>NC_066620.1:40904814-41205291 GCF_025201925.1 Gopherus flavomarginatus
CAAGGTTTTCTTCTTGCTACTCAACTGTCAATCTTTCATAATACCAGCAGTACACTTGGGCTGTTGCATTTGTGTTTGAATCCTGGTGGTGCAGAGAGAGGGGAAAGTGAATTCTACATTGTTTTTGCAGCTGTGCATGTCAGTATTAGAGTTGGCAAATAGGGTGAAATTCACTTCATGCAGAGGGCCCACATAAGGCCTGTATATTGCTAAAGTCCAACTTCAACCTTAAGCCCGCTGTTAAGTTGTGCAGGGTTCGCCCATAGTGAGTGCAGTGGGGAATTATTCCCTCAGTTTATGGAGGGAGGTGAGAGAAGGCGGCATTGTAATATTTGATAAATATGAAATATCATTCTTCCTAATTAAACCAGTGTATTCAATACTGAGGGTGAGTGGTCTCATGAAATGAGAGATGACCACAGACTTTCAGACTAACTTCTTTGGTGAAGTTGGAGGAAGTCTGGCTAGCTCTTTCCAAAAGGATGCTTTAGTTCTCTGAGTGCCAACATGGCTGGGTTCTTTCTGGACACCACAGCAGTATTTCTGATCTTGCGGAAATTAAGGGGCCCTGGAAATCTGGTGAGAGCCTGCTCTTGTAAGATATCCAGTGCAGCTTTGCAAGTGGGGAAGGCCTGGGTAAGAATCTGAATTTTAGTGCACTCCTCTGTAGTGGACCTACGACTCTTTTCAGGTTTGTCTGTTCCGAGATGTTTAAGATCTTAGTGCCAAGTGTAATGGCCCTTCTTACCTGTGCCACTCATACATGATTAGAACATATTCGATCCTTTTTAGCTGTTAACTGTACCTTTATGTATACACATTGATGTAATTCCAAAGTGTATCCTTGGTATCTTTGAACTCCTTAGGCAGCATCTGCCTGAGAAGGAGTCACACATAGGGGTGACTTCTAATTAAAAGCAGTACATCAGCATGAAAATTGGCCTTAATTAATATTTTAAAGCTAATTCCCTGAGTCTGTCATCCTTTCCTTTCTGAAGTTTCCGTAGTTTCCTAAGAATCTTTGACTGTGCTTAGAGGCTGTCACTCTTTGAAAGATGTGCTTCAGGGCTGACAAGTCACTGTGCCATGTGAGCACTTTGTCAAGAAGCTGAGGACCAGACCTTGGGCCACAGTGTCCCCTGATTTGCATGGGGAGGGAATCCTCGATCATTCCCTGTAGAATGGGGACTTAGCCGCTGATGTCTCTTGCGCTTTCCCGTTCTCCCCACCCAATTCTGCCATAGCGCTCTGTGAAATAATGAGACAGGGACTGGGCAGACCATAGTGGTGAGCTGTATGGGGGAAATGCACATCATCCCCTTTCTAACCTGCAGATCCTATCCAGAAAAGATAATATAACTTCAGACTGTATTAGCTTTTCCTTGTATCCCCCTTGGGGCCAATAGAGGTGTGGATGTCACACTATCAGACGAGCCCACCTGTGGTCCTGAGTGGATGTGCATGCAAAGAGCTTATACATCAATGATCCTGGCCTGTGGATTCTCTGGGATCAACCTGGGGTGTGCACTGCACCCTTTTTGGTGAGGTAGGGAAAAAACCCTACTCCCATCAGAGGAAAAGTCTGAGGGAGTCCTTCCGCTAAATTTCTTCCTGTGGCTTTTAATGTATGAGGAGATTATCTGGGCCCTAGCATACATAAGCTCTAGCAAGATGGAGCATTGAATGTTGTGTCCTTTGCATATGGTTTCTTGGGGCTGCAGCTCTGGATTAAAGATGGGAGGTTGCACTTTGGACACCCAAATATATCCCAATTCTTAGCAGAGTAGTCCAGTGGATAGGGAGCCAAGAGACCAGGGTTCCAGTCATAGCGGTGCTGCTGATTCACTGAGTGACACAATGCAGCCTTTGCCTCTCTTCTGTGTCTCATTTTCCCCAGCTGTTAAATGAGGGCACCTACCTTTGTAAAGTACTTTGAGGGTACGTCTACACTGCAGTTAAAAACCTGCAGCTGGCCCAAGTCAGGTGACTCAGGTTTGGGGGTCTCAGTTTCGAGGGGCATGTGTGTTTAATTGCAACATAAATGTTCAGGCTTGGGCTGGAACCTGGGCTCTAGGACCCTGTAAGTGGGGAGGATCCCTGAGTTCGGGCTCCAGCCTGAGCCCAAACGTCTACACAGCAATTTTTAGCTGTGAGTCAGCTGACCTGGGCTTTTATCCCCGTATAGATGTACCCTGAGAGCTACAGATTAAAAGCACAATATAAACGTTAACTATATAATGTTGCTTTATGAGCATATCCACTTCAACAGTTTTAGGGGGACACTCCTCCATAGGCATTTTACCTTTAGATGAGTGACAGACTCCACCAATTTGGTCGATTTTAATATACCTTCTCTACACGCATGTATATCATACATCATTTGAAAGCTTCTTATGTCTACTTTGAGATGAGGTATGATGTGGAGCTGTCTAGTGGTGCTATTACCACATAAATGGGGATAAATAATGACACCATCAACACATTAAAATGACCACTTTGAAATATGGTCATTCATTTCTGTTAGTTTAATGACTCCCTGTATTATTTCAAGAAAGAAATGCGGATTTCTTTGTGACCTTAGAGCATAAAACAAAATCTAATAAATTTGTCCGTGTCATTGAAATGTAATAGCAACCGTGACATTTCTAGTCAACATCATCATCTTATTCATCATTATGATCTCTGTCAAGAGAGTCCATGGGTTACCACAGTCTTCATTGTCTTGCTGTGTACACAGTTCTGTGCAGGGAAGATTGTTCTTACTACAGACACAGTTGATTATGCAGCAACACTTACTGGTACAGCCATAAATAAGATCTTGTAGACACCCAGGTGCCATTGGTCCCTAGAAGGATACAGGAAGTAGTTCTTCTTCAAGTGATTGCTCATGTCCATTCAACTTAGGTGTGTGTGTGCTTGCCACATGCACTGGTGCTGGACGTTTTTCCCTCAGCAGTATCCATAGAGGATCATCTCCTGTGCCCCCGAGTGGCACACACATGCCGGGTATATAGGGCACCACCGGTGCCCCACACCCTCAGTTCCTTGCTGCCAGTGATGATGCTGGAACTGTTGCTGCTTTAGTAGCCGCTCGTTTGTATGAACTAATTATCTCCTGTATTATACTGTATATAGTTTTCTATAAGTGTTTATAAATCCCTTTTTTTTGCCAACCGCCTTTCTCCTTTCCTCCCTGCATAGGCATCTATAATATCGGACTGATGGGTCCTCAGTATGGTGGCGCCGGGTTACACCCTTCATTTGCTTTCTACTCCTCCTTCCCACCCTTCCTCCCCCTTCCTCTTATCATAGAATCATAGATTATTAGGGTTCAGGAACTCTTCTCACGCAGGAGGTAGAGGGGTTACTGCATCTAGGTGCGGTCAAGGGTGGCTCCAGGCACCAGCGCAGTAAGCGTGTGCCTGGGGCAGCAAGCAATGGGAGGAGGCCTGGGGGTTGCTGTGAGGGCGGCAGTCAGGTAGCCTTTGCCAGCATGCCTGTGGGAGGTCTGCCAGTCCTGTGGCTTCAGTGGCAATTCGGCGGGCACACCGAAGGCGCAGGACCAGCAGATCACCCGCAGAAACGCTGACGAATCCACATGTTCTTCTTCAAGTGCTTGCTCATATCGATTCCAATTAGGTGTGTGTGCGTGCGTGCATGTTTGTCGGAAGATTTTTACCCTAGCAACACTTGGTGGGTTGGCTGGGTTGCCCCCTGGAGTGACACCGTTATGGCACCAGATATATACCCCTGCCGACCCAACGGCCCCTCAGTTCCTTCTTACCGCCCGTGACGGTCATTGGAACTGTGGTGCGCGGCTTTGCTGATCTCCACTTCCCTAGCTTACTCGTTGTTCTTTACTGTTAATTGTGTTTATAGTTTGAGTTTTTACAGTTATAGTTAGTGTTAGTTGTTGTGTATATATAGTTAGTGTATATAGTTGAGGGGGCATCGGGGATTAGCCCCTTTCCTCCACCCCGGTGCCGGGGTCATGCCCGGGTCACCGGGATTCAAACCATGCTCGACGTGCCAAAAGCCGATGCCAATAGGGGATCCCCACAACTGCTGCCTCAAGTGCCTAGGGGAATCCCACCTTCCTGAAAAGTGCCACATATATAAGTCATTTAAACCGAGGACAAAGAAGGAGCGGGACTTCCGACTGAACAGCTCCTCATGGAGGCAGCACTTAGCCCTGCAACGTCGGTACCTAGTGCTCAACAGCCTGCATCTGTGAGGAGTGCTCCTTTGGCTCCGGACAGCTCTGGTACCGCGAAGGAGCCATGGCACCGACCCTCTCCGGCACCGACATCTGCTCGGCACCACTCCCTGTCCCTGCGACCCAGTAAGAAACACAGTGCTCCGGCTGCTTTGGCACCACTCGCAGTCACAGAAGGAGCGCCCGTCGACGACGGATCGCCTGGCACCGTCATCTGCTGCGGCACCGCCGAGTGCAGCACCACTGAGTGCGGCACCGCAGAGTGTGGCACCGTTGATTCCGGTCCCGCAAGGGCCGTTGAGTCCGGTGCCCGAAAGCTCCCCGGCTCATGCCATGGTCAAGCTCGCTCTCCCATCCACACCGGAGACCTTCTCCACGGCACGGGAGTTGATCGCGATGACGGAGACCACGCTACCTCAACCCCCGGCACCGCTGGTATGGGTCATCCAATCTATTGGCAAGCCTGCCTTGCTGAGGCCGCCCTCCGTGGGAGCTGCCGAGAGGCATAGTTTAAGATCTCGGTCTCACCGACGATCTTGGTCATACCGCCGATCCCATTCGCCTGCCAGATACTCACGGTACCAATCCCACTCACGGCACCATTCACGGCACCGCGCATCTCACAGTCGCTCCAGGCAAAGGGACTCGAGATCCCAGTCGACCTCCCGGCACCGCTACGGTCGTAGGGCCCTGTCTCCCTCGCGATACCGTTACAGCTCCCGGTACCACTCCCCGGTGCCGTCCCAGAAAAGACCAACCCAAGACATGGCTCCCTCTCAGGGTCTATCAGCACCACCTTGGCTGTTGAGACACACCTCGGTGTCATCACAGGCTGGTAGCATTTCCTCTCCACAGGATCTTGACTCAGATGTCCCCAGCCATATGTTTCCAGAGAGCCAGAGCCACGAGCAAGGACCCCATCAGTGGTCTTTCTGGACATCGTGGCTGTACCACCAAGCCCAAAGTGTTCCCTCAGTTACACCACGGTCTGCCCCATCAGAGCACCGGACACCAGAGGCAACCATAAGCCGCCCCTCCCCCCACGGGTACAGATGAGGCTTCAGTACCACCTGCAGACACCCAGGTCCCACCTGAGTCTGACGCCACTTCTCAAGAACAGGAGCCCCCACAGGACCCTCTTGTCCCTGGCCTCTCCTCTTCGTCCTCACCAGACAAGGCTGTGGCAGGAACATCCTCCTCCGGCCCTCACCCAATTACCTAAGGGCACATCAAGACCTCTTGAGACGGGTGGCGCAGAATATGAATCTGCAGGTGGAGGAGGTCCTTGAAATAGAGGACCCTGTAGTGGACATCCTATCTGTAAACACACCTACTAGAGCGGCCCTGCCGTTTATCCGCGCTGTTCAAGCAAACGCAGACACCATTTGGCAATCCCCAGACTCGATCCCCCCCGCAGCCAGGGGAGTAGAGAGAAAATACATGGTACCCTCCAAGGGGTACGAGTATTTCTACATACACCCACCTCCTTGCTCCCTAGTAGTTCAATCGGTAAACGAGAGGGCGCGTCATGGCCAGCAAGCTCCTGCTCCCAAGTCCAAGGAGGCTTGGCGCATGGACCTCCTAGGCCGCAAATATATTCGGCTGGGGGCGTTCAACTTAGAGTAGCAAACCAGCAAGCCCTCCTAAGTAGGTATAACTATAACATGTGGACGTCCTTGGGGAAGTTTACGGGGCTTCTTTCTCAGGAGTCCCGCCAGGAATTTGTGGCCCTGCTTGAGGAGGGTAAGAAGGTGACGAGAACCTCCCTCCAGGCTTCTCTTGACGCAGTGGACTCTGTGGCCAGGAGTCTGGCAGCAGGAGTGACGATGAGGCGTATCACCTGGCTCCAGGTATAAGGCCTTCCTCCTGAATTACAACCAACTATTCAGGACTTGCCCTTTGAAGGCCAGGGGCTCTTCTCAGACAAGACTGATCCCAGATTACAAAGTCTGAAGGGCAATTGCATAATAATGCGCTTGCTGGGGATGCAAACACCAGTGACCCAACGCAGGACCTTCCAGCCCCAGCCTCACCGTACTTACCCCCCGCCTAGGCCATGACAGGACTTCAGCAGAAGGCGTGGCCAAGGGAATCAATGGAGGCAGTCTGGCCCCCAAGGGGGGCAAAATCAAGCCCCCCCAAACCACCGGCGGGACCCAAACAGAACTTTTGATGGGACACCCGAGGACGGCCCACCAGTTGTTTTCCCGGATCCTTCTCCTCCCTTTTACAACCGCCTCTCCCATTTCCTCCCTGTGTGGTCCCACGTAACTTCGGATTGTTGGGTCCTGCGCACGGTGGAGTTGGGATACCACCTTCAGTTTGTTTCAACCCCACCTTCCCACCCTCCCTTCTCGTCCCTCTTCAGGGACCCCCCTCACGAGCAATTCCTCTTACAAGAGGTCCAGTCACTCCTAACCATTGGAGCCATAGAGGAAGTACCAAAAGACCTGAGGGGCAAGGAGTTTTATTCCCGATACTTCCTAATCTCCAAGGCAAAGGGAGGTCTACGACCAATCCTAGACCTGCGAGGACTCAACAAATTCATGATAAAGTTGAAGTTCCGCATGGTATTCCTGGGGATCATTTTCCCCTCTTTGGATCCTGGAGACTGGTATGCTGCCCTCAATATGAAGGACTCGTATTTCCACATCGCAATTTACCCACCACACAGACAGTACCTCCGTTTTGTGGTCAACCATCAACATTTTCAGTTCATGGTCCTTCCATTTGGCCTTTCTACGGCTCCACAAGTATTCACAAAATGCATGGCCTTAGTCGCCGCCTCCCACTGGCATTGTGGGGTGCACGTTTACCCGTATCTCAATGATTAGCTCATTCGAGGGACCTCCGAGTCACAAGTGAGACATCACCTGTACATCGTCAAAGACCTCTTCAGGAGCCTAGGCCTGATGATCAACATAGAGAAGTCTACTCTGATACCCATGCAGAGAATAGACTTCATCGGGGCAATTCTGGACTCCACTCTGGCCAGACCCTGCCTGCCGCAGCCTCGTTTTCAGGTGATGGCTACAATTATTCAAGGCCTCCAAACCTTCTCAACAACATCGGCTCGCGCTTGTCTCAGCCTACTCGGTCACATGGCTGCCTGCACCTTCGTGACCAAACATGCCAGGCTATGCCTCCGTCCATTTCAAACCAGGCTTGCCTCAGCATATCGGCTGGGCTGGGACAGCCTGGACTCGATACTCACTGTTCCCCCGAATGTTTTAGGCTCTCTAACCTGGTGGCCGACTCCCACCCTAGTTTGTGCAGGGATGCCATTCCACCCACCACAACCTTCGATGGCCCTAACCACGGACATGTCATCTCTGGGTTGGGGTGCCCACCTCAAGGGCCTCCACACTCAAGGTCTCTGGTCAGCTCAAGAACTAACCTTACATATCAATGTGTGGGAGCTGAGGGCAGTTTGTCTAGCATGCCAGGTGTTTCGAGAGCATCTCCAAGACCGTTGTGTATCAGTGTTCATGGACAACACAATGGCCATGTTTTACATAAAGAAGCAGGGCGGAGCACACTCCTCCATCCTTTGTCAGGAAGCCATTCAGCTCTGGGACTTTTGCATAGCCCACTAGGTTAATCTGGTAGCGTCCTTTCTCCCAGGAGTTCAGAACACTCTGGCGGATCACCTCAGCAGATCATTCCTGTCTCATGAGTGGTCGATTCGTTCAGATGTCATCCATTCTGTTTTCCGGAAGTGGAGTTTTCCCCGCATAGACGTCTTCGCCTCTTGCAAGAACAGGAAATGCCATGAGTTCTGCTCCTTCCAGGGGCTCTCCCCTGGCTCCCTCTCAGAAGCATTCCTGATACCGTGGACGAACTGTCTACTCTACGCCTTTCCACCATTCCTGCTAGTCCACAGGGTCCTCCCCAAGCGCCGCAGGGACAGCACCCACCTGATCATGATCACTACAGCATGGCCGAGGCAGCACTGGTACACCATGTTGTTCGACCTCTCAGTGGCAGACCCAATTCCTCTACCACTCTGGCCAGATCTCGTAACTCAGGACTTCGGCAGACTTCACCATCCAGACCTACAGTCTCTTCACCTCACAACATGGTTGCTGCGTGGTGAAGCCGGTCCGAGTTACGTTGCTCTGTCTTGGTATTCTTAGGCAGTAGGAAGCCTTCCACTAGGTTGACATATCTGGCCAAGTGGAAGCATTTCTCCTGCTGGTGCGCTCAACATAACACTTTCCCCACACAGGTACCAGTTCCTACTGTCCTGGGCTACCTCTCGTCCCTACAAGAACACGGCCTAGCGGTCTCTTCCATAAAAGTGCATCTGGCAGCCATCTCCACCTTCCACCCAGGGGAGAACGGGCGATCAGTCTTCTCTCAGCCCATGGTTTTGAGGTTCCTCAAGGGCTTGGAACATTTGTACCCTCAGGTTAGATGCCCTACCCCTACCTGGGACCTGAATCTGGTTCTAGCCAAGCTTATGAGTGCTCCTTTCGAACCGCTAGCCACCTGCTCGCTGCTGTACCTCTCCTGGAAGACGGCCTTCCTTGTCACTATTACTTCAGCAAGGCGAGTATCCGAGCTTCAGGCCCTGACAGCGGCCCCCCTGTATACCGTGTTTCATAAGGACAAGGTACAGCTATGACCACACCTCGCCTTCCTCCTTAAGGTGGTGTCTGCCTTTCATGTTAATCAAGACATCTTCCTTCCTGAAGCCGCACGCATCGAGAACAACAGCTGCACTCCCTAGACATCCGCAGGGCTTTTGCCTTTTATAGCGAAAGAACAAAATTCTTTTGAAAGTTGCCTTAGCTCTTTGTAGCAATGGCAGACCGGATGAAGGGCCTGCCGGTTCCTTCCAGTGAATTTCATCTTGGATGACGTCTTGCATCCGTGCCTGCTATGATTTGGCTCGTGTTCCAGCTAGTCACCCCACTGCCCATTCTACTCGGGCTCAAGCTTCATCTGCCGCCTTCCTGGCCCATGTTCCCATCCAGGAGATATGTCGGGCAGCTATTTGGTCATCGATTCACACCTTTGCGTCACATTACGCATTGGTGCAACAGTCCAGAGATGATGCAGCATTTGGCTCAGCAGTTTTACATTCTGCAACATCTCACTCCGACCCCACCGCCTAGGTAATGCTTGGGAGTCACCTAACTGGAATCGATATGAGCAAGCACTCAAAGAAGAAAAGACGGTTACTCACCTTTGTAACTGTTGTTCTTCAAGATGTGTTGCTCATATCCATTCCAAACCCGCCCTCCTTCCCCTCTGTCGGAATAGCCGGCAAGAAGGAACTGAAGGGCCATTGGGTCAGCAGGGGTATATATCCGGTGCTATAATGGCGCCACTCCAGGTGGCAACCCAGCCGACCCACTGAGTGTTGCTAGGGTAAAAATCTTCTGACGAATGTGCACACGGCACGCGCACACCTAATTGGAATGGATATGAGCAACACATCTCAAAGAACAACAGTTACAAAGGTGAGTAACCATCTTATCAGCAGACCGAAGGCCACCTGACTGCTGTGCTTGGGGCAGCAAAAAAAATAGAACCGCCCCGGGTGCAGTAGAGATCATTCTTCCAGAGTTCAGGGACAAGGGTTCTATTCCTGTTACTTTTTAATCCCAAAGGCCAAGAGTGGTCTACGACCTATCCTGGACTTGCAAGACCTGAACTGCTTCCTAGCAAAGCTGAAGTTCCGCATGGTCTCCCTGGCCTCTATCAACCCCTCCCTGGATCCAGGAGACTGGTACGCCGCCCTTGATCTGAAAGGTGCGTACTTTCACATCGCCATCTTCATGGAACACAGACACTTCCTCTGATTTATGGTAGGTCCCAACCACTATCAGTTTGCGGTGCTCCCATTTGGCCTAGTGATAGCACCGCAGATACTAAGTGCATGTTGGTAGTGGCTGCCTACCTCAGATGTTGGGGTGTCCAGATCTACCCGTACCTCAACAACTGGCTAGTCAAGGGCAGACCCAGGTCCCGGGTCCAAAGGGCTGTCGCGATGGTGTTCGCCCCCTGCCGTTGCCTCAGTCTGTTGGAGAATGACAAAAAATCTATGTTAGTTCCGGTACAGAAGCTAGAGGTCATTGGAGCGGTGCTCGACTCAACCTGCGTTCCTGCTGCTGGAGAAATTCAGGGCACCGACGGACCTCATCGTGGAAGTCTCCATGTTTCTCCTGACCATGGCCAGGGTTTGCCTGCGCCTACTAGGTCACGCACACCTAAGTTGAATGAACATGAGCAAAACATCTTGCAGAACACCTTTATGGAAAAGGTAACTGTCTTTTCATCATTTATATTTTTCCTTCCATGTTGCAATGGTTTATCTGTGTGTGAAGACATCCAAATCTTTGTTTGCCAAGAAGATATTTTGACATGCTCTTCAAAACTGTCCTTATGTGGTAGGCGTTTGACCAATAACTTGTCCTTTTTGATGGCTAGAGTGAGGAGCAAGCAATTCAGTTCTCTGTGAGTCTCCTTTTCTTTCTCGCTGTAGTCATATTGCACTGGTACCAGTTTCCTTGCTGCAGAAATTGTGGCTCGTTCATCACTCTCCCAATTTGGCAAGATCCCTTAAGCCGTAAGCTCCCTTTGTTTTGACAACATTGAACACGGATTTTTCCACAGAGCCACATTTATGTTACTGTGTGTACAGCAGGCAGTACGTTGCAGAAATCAGGAGTGAGTACATCACAAATTACACATACAGGTATGAGGCAATACTTGTCAGTTGTACTGGTAATGGTGCATGTTTCAATCTACATGTTATCTGTGTGTTCCATTTTTGGAAAGTAGCGAACAGCAAGGACTAAAACATCTGTATCAGATGACCTAATTACTATGGTTTCTTTGACACCAAGAGACCCAAAAGCACAGACAGCATGCAGAAGAAGCATCCCTTGTGTCTGCTTCCTCCTGAGTACTGTACAAGTCTTGGGCTTCTTCAGCACCTCTGCTGGTGATGGACTTTGTTACTTCACCATTGGAAAAACCTCCAGCAAGAAGGAGTGTTTGTTTGTCTTGGGTGTGCTCCTACATTCTCAAGTGCATTTTGAACTGTATATTCACAGAGGAATTTTACAAGTGGCAAGGTCTTCATCATATCAGCAAAAGTTTTTATGCCAGATTTCTGGACTGGTCTGAAGAAGCTACATGTCCCTTCAGAATCAAATGCACCTCTCACAAATCTCTCCATTTGTTCTTCATCAGCATCTGCTATTTTCAGTAAAGCCTCTTGTACATCTGATGTTCCATGCAGTACAGTAGATAGGTTGATAAACACCTCTGGATGTGAATCAGTGTCAAATGGGTTTTCATATTGTTGATGACAGGGTTGGTAAGAACTGTAACAAGGTCTGCATCCTCTTCCAACGCAGAGACGAGGACTTGTTTTTGGACTTTGTCTTCACCACTTCTTGTTTGGCCATTTCTTTCTCTCATAGCTTTTGCATATTCATAATACGAAGCTGTATATTGTCATCTCTAACACAAATACGGACCTGCACATAAGTGTCACTGTATTGAAAAGCTAGTTTCTAAAATATTTCAAAGGCAGTACTGAATGCATTGACAATTACTAATTAAAACCTGCAGCCTAGATGCTACATCAAATGTACAAAAACTTACAAATGGAGAAACATTACAGTGGGAATTCACGTACATTTAAATCTATCCACTATGCGGTACAAACTATTGGCATGCATTTGACTGCTACTGGTGCACAACTTTCAGTATGAGACTGATCTAGTCAGCAAATTTCAACTGAAAATATAGAAGACTATTATCACTTGTGAGATACTTTGACAATTAACAATATGTGATATAAAACATTTTATGTTAGTATATTGTGAAACGTAGATATTTGCCATTTTTGTCACATGCTAAATAGCTTCATCATTTCTAAAAGAAAAAAGAACTTGCCCATGCAAAACTAATAATATTTTAATACATGTTGTTTGGTAGCTTTGACCAATAACCACCACATTAAGCTGTTGAAATTAACTTAAAAAGTAAAAACCATCATCATAGTCATGTTGCAGTATTATTAGAACTGTGCAAGATATGACACTTTCTCACTTGGGGTACCAGTGTTTCACCTAACCTACAGGCTTATGGCTACAACTGACAGTTCCACATCATACTTCACCTACATGTACATAAAATAAGCTTTCAAATGATATATGATGTAGGTGTGTGTAGGTTGTTTGGGTACATTAAATGACAAAAATATGGCTTTTTTTGGAGAATTGCCATATCTAGAAGAGCACTTCCATATTTCTGGCTTCCTCCAGTAAGGGTCACACCCAGGAGACATAGAGCACAGACCAGACCCTGTGATTCCATGACAAAGGGTAAAGCAAGTATCTCCCATGATGTAGCTTACCCCAGATTCATAGTTCTTTTATGCTAGGAGCTTGTACTGGTGCAGCTACCTCAGTGGCTACCTACTGATGGCTGAAATTGGGGGAAATCCACAATGTAAACAAGACCTAAATCAACATTAATTTAGATGGGTTTCCTCCCTATCCATGATGTGTAAACTATGCTGAGAGAGAACTGTAGGGCACAGCTGCACCAGAGCTATGTAGTAGAAGTAGTAGAAAGCTGTGATGAGTGGATTCTGCATGCTGAACTTCCCATCCACTCCACAGGGGAAAAAGCCTCACTCTTCCTCTTGCAATGATAGAGTGATGAATAGGAGGGTCCCCAAGCACAGATTTTCTGTCCTTTTGTCAGAATAACCTGAACAGGCACTTTTGTGGTCCCCAAGAATATCTTATGACTTGGGGTAGGCAATCTATGGCACGCATGCTGAAGGCGGCACGCGAGCTGATTTTCAGTGGCACTCACCCTGCCCGGGTCCTGACCACTGGTCCAGGGGGCTCTGCATTTTAATTTAATTTTAAATGAAGTTTCTTAAACATTTTAAAAACTTTATTTACTTTACATACAACAATAGTTTAGTTATATATTATAGACTTATAGAAAGAGATCTTCTAAAAATGTTAAAATGTATTACCGGCACGTGAAACTTTAAATTAGCATAAATAAATGAAGACTCGACACATTGCTTCTGAAAGATTGCCGACCCCTGTTATAACTCATTTATTTAGTTAGCAGATATATTTAAATAGAGGGTGCCCACATTAATGCAGATATTTCACTGGCAGTGAAATTCTACTTGATTCATAATGAATGCTAATGTTTGCAATTATCATTTAGTATGTTTCCTTTAAGTCTTTCAAAAATCTGTGATATTTTTATTTTTCAAGATGCAAAAAGAGTGACACTAATGTGGAACGGAGTCCCCCACTCCTCTCCTGCCTTCTTCCACAGTCCAACAGAATGAGTAGTTCAGTCATTTTCTAAACCCAGAGCACCAAATTCTATCCTGACTTACGTTGCATTAAAGTCAGTGACAGTCAATACCACCTAGCTCCAAACAAGGGGGATTGCAACTAGAACATTCCCAAGGAGAAAAACTGCTGCTGAAGTTTCCTGCACGACATCAGATTGGAGTCTGAAAGGAATTTTTCAGCTGTTTTTCACCAGAGCTTCTCCCATTGCTTCCAAGGCTGTTGCTAAGGTCACACTTTCAAGTTATTGCAAAAATTCTTTAGTGCTCTGGGGTTTTCTAGGATGTTTAAATCTGATTAGAAAAGAAGAAACAAACCCATGGAGAGAAATATTCTAACCTATACATGTACTTCTGCTGCTCCTATCCTAACAGTGGCATTGGCACGATGTCTCTTTTAGCAGCAACAAATTGCCCTTTTACTCTTATATTTTCAGAAAAGAATAGACTCCCATAGCCACAAACACGATTCTAGGGGGAAAAGATCAACCTCTTATTTTTTTCCTAGTAGTTAACTATGTGACTGTACTTGTTTTACTTGCTATCCTTTATATATCAAAAAGGTTTTGTTTAGAGAAGATGTGTAGGAGTTCTTGGCATTGTTTTTTATATGTCTACATGTTTTGTGGAATGCTGGTGGAAACTTATTTTAATATTAATTGAATCGTATTTGATGTAAGGCTTTAAATGGGCAGCAAAATATATGTAAATTAACGTCTAAAACCCAAACTTTGATTCAAAGGTATTTAAAATTCCAAGACATGTTCAAATATGGATGAAACACCAGAGCACATGTGTGATAATGCACTGAGGATTTACACGTAAACTTTGCATTATTGTTTACACATGCACACTGATTTAAAGCAGAGTGAGAAAACTACAGCGGCCATGTTATCGCACTCAGAGTGGGTGAAGGGATGAGCTATGCTATACTAGGAGGAGTTTGTTAGACCCCTACCCAAAAGACTGATACATCCATTGTCTGTGCATAGGCAGGAAAATCTTTAAGGGGTGAAAATGACAGGTCCATATCACTGCCTTTAATATTTCCTTGTACTGTGTTTGGACATTCCTGTATAGCAGCCTTTGATGTTTCTTTGGAGTGTGTTTTGATGTTGAATTAAAGTCCCTGTCCCAGCAGAAAGTTTGCTTGGTTCACTTGATGACTTAAACCAGGTTAACCATGTAAGTGTCAGCCTTACACAAGGTACAAAATGATGAGTCCCTACTCCCTACCCTGGAAAGCTTAAATTTGAAAAGTCAAAGAGTAGACAGACTACCTTGGAAAGCCCAGAGGAGGGAATAACTAGGATTTTGAAACTGCTGTTATTAAATATTTACTTGTCATCTCATTGGCATCACAGGAGAAATGAGGCTTTTGGAGGAGAGGGTAGTGGCTTTGGGGTAATGTAACTGGGAGGCTCTTCGCATAGAGGTCACCTGGGAAAAAGGTATAAAAAGACTGTTATGGAAAAAGCAAATGAGCAGGGCATTGATACTGGCATTAGTGATGGAGCACTGGGGCTGCTGAGATAAGAGATGCAGGCAGGGGTGGCAATGCCCATAATCCTATAAACATTGCACAAAATAGCTGGGAGTGTAAGGGCAAGTGCTGGATTCTTTCCCTCTTTCAAGGCACATTAACTGAATTATCTCATGAACCATGAGCACCTTGGTATTCTTTGGAAGTTTCTCATATATTGGCAGGTCTGACTTGATCATTATTATTTATTTTGTTTACTAGTAACATTGTAACACATTGGGTATGTCTATGCTGCAATTAAACACCCACCGCAGGCCTGTGCCAGCTAACTTGGGCCTGCAGGGCTCAGGCGAAAGGGTGTGGACATATGGGCTCAGATTGGAGCCTGGGGTCCAGGACCCCCTGAGAGGGGAGGGTCCCAGAGCTTGGGCTCCAGGGAGACCCCAATGTCTACACCACAATTAAACAATCCCTGAGCCTGAGCCTCAGTCAGCTGGCACAGGGCAGCCGCGTAGACATAGTGATAGAGACCCTAGTCAGGGATTAAGATCCATTGTGCTTCTTTTGGGAGACTAAGCTCTGAGACTGACTTAAATGTGCCTTTAAAGGTCAATGTGTGGTGTTGTGCTGGTCCAGTCATTCTAGGAAACATCTTGCAGGCTGCTTGATTCCTGGAATGGCTTTTGTAACTGATACTGAAGACAGCCAGAAGCCTTCTGATCCAGCTGGCAAGAGGAACCTCTCTACAGAGCCTTGATGTCAGAAATGGAGATTCAAGTGGCAACTTCACTGCAGTGACTGGCTGTCATTGGGATAAAGAGCAACTTTCTCACTGACATCTGAGTTGTTGTAGACATATGTGGTCTGACTCGCAGAGGAAGTGGTGGTAGTGGTGGGAACCAGAGTCCAATACCAAATGGGTACATACAACAGGAGCCGTCTTCTGGGTTTTGTAGCTAGTTCTGGAAATAAAATAAGGGCTAACACAGCAGGGTAAGATAGGGTTATATTTGATATGCAGTGCCTGGAAACAAGAGGCAAGTCCCAATTTGTGTCCAGCTGCTTACGGATTACCACCCAACATGGTATTATCATTCTACCCTCAGGGAGCTCATCCTATGAAAAGAGTTATTGATGGCTGATCTCAACGTTTTTCAGGCCTGAGCTCATTGTTGAGGATCTACCCAAAGCTTTTCTGATTTCAAAGTAAAATATTTTTCATTTTTGATTTTTTCCCCCCTGTGACAGGCACAGAAGCAACTCATCAGCCAGTACCCCGTTGTAGGTCGGTATGGGGTGATGAGCCTTCTGTCTTTTCTGGGGCCTAGCCCTTCAGCCAGCTCACTTAAAAGTGCGGAGTCTGCTTCTGGGGTAGCCAAGTCCAGCTGTAACAGGTCAGGCCCCAGCTGGCTTCCCCTAGCTGTCCTCTTCCGAGTCCCTTTGCCTTAGCTGCCCCTGGGCTAGCAGCAAAGTCCTGCTAAATCAGAGACTCACCCTCTTTTTCTGCAGAGCTGCAGATCCCAGGGCTTCTCCCTGGTCCCTCAGTAGAACCCCAAAATTCCAAGGCAACTAAATTCTACCAAAACATCTTTCACCTCTCTCTGGGCTTGAGCCTCTCATCCTCTTGAGCTCAGTCAACTCTCATCCCAGTTCAGAAGATTCTCCCAGTCCCCCTTCCTGGAGCTGGGCTTGTGCTTCATATGTTTTTTTCTTAAACAGGAGCCGCCCAGCTCTGATTCTCAGAGCTTGGTTGTTAGGTAGCCAGCTGCCCACTCAGCTGGCCCCCTTTCCTAATTAATCCTAAAAGAGGATGGATGGTCAACTGACCAGCCTCCTCCTGCTACTGTCTACTAAGTGATGAGGAGGGAGGCAGCATTATACTGGTCCCCTTGTCCCAGCACGTCCCCGATTGGTTGAGTAAGAGGGGAGTCTTGCCCCATCTTCTCTGCAAGACTCTTGGTCTTGGGCCTTTAAAGATATAGTTACAAGGTTTTCTCCCAAGCCTCACTTAATCCTGTTACTGCTTTTCTCTGTCAGTAACTCCTAGGACTTCATATATATACTGCACCTTTCAAACTTTAAGAGGCAAGTCATGTGACAGGGTAGGCTCACCACTAGGCACCACTGCCCTTAAAGGAAGACTATCCTGTCACATTCCCTTTTGCTCAGAATCTAAATTCTGATATAAATCATCTTTTTAAAGCTTTCTATGCAGAGAACTGGGTAGCTATGGACAAATATTTTTAATATAAGTGATTTTATTGAATTGTAAGAAGTTATAATTCCAGTTACATACGGTGAATCAACCTGTTTTTTCATGCCGTGATGGGTCAACCATTCTAGTCCAATTAATTAACTGAATGTCATATTCCATCCTATTGAGCAAGGTCATTTAGTCATCCGCTCAGCTCAGAGCATCAGAGCTGGGATATATGTCATTTGAAGAGTAATTCTGCATCTTTTGTGGAGACAAAGGTTTTCAGATTGTCACAAGTGTTCATACCCAAGGTAAAACAAATCTGGCCTGGTCTACACTACGTGTTTATACCGATTTTAGCAGAGTTAAACCGATTTAATGCTGCACCTGTCCACACAATGAGGCCCTTTATATCAATATAAAGGGCTCTTTAAATCGGTTTCTGTAATCCTCCCCGACGAGAGGAGTAGTGCTGAAATCGGTATTACCATATCAATTAGGGTTAATGTGGCCGCAAATCGACGGTATTGGCCTCTGGGCGGTATCCCACAGTGCACCACTGTGACCACTCTGGACAGCAATCTGAACTCGGATGCACTGGCCAGGTAGACAGGAAAAGCCCCGCGAACTTTTGAATTTCATTTCCTGTTTGGCCAGTGTGGAGCTGTGATCAGCACAGGTGACCACGCAGAGCTCATCAGCACAGGTAACAATGCAGTCTCCTGAGAATCGAAAAAGAGCTCCAGCATGGACTGCATGGGAGGTACTGGATCTGATTGCTATATGGGGAGAGGAGTCTGTGCTAATAGAACTCCGTTCCAAAAGACGAAATGAAAAAACATTTGAAAAAATTTCCAAGGCTATGATGGAGAAAGGCCACACCAGGGACTCAGTGCAGTGCAGAGTGAAAGTTAAGGAGCTCAGACAAGCCTACCAGAAAACCAAAGAAGCAAACGGAAGGTCTGGGGCAGGGCCAAAAACATGCCGCTTCTACGCTGAGCTGCATGCAATTCTAGGGGTGTCCGCCACCACTACCCCACCCCTGTCCATGGATTCCAAGGCGGGGGTGGTAATTTCAGCCATGGCTGAGGATTCTGTGGACAGGGAAGATGAGGAGGAGGAAGAGGAGGACGAGCTTGCAGAGAGCACACAGCACTCCATTCTCCCCAACAGCCAGGAGCTTTTTCTCACCCAGCCCTCCCAAGCCAGTAGCTCAGACAATGAAGCCATGGAAGCGACCTCTGGTGAGTGTACCTTTGTAAATATAAAACATGGTTTAAAAGCAAGCGTTTTTTAATGATTGATTTGCCCTGAGGACTTGGGATGCATTCGCGGCCAGTACCGTTATTGGAAAAGTTTGTGAACATGTCTGGGGATGGAGTGGAAATCCTCCAGGGACATCTCCATGAAGCTCTCCTGGAGGTACTCCAAAAGCCTTTGCAGAAGGTTTCTGGGCAAGGCAGCCTTATTCCGTCCACCATGGTAGGACACTTGACCACGCCATGCATGTAGCAAGTAATCTGGTATCATTGCATGACAAAGCCTAGCTACATATGGTCCCGGTGATTGCTGGCATTCAAGCAACTTCCGTTCTTTATCTCGCTGTGTTATCCTCAGGAGAGTGATATCATTCATGGTAACCTGGTTGAAATTCAGGAATTTAATTAAGGGGACAGAGATGGCCATTCCTACCGGGCTGTTTGCCTGTTGCTTAAAAGAAATCCTTCCTTGCAGGTAGCCAAGCGGGGGGAGGAGAGGACGGAGAATGGCACTGAACTTTTTCGTGTTTGGCTAGCAGGGATCTTCCCTGCTACCAGCCATGCGGTGGGGCGGGGGGAAGGGGAGTGTTTAGTAGTGATCCTCCATGATACCAGCTACGTTGTGGGGGGAGGGGTAAAGCGATCATCCCAGAGAATTGGATGGGGGGGTGGTTTCTGCTGCTGCATGTTAACAGGAAAGAAGCAGCACTGAATGGGATTTGTTTGTTATTTGGGAAAGGAGGGCACTGTGTATATGAAGGCTGGAGAAGCCGAAAGACAATGGCTTACCATGGATGCATGCAAGCTGAATTCTGATGCCCGGACCTGCATCTGTGAGATCTCTAACACCAGAGCCGCAGGCACTCAATATTAAGATGCAAAATGCGACCTTGTAGTGAAATCACATGTGCTATCTAAGGTGAATAGTGTTGTTCACTGTGAAAGAGTATAACCGTTGTTCTGTAAAATGTATCTTTTAAAATATTTCTCTCCCTTTTTTACCTCCCTCATGCAGCTGCAAATTTTTCAAGCCTCCCTACTCCATCCCGAAGGCTATCTCAGATAAGGCGGAGTTAAAAAAAGACACGAGACGAAAAGTTCTCGGAAATCATGGAAGTAACCCGCAATGAAAGAGCTCATCTGAATGAGTGGAAGGACGTGGTATCAAATTACAGAAAAGACGCCTGTGAACGTGAGGACAGGAAGGACGCTCGAGATGAGAGGTGGCGCCAGGAAGATCAGAGATGTAGACAGGAAGATATGCGGTGGTGGGATGCAACACTGGGGCTGCTGCGTGATCAGACTGATATCCTCTGACGTCTGGTGGAGCTTCAGGAACAGCAGCAGGGTCAGAGTGCCGGTGCAGCCCCTGTGTAACCACCCTCACCACTCACCACGTTCCACATCTTCCTCACCCAGACGTGTAAGAACGCGTGGGGGAAGGCTTCGTGCACCCGCTCACTCCACCCCCGTGGACAGTCCAACCAAAAGGCTGTCATTATTTTGAAATATTTTTAGTGGCCTTTTCCTTCCCTCCTATCCTCCTCCCAAACCACACCCAGGATACCTTGTCAGTTCTCTCCCTCTTTTTATAATGACTTTTTAATAAAGAATACATGATTTTTAAACTATAGTGACTTTATTTCCTTAAGCAAGCTGTAATCGAAGGGGGAGGGTGGGTTGCTTACAGGGAATGAGTCAATCAAGGAGGGGGTTCATCAAGGGGAAACAAACACAACAGTCACACCGTACCCTGGCCCGTGATGAAACTCGTTTTCAAAGCTTCTCTGATGCGCACCCTTCCTGGTGTGCTCTTCCAATTGTCCTCGTGTCTGGCTGCGCATAATCAGCGGCCAGGTGATTTGCCTCAGCCTCCCACCCCACCATAAAGGTCTCCCCCTTACTCTCACACAGATTGTGGAGCACACAGCAAGCAGCAATAACAAAGGGGACATTGGTTTGGCTGAGGTCTGAGCGAGTCAGTAATGTGCGCCAGCGTGCCTTTAAATGGCCAAATGCACATTCTACCACAATTCTACACTTGCTCAGCCTGTAGTCGAACAGCTCCTGACTACTGTCCAGGCTGCCTGTGTATGGCTTCATGAGCCATGGCATCAAGGGGTAGGCTGGGTCCCCCAGGATAACTACAGGCATTTCAACATCCCCAACTGTTATTTTCTGGTCTGGGAAGTAATTCCCTTGCTGCAGCTGTTTAAACAGAGTAGTGTTCCTGAAGACGCGAGCGTCATGAACCCTTCCTGGCCATCCCACGTGGATGTTGGTGAAACGTCGCTTGTGATCCACCAGTGCTTGCAGCACCATGCAAAAGTAACCCTTGCGGTTTATGTACTGGGTGCCCTGGTGTTCCAGTGCCAAGATAGGAATATGGGTTCCATCTATCGCCCTCCCACAGTTAGGGAATCCTATTGCAGCAAAGCTATCCACTATGACCTGCACGTTTCCCAGAGTCACAACCTTTTGTAGCAGCAGCTTAATGATTGCTTTGGCTACTTGCATCACAGCAGCCCCCACAGTAGATTTTCCCACTCCAAATTGATTCCCGACTGTCTGGCGTTGCAAGCTTCCAGAGGACTATTGCACTCGCTTCTCAACTGTGAGGGCTGCTCTCATCTTGGTATTATGGCATTTCAGGGCAGGGGAAAGCAAGTCACAAAATTCCATGAAAGTGCCCTTACGCATGCGAAAGTTTCACAGCCACTGGGAATCATCCCAAACCTGCAAAACTATGCGGTCCCATCAGTCTGTGCTTGTTTCCCGGGCCCAAAATCGGTGTTCAATGGCTAGAACCTGCCCATTACCAGCAGGATCTCCAAAGCACAGGGGCCCGCGGTTTGAGAGAATTCTGTGTCCATGTTCTCATCACTCTCGTTGTTGCTCTGCCGTAGCCACCTCCTCCTCGCCTGGCTTTGCAGGTCCTGGTTCAGCATAGACTGCACGAGAATGTGCAAGGTGTTTACAATGTCCACGATTGCGGTCTTGATCTGAGCAGGGTCCATGCTTGCTGTGCTATGGCGTTTGCACAGTTCACCCAGGAAAAAAGGCGCGAAAGGGTTGTCTGCTGCTTTCACGGAGGGAGAGGTGAGACTGTACCCAGAACCACCTGCGACAATCTTTTTTCCTCATCAGGCACTGGGATCTCAACCCAGAATTCCAAGGGGCAGGGGAGACTGTGGGAACTATGGGATAGCTACAGGATATCTACCCACAGTGCAACGCTCCGGAAATCGACGCTAGCCTCGGTACATGGACGCACATTGCCAAATTAATGTGTTTAGTGTGGCCGCGTGCACTCGACTTTATACAATCTGTTTTACAAAACTGGTTTATGTAAAATTGGAATAATCCCGTAGTGTAGACATACCCTCATTTGCCATTCTCAGGAAATCATCTAACTTTCTGGCCTAATCTGAAAACACCTTATGGAAATTTTATAGCACAAATCCAACATACAGAGCAGTGGTTTTCAAACTTTTTTTGTGGGGACCTAGTTGAAGAAAATTGTGGATTCCCGCAATGCAATGGAGCTGGGGATGATGGGTTTGGGATGTGGGAGGGGGCTCTGTGCTGGGGCAGTGGGTTCGGGTGCGGGTGCAGGAGGGGGTCAGGGCTCTGGGCTTAGTATGCAGGCTCTGAGGTGGGGCTGGGGATCAGGGGTTTGGGGTGCAGGAGCGGGCTCCAGGTTTGGAGGGGCTCAGGGCTGGTGCAGGGGGTTGGGGCGCAGGCTTACCTTGGGCAGATCCCAGTCAGTGGCGCAGTGGAGGTGCTAAGGCAGGCTTCCTGCCTGTCCTGGCGCCGTGGACCGCGCTGCACGCTGGAAGCAGCCAGCAGCATATCTGGCTCCTAGGCAGAGGCACACAAGTGGCTCTGTGTGGCTCTCACCCACAAGCACCGCCCTCAGTGCCCATTGGCTGGGAACTGGCCAATGAGAGTGCGGAGCCAGTGCTCAGGGCAGGAGCAGCGTGCGGAGCCCCATGGTCCCCCTGGCTAGGAGCCAGACCTGCTGCTGGCTGCTTCCAGGGTGCAGCACGGTGTTAGCTGGGCAGCACCATCTACGGGACTTTTAATCCCCGTTAATCAAATCCATTATCCCCAGAGGGGAAGGATGGGCCTGTGGTTCAGGCATTGTACTGGGATTCAGGTATCTCGGTTTAGCTCTTAAGTCTATCACAGATGTACTGCCGGACCTTGGGTGCATTACTTAGGTTTTGTCTACATTAAGGATTTAGGGGTGAAATCCTGGCTCTGTTGGAGTCAATAAGGATTTTGCCATTGAGTTAAAGAGAGACAGGATTTCATTGTAGGTGAAGGCATTGATCTCCCAAATGGAGACAAATCCTTAATCTCTCTCTGCCTCAGCTCCATATCTGTAAAATGAGGATACTTGCTTCCACGCTGTGTCTACCTTGCCTGTTTAGATTGCACGTTCATCAGGGCAGGCACTATCTCTTATTCTGTGTTTTGTGCCTAGCATAAAGGAGCCCTGATTTTGGTTACAGTTGCAAGATGCTACTGTAATACAAATAAGAATGGACGAAATACTGGAAAACACGGATACTGTCAGCATACACAATAATTTAAGAGAACTGTATATTGTCTATGTACCATTCGTTTCTTCACAAATCTATAGTGTGTGCGTGCGTGCATGCGCACTGTACCAGTGCAAAACATGTGGGCCAAGAATGCCAAATGTCATTCACAGACTGTGGCTCTGTGCTAGAGTTTAAAGCTTCTGGAAAGAAATTTGCTTGAATTCCAAAGTTTGTCTTAGGAACAAAGTTCACAAAAACTATTTGGAAATATATAACTTTTCTATTATCCCTGTAAAGAAAGGGTATATTAAAAATCACTGGCCCACAGAGATGACCTTTCTGCATGGAATGTGGAATAATCTAATGAAAGGCTGTCTTCCATAGGGACAAGTTACCTACCACTTCTCCCAAGGAAACAAGATATCTGAGGTCAAGTGGATTTATGTGCTGGAATTTTTCAAGAATCAGAAAATAGATTATTTTATTCCTTTCCTCATAACAGCTGATTTTGAACTGAGATATCAAGTGTACTTTTAAATATGCTACAGATTTATATTTGTAAATGTCTTTCATGATAGATCTATGCAGTGTTGTTGTAGTCAGGTTGGTCCCAGGATATGAGAAAGACAAGTTGGGTGAGCCAATATATCTTATTGGACCAACTTCTGTTGCTGAGAGAGACAAGCTTTCAAGCTACAAGAGCTCTTCTGCAGCTCTGGGAAAGGTACTGAGTGTCACGGAAAAAGTAGTTAGCATATATTCTAAGGGACTATTTGAATATGTGCTAACTATTTATGCTAAACTAGCTGTTGGATCTTGTATTTAGCTTTGACACTCTTACTATCTTTCCCACATCTGAGGAGGAGCTCGGTGTAGCTTGAAAGCTTGTCTCTCTCACCAATAGAAGTTGGTCCAATAAGATATATTGTCTCATCCAACTTGTCTGTAATTTCATGATAGCTATTCATGTAATCTTCTTTCGCCACAGGTTGAATAAATAAAATCATAGATATAAAAAATACAAAATAAAACTTGGTGTTGGGCTTGCATGGATGGCATTCAAAAGGACCTGTGCTTCTTTGTTAAGCAGGATTGAATCACTCTAGCCTATGAGAACTTGTTTGTCTCCAGGTGTCTGTGTAGCAGCATTAAATCAGAGGGTTAGACTGGGCCTTGGGCACAGCCCAGGGTATGGGATGATGGAGAGCTTCACTGTCTTCAGTGCTGATTAATTCTATAGTCAGTTGCTTGACCACGCTTTAGTTTGTTATGAAATACACTCAAAAGACCAAATAGGCACCGTCAGTCAGGTTTATTAATACGGTACAGGACAAATGTTCTGTGCAACACCAGTCTGCGACGAGCAGTTCCATGCAGTTATGTTACCTTTACCTTATGCAGAATGTGTACTCCCCAAGTTACACATTTCAGCTGGTATTAGTTAAGATGATTTCTCAAGTTACACCTCTTCACACGTCAGGAAAATCCAACCCATCAGTTTCTTGCAGTTCCCTAATTTGTTGTTTTGTTCCTTCCTTATCTTTGTTTTGGATACTAGCATTCCAGGTGCTGGTCTGTGAAGGTACCTCCTTAGCTTGTACTAAGACGTGGAATGAATGTATCTTGATTTTGACATGTTTCCGATCTGCTGTTGCCCAATGCTTACTTCAGTAAATGCAAGGAGTGAACAGGATTATGGTATAGGCCAGTTTTGGCTGCATCACTGCTACAATATTTGTGCTTAATGTTACTGGTGCTTAATGCATACTAATAAATAATACATATGTATACACACACACACATATATGTAGAGGATAATGCATATTATTAATATGATACATACAGTATTTATATGCTAGCCAGCGTATAATACTCAACACAAGGGAACCCCATTCTGCCTGAATTCTCTGGCAACTCAAAGGGAACATCTTCCAGATGGGGTAGAGCTGCTGTTCCCTGTATGCCCTAACTCATTTTGGGGGCTGGAGGAAGGTGGGGCCTCTGTGGACTCTCAGGAGAGTAGAGAGGAAGCCATCTTTGTACTCCACTGAGCATAGGGACTGTCTGTGAAAGGGCTGGGCAGAATCTGGACCAGATGCTGCAGTCATCTCTCAGGCACAACTCCTTGAACTCAATAGGAGTTTTGCCTTGGAAGAACTACAGGAATGGGTCTCAGTGGTGGAAAAGGCCTATTAGGAGGAAAGACTAGATAATTGCAGGATTGTTCCCTACATGCACACATTTCATGGAAATTACATTAGTTTTAATTCAAAAATGAAGCTTCCAGACCACTTGTCTCCATGTATCATATGAATAATTAGAGCTATTGCTTTACCAGCCTGCCCTAAAGTGTCTATTATTCAGAATGGGGGTAGTGGCTATCCTATCTCATCTGCAGGAATGGTGATGAGGGAATAATTGTAATAGGAGAAAACAAAGGTACTTATTATTGCAGAGATGACCAGACATGCTGAGAATGAATTGAGCTCTGCTCATTCCTTCCCCACCTGGGCTCCCAGGCTGACTTGAGTTTTAATTTATTTTTGTTGGTTTGCATTTGTAATAAAGATCTGGATTAATTTCATGTGGATGGTGATCATTAAAGGACAGCTGCTCTTTTCCACTTCCCTTTAGCAGATAAATGTGTCTTTGTTATTATTTTTTTTTAAATTCATTCCTTTCCCCCCTTTGGTTTTATATTTGTCAGTTTTTCTAATTAAAAAAATCAAGTGAATAGATTTTATTTTTGAAAAGAAAAAAACCCCTCACCCCCGATACCCTCAGTCACTGCCATTTTACTGTTGAGATAGTTTGCTTTTAAGAAAACCTGGCATTTGAGCGTGTCCTTGGCTTTTGAGATGAGCCAAATGCATAATTTGCTCGCAGTCTCTGTGCACTACTTTTGAATTCTGCTGCTGGTTCATTTGCAAGAGAATAGAGGGGAGGATATATAGTGTCTATTTCTTTATTCCATTTGTGAAACAGAATGAAGGGGTGTTGGTTTGATTAACTATAGGCCACTGAAAGGACAGAGAAAAAAAGGCAAAATGTAAATGAACCCCTTCCCAAATAGTTTTTGCCACTAACAGTAGTGTATAATGGGCCATGACTCTGAAAACACAAAGGCTGCTAAAAATTGGTATAACTTAAAGCTAAATTTTCAACAGTGGACTCTGAAAATGTGCCCATTTGGGTGGACAGATCTCACATTTACCTGTGCCAATGGGCAGCTGTGTGCACAAATTAGGTACAGGTTTTTAGACAGGCAATCATTTACCTGTCTGACACATAGAATTTCACTAGCTTACTCGTTAAATGGTGAGGTACATGTATGCAAAGGAGCAAGTGCTCAATTTTGCAGACACACTTTTGAAAGCTGAGATGCTGAGACTTATCCTAGCCATATATCTCTAAGGTTAAAATCTCCTTCCTTTACTTATCTTAACCACAAGGCCCTGCAGCTGTGAGGCCCTGGTATAAATAGCTGGCCTAGCAGTTTATTAGTAGCACAATCCATTACTTCCTGAATGGTTTGAGTTAGGGAAGGTATTGAGAACGATCCCCCAGGATGAAAGGCAGGGATGAGGAGCACAGCTGGGACATCCGTCTCAGCCTCTGGAATGGGGGAGAAACATCACACCTCACTCTGCTGTAACCCGTGGCTGTCAGGACGGTCACCATAAAATAAGGCTGTTGTGATGGAGAGTAATGAAGAAGGGAAAATGGGGGAGATCCTCAGGGTTCTAGGTGGGACGTTCAGTATCCTGAGAAAAGAAAATTAAACAATCTGGTTTAAACTGTCCCAATCGAGGAAATCAAGAGTTAAGTATTGTTGAGTTCTTTGAATAGTAGGTGGTTTTCAGATGTCATATACAGTTCCCTGAAATGCAGACAGAGCAAGTGAGTTTCAGCTTTAACTTGGGTTTCTTAGATGATGTTGGCTTAACTCTCAGGAGTAAATGTTCAAAACTGGTCATACATCTTTCACTGAATTCAGCGGGAGCCATGCAGCATCTACTTGCAGGTGGAGAAATTATTCTTCCCTTTCCCCTCCACAAAGTCAACAGCATGTTCTGTGTCCTTTGTTAAAATGGAGAGCCTGACCCTGCTTCCACTGAAGTTAATGGCAAAAATGCTATTGACTTCTGTGGGTGTAGCTCAAACGTTGGGTAACTGTTATATAGTATTAACAACAATGTAGTGAAATATCATGGAGTCTGCAGAATGGATGTTAAAATCCATCTCGGACATCAGAGATGGCTGCCTTTCATTGCTGGGTGAAGGTGAGCATTTTAGAATCTTTAGGATGATGGGTAAGGATATATTACTGTTTATAATCACAATCCTAATAAACATGGCTCCTTTTATATGTGAATATCAAAGCACCTTACACCCCAGTTTTACAGATCTGGAACTGTTGAGCGGGGGCCTGATTTCCACAGGTGCTGCCCATCACAGCTCTAATGGAAATCATTGGCCCGTAAAGTTCTAGAGAAGGACACCCTAGAACAGAAACACTCAAATTAGAGGCCGCTTTTGAACGTGTCTCTAGATTTACACAGGAAGAAGAGGGCAGAGTGGAGACTAATACCTAGGTCTTCTGGCTGTCACCTCTGTGTAGAAAGCCTATATGAGGCTGTCATGGTATAATTCCCCACTCTGAACCTTAGCGTCCAAAAGATGGGGTACCAGCATGAATTCCTCTAAGCTCAATTACCAGCTTAGTACTTGTAGCGCTGCCACCAACCAGGAATTCCAGTGCCTGGTACACTCTGGTCCCCACAAAACCTTGCCAGGGGACCCCCAAGACCCAGACCGTCTGGATCTTAACACAAGGAAAGTAAACACTTTCCCTCACCATTGCCTCTCCCAGGCTTCCCCTCCCTGGGTTACCCTGGAAAATCACTGTGATTCAAACTCCTTGAATCTTAAAACAGAGAGGAAAATTCACCTTCCCCCTCCTTCTCTCTCCCCTCCCAGACTCTCCCTGAGAGAGAAAGTAATCCTAACATAGAGAGAAATTAACCTCTCTCTCCCCCTTCCCTCCTTTCTCCCCACCAATTCCCTGGTGAATCCAGACCCAGTCCCCTGGGGTCTCACCAGAATAAAAAAACAATCAGGTTCTTAAACAAGAAAAGCTTTTAATTAAAGAAGGAAAAAACAGTAAAAATTATCTTTGTAAATTTAAGATGGAATATGTTACAGGGTCTTTCAGCTATAGACACTGGAATACCCTCCCAGCCTAAGTATACAAGTACAAATTAAAATCCATTCAGCAAAATACCAATTTGAACTCCTTCCAGCCAAATACACATTTGCAAATAAAGAAAACAAACATAAGCCTAACTCGCTTTATCTACGTAATACTCACTATTCTGAACTTATAAGAGCCTGTATTGGAGAGATTGGAGAGAAACCTGGTTGCACATCTGGCCCCTCTGAGCCCCCAGAGTGAACAACAACCAAAATCTAACAGCACACACAAAAACTTCCCTCCCTCAAGATTTGAAAGTATCCTGTCCCCTGATTGGTCCTCTGGTCAGATGACAGCCTGGCTTACTAATCTTATTAACCCTTTACAGGCAAAAGAGATATGAAGTCCTTCTGTTCCATTAACTCTTAACTATCCGTTTATGACAGAGGCCTATCTGAGGCAGAGGTGGTGCACAGAGGCCTGGGAGAACCCTAACAGTTTATGAAGTACCAATTTTTCATCTGGTCAGCCTTAGCTCATGAACACAGTGGAGATGTGGTGAATATTCTATTTGTACGTGATGCACACACAAACAGTACTATTTATATATCGGGTGTTTGTGTGAGCAATTAAAAGAAACACAGAATCCCCAATAGCTAAAACAGACAGGTACTAGTTGCTAAGATTTGCAAGAGTCATGCATTTTAGCATTAAGGTCCTATTGACGCAACACTAAAATAAATGTTTCATGGAGTTTAAGGCCATTATTAAATATTACTGGCTAAAGCCATGGTCCTGCAATGAGTCCTGGACTTGTGTGAGGCCTATAGTTATGCTAGTGCTCATTGCAGGATCAGGTTTTGCATTTCTAAAATTATTATTCACATTCTTATTTATGATTCAATTAACACTGGTAGCCATCTTTTAATATTAGGCTAAACAGCAGCAATAACTGTTAATGTTTTTATTAAACACTTGTATAAATTAATTCTGTCCAAAGCCAATTAAAAAAAATATTAGTTACATTTAACCCCACCCACCCTTCTGTCTCTAAGTTACAGACTGGAACAAATGGTTACAGACCCTTACAAATACAGTGGACATGCAGGCTTGACATTTGTTTTAGTGGCACCATCAGGAGCTTGAGGAATATTATACACGGTATATCTAATATATATAAATCCTGGTTTGCTAGTGGCTTTCTTCCAGTTATTACCCAGCCACTGCAGCCAAAGTAGGGCAGTGGCTCTCTTAGTTCACACTTTTTTTTTTTAAACTGGGCTGTGAACCTAGAATGTGTTAGATCAATGCAGACACCATGAAAAATAACCAGGACATGCCTTAGTGGCTTTTGATGTAGCTGTGGCTCTCTCTGAAACTAACAGATGCAAAAGCTAACTGCCAGATCTCTAGCATGTGTGCCAACGCTAACAAACCTGCCAGATGCCTGGCAGCTGCTCTTGCCCCAACTCCAGTGGCTCTCTTATATATAAAATGACTTGGGAACAAAAACGTGTTTCTTTGAGCTATCTCATGAAAAATTCTTCCCATAAATAGAGAAATAAATCATTTAGTAAGGTGAATAACCTATTGATTTCAGGGGAGGAGGAAGGAGGAAGACTTCTGAAACTTTGCTGATATTGATATATTTGTCAAACATTAAAGATTCATTTTGGGGGGTATTATCATCAGCGACAGGAATTAGTTTAATATTCACCATGTAAAAGGTCATTCTGTCCCCACACAGCAAGAGTTGTTATCAATAAGTCAGGATTTACAACTGAGCAGATTGGGGCTCTTTTGCCTATTTGGATTTTTTTATAAACAAAACTTTTGCTGTTGCAGTCTGAAATGCTGAAAGGAAATCAATGTTTTTCCACCTAATGTGGTTTTATCTGAGCAGTATAAACAGTTCAGACAGGATATTGGTGCTAAATTTATTAATGTCTTCTGCAGTCTTGACATTCTGGGAAAAGTTAACCGATACAGCCTGGAAAAGGCTCCAAAATGTTGCTCCATTTTTTTCCCTTTACTTCCTGTTTAGGCTCCAGTTAGACATTTGACAGCTTTAACAGCTGAATTGGAATGGAACCCACCATCCAATTAAAAACAACTGAGGCAAACGTAAACCTAAGGAATCCTGATGTTTGGAGATTAGAGTAAAAATGCATCCTGTAGCATGTCAGTCAGCATGATGATGATGACAACACAGTAACAACTTCATGTGCAACTTCTTCTGAACACTTTTGAGGAAATATTTCTTCTCTGTCTTCAAAGAGTGATGAAAGTGGACTTGTTTCTGCATTTGGTCAATAAACTAGTTTCACCTCAAGGTACTTTAAGGTCAGACTTGGCTTAGTTCATGAGTGAAACGATTTGCTGGTCTCAAAACTATGTCCCAAGTGGGCATCTCTGCACATTCCAAACCCACCATGTAGTATCTGTCAGAGTTTGACTTGTTTAGCATACTATGCCCAGGAGAGGCTCAGGACCGGTCAATAGAAGGGGTTTTGCAGCTCATGCCAGAGGTGTATTGGGGAAGATAGCACAGAACCTGCCCACGCTGTCCTGAAGCCCATGATATCAGTCACTTCTTTTCATCACCTCTAACATTCTCTCTGTCTCTCTCTCTGACGAGAAGCGTCAGCCCCTTTTGCAGCATGAAATGTATTACAATCTAAATGTGCTCTTTATTTACAAAATCACTGCAAGGATGTACAGAATAGATGCAGATGGTGTTTTCCAAAGCCTCAGTCCTACAAGGTCCCTGAACAGAGTCACAAGCACTCTGTGAAGATGCCAGGCTCTGCTCACAAAGATCCAAGTGCAGGATTGGCGTCTTACATTGGAAGTTAAGGAAAGTTCTAAAGTCAGGGATGCAAATGATCACATCCAGTATTATTATTCATTATAGTGCTATATAGGTTTTGTGTAAATGGGAGTAACTCCACTGACTTCAAAACAATTACAATGGTGTGACACCAGCATCAGAGGACAATGAGGCACAGTTTTCACTTCTTGTCACTTGCAGCTTTAGGCTGGCACTATTCCATTTATTCTACTACAAACTTTTCAAAGCTCCTTGGCTTTTTGCCAAATTTGCATTTAGCCAGACTGAAAATTGCAAACTATACCAGCTCATCTTGCACTTCTGATGATATCTCTGTTTACTTTAGGGAGCATTAATGGGGGTGTTTCAAATTAGAGTGAAAACTCCCAATGAACCTAGCAGTATTACTCAAGTTAGGGTAACTAGCATATTTTTTTTCTCTGACACTATTGGAATCAGCATGAAGGGGAGACTCTAGCTGTTCTGTGCAGGAGATATTCTACGTATTAAAACCAAGTTTTCATAACTCAGTGCATGCGCTTTAACCTAAGTTACCAAACACACTAAAAATGAAAGAGCCCATTCAGGGCTGTGTCCCTGCAAAGTTATGGCAATGTATGTTTCCCAGGACCTTGTTTACTGGTGAATTCCGTCTTCCCAGACTTGTGTGAGTTTCAAGGACATGACATTCTGAAACGGGATGAAAAGAATCACTTGTTTGCCCAACCTGTTAAGGACTGTTTAGCGGGATCAGTTTGAGGGTTTTTTGCATGTTGAGTGAAGTGTCTGTACTGCTCGTTGCTTACCCCTAAAGTTCAACATTTGGGGCTTAACTCAAAAATATTTTGGGTAAATGCTGCCCTGATTTATACCCTTTGCACCTCATTAACTTCAGTGAGATTAGCACATGGTGCAAATTAGAGCAAGATTTGACCTAACTCCTTGTGCTTGCCACCACTTTATTATATTAATTATTTTAACATGGAAACCAGCATTCTGTTCACCTACTTCTGCAATCTACTTCCTCGGTTCACTGCTTTTTTTAAGTACCTGCAGTAAGTCTTAAAATTAGAGGGACCTGCTTAGATAAAATACAAACCAACCCCAAATTCACCCGGAATTCTTAATTTAACCTTTTTTTGAGGTTCAGAAGAGTTTGCTCAACTTTTCTCTCTCATTATCATTAATTGTCTATAGCCACTGCCCTTCCTGGGTAGGGTGACCAGATGTCCCGATTTTATAGGGACAGTCCCAATATTTGGGGCTTTTTCTTATATAGGCTCCTATTACCTCACACCCCCTGTCTGGATTTTTCACACTTGCTGTCTGGTCACCCTATTCCTAGGTCTGGCCAGAAGTGGATATATGATGAGAAAGGCAGGCGACCTGGTATTTCTGCTGATTTGGAATCAGGAAGCATTGGAAATCTCACAAGAGAGCCTGTTCTTTATAATCTTGAAGATCTTCACATACAAAAGCGTGTCTCATTTGTTTTCTGTGCCAGCCAACCCCACCCCCACCCTCAGCCATTTGTTTGTCACTGCTTTAAAAAGTTAGTCTTTGGAATGATGGTCTCTTTCTTAGCAAATACGATTGTTTTGGATACCACCAGAACTCTTATTACTTATTTAGGGCTTGATCCTGCTCCCATAAAGGTAAATGACAAATTTCCCATTGACTTCAATGAGCCAGGCTCAGGCCCTTATTTGCTAATGGTAATTTATTACCCACAGCGGGCAGAGTCCAGAGGCCCTTACACTAAACCGTGCAAATGGAGTTAATAGCAAGTCAGGTGCTCCAAGGAGGGGCCATTAAAACACCTGCTCCAGGAAGAATAAGGCAGAGACTACCTGGGAGAACACTGTTCTCTCTACCAAGGCTGGGTAAGAAAGCCTGACTTGAGGATGTTTCTGTGTTATACTGAGGTGATTGTTAACTGTTTTCCCATGATCAAGAGGGTCTAATTGGCTGTCCCTGTGTGTTGCATGCTGAACTGCTTCACTAGTGCCGACCAGCTAGGAATATCCCTGGGATTCTATGACACCCTGTGCAAAATGGAGGCAAAAATCAGGCAGCTTTCTACACTGTGTACCTCTAGAGGTCTTGGGAGATTGGATGGGAGGAAGTTGGGGTGAGGGGACTGGAACATGGGAAAGGGTTTTGTTTTTGAGAGAAGCCCCTACCAGAACCTACTTCTGAAGGATCCCAAATCATGTTGAAGTTCAGATCTGCTTCCAAACTTCTCAGGTGACTGATGTCTTTATAACAGGTCTAATCACAACCCTGGATCTGAGCATCCCTGAGCTTGGGAGGTGCTTGGATCTCAAATTAATTTTGCAGTGTGACCTCATCTCTATTTTTGTGGGATGTATTTGGGTCTGGTTTGCCAGCATCCCTTTTCCCTCTGTGTTCGGAAGAAGGTCTAGGAGTGTGTGGTCCTGTACAGGTCCATAGTCCATCAGTACAGAGTGCCTGCTCTAACAGTCTCTATAGCTCAGAGAATAAGAAAGGCAACCCTATTCTGACCCTGAAATCACTGATCACAGATATACTCATCCTGTTCAGCTTCTGAACAGTAATATTCCACACTGGCTTTTTTTTAATTTAAGAAAATAAATCAAAGGCTTTTCCTGCAATGTGTCATTTCTTGGTTAGCACCTAAATGTATATGGAGCTTATTGTTCATCTGACCTGCTGTATTCAAATCCTTTGGAGCTACAAACTGGGCCAGAGTTAAGCTTTCTGGCTTCTTTTTCTGGCTGAGAGGACTGTTCTGTGATAGACACATTTGCTGTCCCAGCATGAAGCTGGGAAATGACAATGGAAAAGGAAGATTGGCTCAGAGAAGGTTCAGTTCAAGTTTGGGGCAAAGGGCTTCTTTTTGCGGTGTGGGAGGTTCCTCAGTTATCTGAACTGATGATTCATTCATCCTTAGCCTTATGGAAGAGTCCTGCAGAAGCTAATAGGAATTAAACCAATTGGGTTCTGTAGACATTGTTCTAACCTACCTATAGACATTGATAGACAGGGGCGGCTCCAGGCACCAGCGCAGCAAGCATGTGCCTGGTGTGGCAAGCCGGGAGGGGCGGGAGGTGGTGGTGTGCCGGTTGTCGTGAGGGTGGCAGCCAGGGAGCCTTCGGCAGTGTTTCTGTGGGAGGTCCTGCAGCCTTGGCGTCAATTCGGCGGTGGGTACGCCAAAGGCCCGGGACCAGCAGATCACCCGCAGAACCGCTGCTGAGTCCGCGGGACCGGCGGACCTCCTGCAGAAACCCCACAGAAGGCTCCCTGACTGCCGTGCTTGGGGCAGCAAGAAACATAGAGCTGCTCCTGTTGAGAGAGAGTGATATCCTTCTACAGGCTTTTTTAATCATAAAAGTCCCACATCTGCACACAACTCCCTGCAAGTATTGTAGGCCTGTGGCTTGTAGCACTTGCCCACAATACCCAGCATAGCTCCCTGTACCTGCTAGGCTGGTGCAGGTGTGTATTCTCTATGGTACATAATGTCGTTGGACCCTGTTCATACTCTGGGAGTGCTCTATCCTGCCTGAGGATCCATGCATGCGTGATAAGGGGCAGGAGCCATACCCTGGTGTGTTATCACACTTGCAAATAGGGGCTGTCCCTTCCCTTATTTTAAGATGTATTAAAACTGATAATAAATAGCGTTTTAAACAAAATTGAAGCTTATGATACTTGCATGGAATACTTCAGGGCAGTAGAAACATAAACCTGAGAGAAAAATACATTACATGTTAAGGGGGATGGTGTTTCCCATAAATGTCCATTAAAATAAACATTGCCCCTTGTTTTTCATGTGGTTTCTCCCTTATTTCCACCCAACAAAGGGGGTCGTTCTACTTGCTGGAGCTATGGCAGAGGATCAGCAACTCCCACCAAACTCCCTGCCAAACTGACTCCTGACTGTGAAGGTGCTGGGGGTAGTCTGATGAGCTGCCTTGGAGTGGGGCGGAGAGGGTGCCCAGGATTATAAGGAGTTTGGATTTATTCTCTTCATGACTTATTCTCTCACTTTGTTACTCTTCTCTTCTCACCCATGTCTAGACACACTAACATTTTTTTTCCCTACCGTATTTCCCTCCGGGATCGGGAGATGAGACTGATCCAGGACTGGAGAGGTAAAAGGCCTCCTGGGATCTCCACGGTGCCCGGTCTGTTCCCCTATTCTCTTGCCTCCATCTAATACCCTCTTAGCAGGAGAAAAGCCTGAGCATTATGTGCATGGCCCCCTGCAGGAACAGAAGTCAGTAGCCGCTCAGCAGGCCTTTATCCTGCATCATCCCAAATCCAGCAGGATAGAAGGCCTCTTAGTGCACTCCCTCCTCCTGGTGGGAGGAATTGCTGTTGGATCAGGGCTGCTGCTCAGTGCCGCCTGGAAAACTAAATTGAATGGAATGTGGCAGAGTGAATGTCAAGGTCACTCAGCAGTACAAACCCCTTTGAAGACTTGAAAAGGGAAGAAAACCCTTTCTGGGTCCAGCACTCCCCTGAAGCATTCAGATTCAAGTGACATATCCTGCCCCCTCCTCTGCCGGTGTGGAGATCCCCATGAGTAGGGCTCCGTCTTTGTCATGGAGGTCGCAGAAGCAGGGCTAGCTCCAGGCACAAGTGAAGGAATCAGGTGTCTGGGGCAGGCAATAGAAAGGGGTGGCAGTCCGTCCATTGCTGGGGCAGCATGTCCGGGTCTGTGGTGGTAATTCGGTGGTGGGTCCTTCAGTCCCTCGCTTCCTCTATGCCGGCACTTCGGCGGCAGCTTAATCGGTCCGTTTCAGTCTTCCGCAGCACTTTGGTGGCAGCTCAGTTACTCTGCTTCAGTCTTTGGCTGCAATTCGGCAGTGGGTCCTTCACTCCCTCTCCTCCCTCTTTGGTGGCAGCTCAATCGGGTTTCTTTTTTTTTTTTTCTTCTCCTCTTGGGGAGGCAAAAAAGCTGGAGCCGGCCCTGCATGGAAGTCACAGATTCCATGACTAACTGTGACCTCTGTGATTTCTGCAGTGGCCAGTGTGACTGCCCCAGGGGCCAGCTGCTCAGGTAGCCCTGGGGCTAGTCACACTGGCTGCTCCTGGAGCTTCTCTGCAGCCAGTCGCTTAGGCAGCCCCGCAGCCAACCGCACTAACTGCTGCTGGAACGGCCTCAGCACTGGGGCCAGCACTGGCAGCTGCTCTGGTGGCCCCAGGCAGCTGGCCCCAGGGACCACCTGAGCCGCAGTCCTGGGGCCCCCAGAGCAGCAGGTGGCCCCAGGGCTCCCCCCCAGCCACCGGTGCAGTGGTCCTCCTCCCAGCAGTGCCCCCCTCCCCCCAAGATTCAATCGGGGGTATTTATGGTACAGCATGTCATGGACAGGTCATGGGCCATGATTTTTTTGTTTCTTGCCCATGACCTGTCCATGACTTTTACTAAAAATACCCGCAAATAAATCATAGCCTTACCCATGAGCAGTGGATGCAGAGGAAAGGGCAGGATTTGGAAAGGCTCCTGCATGGCACAGAGCTCTGTGGGGGTTACACTCTGTGCTCCCTCATGCAAGAGAAGAGTGGGAGAAATGGTGGTAGGAGGGAGAGGGGGAGGTAGACTAGCATCTGCCCCTCTGTACATCCTCCAGTCTTGTGGGTGGTATTAGATGCTTTCCTGCCACTGAACTATGGAGCTACTGCACTACCTGAGGGGTGGGAGATTCCTCCCCTCACCCTGCTCAAAGTCCCCCAGTCACTTGGGGGGCTGTGCCTTAGGTGAAGGATTTTAGCCTAAGCGAGTAAGGCCAGCACAGAGGAGAGAACTATGGAAGGCATCATGTTATAGGAGGCGCAGTGCCTTGCCCAGCTCCCTGATGTGCACCCATGCTTCCCCATTATTTCAGCTAGTGTGGCCTACTTCCCCTGAACTGCTTGTTCCACGCTGTAGGCCAGTGCAGAGATGCTGGGGAGAGATGGATGTCCTTACTTCCTCCCTGTGTCTGCTGAGGCAACTTTCACCCATAAGGGCTCTAAGCAATCTGTGTGCTTCCCTGGTCCTTGCCCAGGGCATACACTGCTTCTGCCACTCACCCCCCCTCCCCCCACAGAAGGGCCAAGGGCACTTTATTCCACTGGATGGGAGACGTTCTGCCCTAACATAGACAGAGGAAGCTGCGTGCATGTGGTGGAGGACAAAATCTGGCCAAGAAGTGTATCTTGTTTTCTTTTGTACTTCTCTTTCTTAAGAAGCCCTTCCACACATTCACAGAGTAATGGGGGGGGGGGAGGAAAAGAGGGGGAAGCCTGACTGATTCACAGTTCTTCTTATACATGTCCATTCATCCCCAGTGACCTCAATATGAGCCTTCAAAGGGCTTAAATGTTGAGCTTTATTGTAGCATTTCAATCTGCAAGGGAACAAAAGACCAGTTCCCTCTCCAGGGGCAGTGAGTGGAGAAGATTTCTGTTTGTGAATAGGCTTTGGGAGAGGATGGGTTCTGCTGTATGCATGTGTGCGAGGGGGAAGCCCCTTATGGTGATCCGGTCTCCCCTGGGGAAGCACAGCTCTTGCCCAGATTGTCTGTCTCTCTCAACACAATGCAAAATTTCCTTCACCATCAAGGACCTGTTCCCAGGAGGAAGCTATTTAACAGCAAATTGGCCTGGTAATTTTTAGTGATGATCTTGTGTTAATTACATGTTGCAATATTAGTAAATCCCCTCTGAAGGCCAGCTGTTGTGTTGGCATTAACTCCTTGTTGCAAAATCAACTGTTTGTTTACTAAATCCCAAGGCAATTTTTTTTAAATGTTTTCTTTTATTGTTTTTATTTCAGTCCAGTGCAGCCAGGTGAGACGCACACCCCCTGTTGCATATTGTTGTCTACCCACTGAGCAGAGACTACATTTAACAGAGGCTGGGTTCTCCTGGCTAAAACTGGATACTTTATATTTATTTATTATTGGATAGCACCTTGGAGCCCCAGTCGTGAACCAGGACCCCAGTATACAAGGTACTGTACAAACTCTGCCTCAAAGAGCTTCCATAATTAATATTTGATAGTCACCCTGGGAGACTTCTAAAAAGGAGAAATTATTTCAGAACAAAGTCACTTTTACTCTGGAATAGAATGTCTCAGAGTATCGCCCAGAGGAGTTATACCAGACTAGCTATAGTGGAATAGTTATCTCATTATGAGCTGGGTCAGTCAATTTCCCCATGTAGACAAGCCCTAAGGGAGAGGCTGACAGGAACTGATCCTTAATGAGGAGGGTGGGAGGGGAATCAATTTGTATTAAGCCCCATTGTATAAATAATCATTGAAGATAGATTTCTGTACCATTAGTCCCAAACTGCCTTGGGTGTTGTGGGGATGGTGAAGGTAGACAGGGAAGGTTTTGAAACATACTCAGGACAAACAAACTGGTAAATATCAATCCCTGGCAGGTGTGGAGGCTTGCGTGAAAGTGCACTTTGATGGCAAAAGGAGACTGGAGCTAAAACACTCTAACAGCAGGGGTGTTACTTCCTAACTAACAGATCATACTGCATTTACAGAGGGAGCTTTATCCATGGGTCTCAAAGTGCCTTAGAGAGGAGGGTATCATTGTCTCCAGTTTATAGATGGGGACACTGAGTCACAGAAAGGCCTAAGTTTTACTCAGTGAGTGGATTGCTAATCCCTGAAGACTCCTCCTGTTTGGTGTCCCATTTGGTGCCTCCTCACCTCTCTTCTCCCCAGGGCCGGCTCCAGCTTTTTTGCTGCCCCAAGCAGCGAAGTGAGGAGGGGAGGAGAAGCCATGATCTATCGAGAGGGACTGAGGGACCTGCTGCCGACCCCATCCATGGGCGCCCCAAGTCTCTCACCATCACAAAGTAGCTTGTGTCAAGGATTGCAGCAAGTCCAAAGGAGAAAAGAGTTTTATCTGGATACTGATTTTTTTTTCAGTGCTTTGCCTTCCCCTTCTCCCACCCCACCCTGCCAGAACACCTAGGCAGAGCCACTATAGGGCTTCTATTTTACTAACCTATGTGTCTCTCCCTCAGTTCTCAAGGAATATATATGGAATTTGCGCAGGATTGTGGGGTTAACGCCCCTGTTCTTGTGAAAGTATTGTGTGATCTTTCATGACTACCACGTTGTTATTGTTTGTTTGTATTCCCAAAGCACTGAGAAGCCCTTTGTACAAACAGAACAAAAAGACAGTCCCTGCCCCAAAAGGCTTCAATTCTCCTTCTCAGCACAGTGCCCCCAGCCCCCACGGCTGAGTTGCTGGTTCCATAATGACCTAGAAAGAAAGGGCATACAGGCATAGATTAAGAGCAGAAGGAGCTGCCTGCACAGTGCTCACCCAATCTGACCTATGTATCACAGGCCACCACCACCACCCAAGAGCACAATTAGACCAAAGTAGTATAACCTACACAAGACTAGACTGTTATGTGCCACAGGCAGAGAAGAGTTGGGACTAAGGGACACCAGTGCCTGAGGCCCCTGTGGTGGAAGAGAAATTATTTAGGGAGATTTAGTCAGATATTCCTGGTAAATGACCTGCAACCCATGGCGAAGAGGAAGGCAAACAACCCCAAGCTCACTGCCAATCTGACAGGGGGGAAATTCCTTCCTGACCCCACACATGGCGATCAGTTAGATCCTTAGCGTGTGAGCACAGTTAAGCACCTGAGAGAGAGAGAGAGAGTGCTGGGTGCCACCTCAGAGCCCTAGCCCTGCCCATCCAACGTCCCTGGCCCTGCTCTTGTGGCCATTCCTGCTGAGGAAGGATGGGTCATGTAGTGATTCACCACAGCCTCATCTCACAGCAGGGTGGATTTTTCTACTAGATCTCTCCTCCAAAACTGACCTGACCTGACCTGACACTGCTTAGGCCTGGTCTACACTGGAGGGGTGGGGGGTAGATGTAAGATACGCAACTTCAGCTACGAGAATAGCGTAGCTGAAGTTGACTTACCTCCCGTCCTCACAGCGCGGGATCGATGGTCACAGCTCCCTCGTCGACGCCGCTTCTGCCTCTCGCCCTGGTGGAGCTCCAGAGTCGACGGGGAGCATGTTCAGGGATCGATTTATTGCATCTAGACAAGATGTGATAAATTGATCCCCGATAGATCGATGGCTATCCGCCGAGCCAGCAGGTAGTGTGGATGTATTCTTAACTTTGGATATGTAACTAGCTTGCTGCTTGCAGTGGGATAGTGGCAAGGCATCCTTGTAGCGCATCCATATAGGGTGCCTGCATATGTTGGCCTTGTTTACTGTAGTGCTTTTCCCATGTTGGTCTAGCATCGGTGCAGTTCTACCCATGGAAGCACTAGTGTAAGCAGGGGCACAGGGACGTCAAGTGGTATGGAAACCAGAGTGACACACACTGGGTCAAATGCCAGCCTCCTCAACCCTCCCTACGACCCAAGTGAAAGCAGTGGGGTTGAATGGGTGGGATCTTGCTTGGTGGCTTGTATGTCTACTTTGGAGAATCAGTTCACATGATCAAAGCTCGCAATGTCCCTCACACAACTATTTTTCATGCACTGTTGGCAGAGTGACTGCAGCATATGAGGACCTCTTGTGCACCTGTATAGAGAACTGGTAGCTCATCCACACTGTAAATGCTGCAGGTTAGGATGGAGCAAACACAGGGAATGAACCCACACTTCTCAGGCTCAGTGTCAAAGTTTTAAGTTGGGTTTAAGGCCTTGTGTGAGCCCTCTGAAGTAGGACAAAATTCTCCCTATATTAAGCGGTTAGGACATTAAAGCAACATAGGAGTCAAGACAAGTAGGAGAATGATCCGAGGAATGGAAAACCTGCCCTATGAAAGGAGACTCAAAGAGCTTGGCTTGTTTAGCCTGGCCAAAAGAAGGCTGTGGGGGGATATGCTTGCTCTATATAAATATATCAGGGGGGTTAACGTTAGGGAGGGAGAGGAATTATTTAAGTTTAGTACTAATGTAGGCACGAGGACGAATGGGTACAAACTGGATATTAGGAAGTTTAGACCTGAAATTAGACGAAGGTTTCTAACCGTTAGGGGAGTGAAGTTCTGGAATAGCCTTCCGAGGGAAGTAGTGGGGGCAAAAGACTTATCTGGCTTTAAGACTAAGCTGGATAAGTATATGGAGGGGATGTTATGATAGGATAGTTAAATTTGGGCAATTGATCTTGGATTATCACCAGATAAGTCTGCTCAATGGTCTGTGGGGAGATGTTGGATGGGATGGGAACTGAGTTACTGCAGAGAATTCCTTCTTGGGTGCTGGCTGGTGAGTCTTGCCCACATGCTCAGGGTTTAGCTGATCGCCATATTTGGGGTCGGGAAGGAATTTTCCTCCAGGGCGGATTGGCAGGGGCCCTGGAGGTTTTTCGCCTTCCCCTGCAGCGTGGGGCATGGGTCGCTTGCTGGTGGATTCTCTGCAGCTTGAGGTCTTCAAACCAATTTTGAGGATTTCAATAACTCAGTCCTGGGTTAGGGGTTGTTATAAAAGTGGATGGGTAGGGTTCTGTGGCCTGCCTTGTGCAGGAGGTCAGACTAGATGATCATATTGGTCCCTTCTGACCTATGAGTCTATGAGTCTATGAGTCTATAATGACACCAAAAGCGTGTGTGTATGTACTTCAATGACATGTAGTTTCCTCTTTATGAGGTGATTAATTAGTCACATTCCACATGCCTAGGGGTAGGTCTCACTTCCTGTTGCCATTATTTTCTGCAGCAAAAACATCTTCTTCTCACTACAGATCAGTGCAAAAATCTCATGCTGTTTCACAGCAGCTAAAGTAAGTGCTATCACCAGTGTCATTTATGTGACCCATCACTGAGGAGAAAAAAAAATCTACTTGCTCCAGAAATGTTTCCTCCTTCTCTGTCCCCAAATGTGGACATTTCTCCCCAGATTACCCCAGGCTGAAATCCAGGCTGGAGAAGATTCAGTCCTGGGATACTGAGAGCTTTTCTATCTGTAGAAATATCAGAACTTTGACATTCTTGCTACCCTGCACAGGTAGAAAAGGGAGCTTCATATCATTGGGTAACGTGGCTATCCCAAACTCAGGCTGATAATGCACCACTCCATCCTATGTTATTATTAATCATGTTTATTAGAGTAGTGTTTAAGGGTCAACTGAGACTGGGGCCCTATTGTTTCAGATACCATACAAATACAGAATGGGGATGTGCCTTGCCCTGACACGCTATAATCAGCTTGCAACAGTGGGGGAAGAGGTAGAACACACAAGCAGTGTGACCAATGTGATGGCAGCAAATGTCATATTAATGCCACAATTGTGGGGGAAGGGTTTACTTAGGCTTGATGAGGAGTGTACCCTTCACAGGCAGAGAAAGGGTTAACAGGAGCCTGAATCCAATTAGGCCAGTGGGTGGCATCTGCAGGGATGTTTGTTTGGTATAAATGGTGATCCAATCCAGCTGGGAAGGCACTGGGTGTTCATAAAGGATGGAACAGAGGGCAGTGGGAAAAGAAGGTTAGGGAGGGAGAAGATATGGATGAGAGGTAGTTTTCTTTGATGAGCTAAAAGCTGAAAGAAGCCTGGGGCTAGATATGGGTCCCCCTGAGCTAGAAGCAGTGAAACCTGGGGCTAGAGGAAGGTTGTCCTGAGCAGGAACAAGCTGGAGGCAGTGAAGTTCAAGAGGCAGTCATAGCAAAGCCCCAGCTATGTTTGGACTGCAATTTGATGGGCTGTAAGGAGAGAGGGGAGGCCTCTGCTATCTTCCTCTTGGCACTAGAAAGTGGAGATCCTTCAATTCTGTGCCTTCCAGGTATGCTCCTGTGGCTGACCCTCACAAAAGGGGAGGAACTGTATCTGTGGGGTAAAGTTGTGGGAGGTATTGCATGTTGTGGCTGCAGGAAGGGGTTTGGGGAAAGGGCCTGAGGAAAGACTAGCGGTAAGGAATCCAGGTCCTGACACAAGGCCTTGGAATTATTTGTTGGATTTTTGTTTCTCTAGACTGGGAGAGACCTTGATGTGACCTGACTGGAGGGTTAAGTCCTGAGGTGTGGCAGGCCACCATGAGAGTGGAGCAACTGTCAGCACAGGCTGCTAAAGAGAAAAGAGTAGTTATGCCACACCAAGCCCTGAGGGGCCCACCAGTGGTGAGTCAATCCTGCTACAGAGGCACTAAACAAAATGGGAAAGGAGGAGGCTGTAAAGGACAGGGAAGGAAGACTCAATCTGTGGCCCCATCTCTCTCCTTATCTCTTTCCCCCAACCTCTTGACTCCCCACACCTTTAGCTGCTAAAAACTAAGTCTCTCCTGAGTATGTGCAAAGTGCAGTTTTTAAAGGTTTATAACTTTGCTAAATTTGGGTAAACTTCTCCACAGTGGTGGGCAACCTTCGGGCTGCATGCAGCCCTTCAGGGTAATCTGCTGGTGGGCCACGAGACAGTGTTTACATTGACCATCCACAGGCATAGCCGCCAGCAGCTCCCAGTGGCCGGAGTTTGCCGTTCCTAGCCAATGGGAGCTGTGGCAAGCAATGCAGGCTGCAGGAATGTGCTGGCCACCACTTCCCACAGCTCCTATTGGCCAGGAATGACGAACCGCAGCCACTGGGAGCTGTGGACAGGTAATACAAATACTGTCTCATGGGCCACTAGTGGATTACCCTGACAGGCCCATCACTGCTTTAGCAGGAACAGCAAAAGGCACATACCTGACACAGCAGCCACCCCTCTGCAAATTAAAAGCCCTTGCTCCAAAGTCTATAGTTGCTAGAGCTATTCAAAGGAAAAGTGGACAGAAACTTCTAAAATGGTCAAAACCTTTTTCCTTAGCCTCATTCTTTGAAAGAGCTGAACTATTTTGGCTGAAACTTTCCAAAACATTTCAGCCTGAGGTAGACCCCTAGTATGAGAAACTTCAGTCCAAATGGTTAAAGTTTTTAAACAATTGAAAACTGGGCCTTAAAATGGGATTATAACCTTAATAATCAGAGGTACTATCAGCTCTGACTAATGAGATGTGAGATAACAAATATAACAGATGATATATGAATACATGTGTCTACCTATAAACACAGTTATGGCCTGCTTCTGCTAAGGGTTCATCTTCACACCCACTTGACATTCCATTGTCTTCACTAATCCAACAAGGGGTCCGGTGGCACCTTAAAGGCTTTAAGGTGCCTCTGAACTCCTTGTTGTTTTTGTGGATCCAGAGTAACACAGTTACCTCCTGCTAATTGTCTTCACTGGGAACAGGCAGCAGGGCCCTTTCCAGTAATGGAGTCTCAATTATGATTGATCAAATGCTCTCACATGCAAATGTGTACAAGCCAGAAAATGGAAAAAGGTTACTCTTCAAATAGTAATAACTCACTCACGTTGCACATGTAACTGGAGGAATTCTTCCCCTCCACAGCCCATGTACACCAGTGCAGTAGAGTAGGGGCTAGAAACACCTCAGGGAACTAGGAAAGAATTTCCTCTGTGTGGGCTCTGCATAGGGCTGCCATAGTCAGCTCAACACAGGCTCCTGTTATAGGGCAGGGAGGATCGTTCTCACAGTACCTTCTGCTGTAGGATTGGGGGCAGTTCTAGCTTGCAGTGCAACCCCCTGGTTGCCCAGACATGGCTGCTGTAACTTAGAGCAGCCTCAAGGGTAGCGCTAAGTCATGTGGGGGCTGTACCAGCACCCATGAAAGTGTTCAAAGGCGTCTTAAGGACATCATTGCCCCACCTACCTATCAGCTGTCTGTGCTGCACCTGCAGGGGCACAGCACATAAGTTGCCAAGAACATTTATATTTACCAGTGACTATTAAATGTTAACCTTCAAAAATAGTTACTGAGACAAACTACTTATTGTCTGTAAATTAGTTGCATTTGTGCATGTTGCATTCAGTTGCTTTATTTTTTGTTGACTTGGATATTTAAAAGGAAAAATGAAACTGATTTAAAGTAAAATTTGTGAAGGTTAGGCTTAAAAGTTTGTTCTGTAGGTCTGGATGTGCCTCTTATTTTTAACTTGGCTGCATATTATGTACTTTAGTCTCATCCGCACAGGGAAGGCCAACCTATATGATGCCTGACTGTATTTCAGTTCTGTCAGCTCCCACAATTTCTTTGTGAGTCACAGGACTTTGGCTGGGGCTAGAGCCAGTCTTGCAATTATGTTAGAACCTCCAGCCTACTATGAATTGCCTGGAAAGGAAACCCTGTCTGATAGGCTGCTTTCCCCACTTCCCTGCCTCCAGAGGAAGAGCAGTCAATCATGGCGGCTGCTGCAGGAAGCAGATTGAGCTCTTCTCCTTCCTCCTGCCCCCTGGAACTAACACTCCACTCTCAGAAGGAGAAGAGGGGAGGAGAACGTAGAAAAAGTCCAGCAGCTCTGCACTCTCTTTAGCTCCTTCATCCCTGCAATACCCAGCCTGGCAAGGGGAGAAGAGGATACTCTAGTAGCACCCCCAGACTTGGGAGGGTGCATGTGAGTGGTGAAGAAAGGAAGATGAAGGAGCTGAATTTACAGGGGGGCCCTGGGAACAGGCAGAGTGGGGAGGGAGGGAGAGGAGGAGGGAAAAAGCACAGAATTAATTAATTGGAATGTTGAGCTTTGGGGGGAAGCTGGAGGCTCTGCATCATCATGTAGCCAGCAAGAGCTCCTGCAAGAGTGAGGCCAAAAATCACCAAACTCCGACTTGGGAGAGTTGACAACATTAATTGACATTCACTGGGTGTGGGCAAGGGGGGTTCAAAAACCAAGACACACCAAACTATCACAATATAAACTACTTACAAATGCCTTTTGTGTTGTATTGGTTTTGGTCTGGCTCGTGACTTTTGGGCTTGGCAATATTGGATCAACCATGTTTTATGATGTAGATTGAACAAAACTGTTCTCAGCCCATTGTAGTGCTTGGTATTGCCAATTCCAAGAGCTGAAACATAGAATCATAAAGATTAGGGTTGGAAGAGACCTCAGAAGATCATCTAGTCCAACCCCCTGCTCAAAGCAGGGCCAACACCAACTAAATCATCCCAGGCAGGGCTTTGTCAACCTGGGCCTTAAAAACCTCTAAGGATGGAGATTCCACCACCTCCCTAAATAACCCATTCCAGTGTATCACCACCCTCCTAGTGAAATACTGTTTCCTAATATCCAACTTAGACCTCCCCCACTGAAACTTGAGACCATGGCTCCTTGTTCTGTCACCTGCCACCACTGAGAACAGCCTGAGAGAATCTCATGATTTCAGACAATTTTTTTTTAATTGGGTTGTCTTCTGGCTTTTGAGCCTTTAGGATTGGTGTCTTCTAGCTCTTCTGCAATCATGGAGATCGTAAATGTGTGCATTTTTTTTATTTTTATAGCTGATAGTCTCAAATAACACAACTCCAGGAGCTGGGGCTTTAATAAAAACACCAAATATCTGCCACATGATAAAAGTGAGAGTTGGTGACACTATCAGACAGAATTTCAGTGTAACTGCCTTTTGGAAAAGGTCTCTGGAAAAAGCCCCTCAAAAGCTAAGTAGCTGTCCAGCCAATTTCTATATAAATGGATGATTGAGGTTTTCAATTTCTATGGAAAATGAAAAAAACTGCTTTGTTTGGTTTGAAGATTGTATAACGTCATTTAAACTCTGACACATGCTTCCTAGCCTAATAAAACAGCACTGCCTAGAATTTAAGTGTAAACGTCACATCTGTTGAATATGTAAAAAATCCATTTGTGGAAGTGACTTTATTTTGTTTAATTTAAGCAGGGTGACTTCAACCTGAGCCACCAGTAACCATTCTGACTACAACCCTGTTAAACAATGTATTGTCTTTAAACTTAGGGCTGGCTTCCTCATTTGCCATTAAATAACAGGGCTCAGGAAAGGAAATCTAAGACAGTAGGAGAGGATACCCAACTACATTCTTACCCTTAGAGTTGGCTGTTTGGGATACATGAGTGACACAATGGGAGTAAGCTTTCACTGCCTCTACCCAGGCTACGAAGGCTGTGTGGATAAATGGAGAGCTTCATATTTAATATACTTAGAGTGATTCATTCACACTAAGCTCCGTTTAAAAAGCTCTTGGGAAACCACATTGGCCCTGCAGCTTGCACAATTCAAGCCAAAGGGTAAGAGCAGTTAGGAAACATTTCTTATGAGCATAGTTGGTGCAGAATGTCAGTTGATTCATGGATCTATGAAGGGGGAGGCCCATGCTTGAGGCCTGATTCTGTCACCTATACTCACATTAAATTGTGGTATCATCCACAAGGAACCCTATTGAAATAAATGGAGTCAATGTGAACGGGCCCTATGAAATACCTTTTGTTGAAGGGGCTTTCTCCACTGGTGTAGAGGTGTGGGACAGGCCCCATGTCAGCTCTGCTCCTGGGCCTGTCAGGGGTTGGCTGGGAGGGAGCTTGTGTGTTGGGGAAGAATGGACGGGTAGAAAGAGTGCACTGTCACAGCACTTTCTGCTTCCTAGAACCCACAGGGGATTGTGGGAAGCGGAGCATAAGCTGAAACAGCCCTGAGATTGCTCTAATGTACGCTGGAGAGAGGACAGGCAGGCCTCCAGCTGCTTCAGAATATGGTGAATGTGATAGTGGTTTAAAGTCACGTTTGTCCTGTGTTCCTGCAATCAGCACTGGAACAGAGGAACTCTGGGTTGGAACTAATATCACTACTTGTGGAGTAAGATAATACTTAACATGAGTAAAGATGGCAGAACTGGCAACCTAGAGAGGTGCCTCCAAGCATCAGATTGTGTCTCTGAGATTAAAATGAGGCCTGGCCCCTGAGAGTTAGGGTAGGGGGGGCAGAATGGTTGTCTCTATAGCCAAAATGCATGCTGTTATGACAACCAGGGAACAAACCACATGTCCAGGAAAGAGACCATCAAAACATTTTTGACAGCTTTGTTTCAATGTAGATTGCATTGGTACTGACAAAAGCAAAATCAGGATATTAGCATAGTTCCTTGAAGAGTTCAGGCCATCATTGATGCTAAATGGTGTGACAAAGCATAAGTGACAATTAGGCCTTGCATCAAAAGTGCTTGCTGTTTGGTAGGTCAAATGACTGCCATGCTTCCTAAAGCTATATAAAATATAACAGTGGTGTATCTGTAATATGGAGACCTTTGGCTAAGTCAGTGTTGATGCCTGAATTGTGTTTTTTTTTTTTTTTTTTTTTTTTTTTTTCCCCTCTGCTTCTCAGGCTATTTAGAATGAGGAACCAGCGATATACAAAAGTCTTTATTTTACAGATAATTGTCCCTTGATGTTCATCAAAGCTTTTAGTGTTGAATGTAGTGAAAGAACCAAGCCTTTTTTTTTTGTACATTAAAAAAAACACCCTTGTCTTGAGGTTTTATATGCTCCATCAGTTGTTGAATCTAGTTTTGACGATGACTATATCTAGTTGTATTTAAAGGGATACCCTCAACTTGAAACCTAGTCAATTTCAAAGTCTAACTTAAAAGCACTTTATGGGCCTACCCTTCCCTATTTTAATTTCTGCCTGCCAATTTTTGTTGTTTTTACAAACATGTTCTCTGATTATTTTTTTTCCTCCCCCAATTTCCTCACTGTAGCTAATGCTTGTGGCACAGACAGTGTAGTCAAATCTCCCAGAAGTGCTGGTGTTTTGTCACTGTGCTTGGATGAAGGTAAAATGTCAGAGTGGCTAAAAAGCCCATCACTGCTAATGCTCCATGCTCGTACCAATGGGGCTGCCTCAGTGCCACAGGAACAGTGGGAGAATTTCAGACAATCCTAAGCGTACAGTAGGCCACAGAGGATTTAAAATACTTGGAATTTCCACAGTAGCTTCTGCCCAAAACATTTCACTAATATTTATTAAGTTTTCACAACATCCTTGGAAACAGCTAAGTATCATCTCCCTGTTTGTACAGATGGGAAACTGAGGCAGAGAGGTTAAGTCCAATATTCAAAGGGAGCCACAGATTTGGGTGCTTTCCTTTAAAAATAAAATAAACCACTAAGGAGCCTGATTCTGATCTCTCACAGGTGTAAATAAAAAGGCAGAGGAGTGACTCTGGTGTTTGAGAGATCAGAATTGAGTCCAAGAGAAACACAGAAAAACTGACACAACATCAGAGTCCACTTTTGAAAAGCTAGTGCCTTGCCCATGTCAATTTCAAAACTGGGATTGGAACCCAGTCTCTTTGCTCCTAATCAAGGTTTTTATCAGTAGGCCATGCACAAATCAAGGATTCAGTCATTTCATGTTGGTCTGTTGCAACTGAGTTTCACTTTGAATTTTGGATGTGACAGATCTCTAAAACTAACAGCAAATGGAAGCTGCTGAAATCTGTATAGTTTTGACCAATAGCCACTTGCAGAGACTCTCCTCAAATCTCTCTTACTTTCTGGTGAGCTTGGGTGGGGAATCCAGTGGCCTGCAACTCCCAGGCCTCCGATGGCTTGCAGGAGCCAGTGGGCAGCTAGTTGACTTTAATCCTCCCAATGTCTTTTGGGAAGGGGTTACGTATGTCCAACTCCAACAGGCCTTAGTGAGGCCAGTAAAGTCATCTTGTTCCCCTAGTGTCCACATATATCATCTGCTGGAGTTGAAGGCTGCACATTCCAACACCAACTCTTAATTCAGTAGACATGGGATTTGGCACAAAGGCTGACTTCCACTATGGGACAGTAATCCTTTTCTCCTGGGTGTCTCAGGAGGTTTTATGCCATCCTGAGTCATACCCTTGTCTGTCCCTTCAGTGCCACAAGGTTCAGTGCTACATAGGCTCTAAAATGCTTTTGAAGATTTTACCTTATGTAGCACTTTTTGAAATGGGACTTAGGCTCTAAAATGCTTTTGAAGATTTTACCTTAAGTCCCATTTCAAAAAGTGCTACATAAGGTAAAATCTTCAAAAGCATTTTAGAGCCTAAGTCCCATTTCAAAAGTGAATTAGGCTCCTTTGAACCCTGAGATTGAGGATCCTAAATCTCTTAGATGCTCTGAAAGTGTTACCTGCAGTCCCAGCAGTAGCCACTCTGCGCCAGTGCCACAGCAGCTGATTCCTCCTTTGCCTCAGTTACAGACTTTAAATTCTGATTCCTCTTTAATACAGCTGCTGGATGGTATTTGTAGATGGATTGTGAGGAAGATAGTGCTGTGTCCCTGATCCCCAAGCTGAACACCAGTCTAATGAAAATGTTGCCACTTACTGAGGTTTTTTTCGTTCAGATATTTTTGGTGTTGGCCTTGCCCCTGTAATCTCTGAGTGCCCGATGTGTTGGAGATTTGTGGATGAGGGGTTGCCTTGCTATTCCTGGCCCAGTTTATTATTGGTTCAGTTGTTATGGATCACTCATAAATAGTAGCCACCCCAAACATGCTGCAGAACAATATAACCTGGCCTCTGCTACTATTGTATGTTCATGGGTCACCTAATGGTGAGGGACCTCTGGCTTTTAAAATAAAATATGATAAAGTAATAATTCCCATTGCCCAGAGAGATGAAATATTATTTGTATTAGGGTAGTGCCCAGAGGCCCCAATCAGGATCAAGGCTCCACTGCAGGGTGCTGAGTAAACATACAGGAAGAGACGGTCTCTTTCCCAAAGAGCTAATACTAGTGGAATTTTTGTCAAAGGTCAAATCCATTCTCTATAAAAGTCTCTCCCTCAATTCCACTACTCTCTGCCAGCCTCACTCTGTACTTACATGTATAGCCAGACTATGCCCGTTGGGCCCAGGCCACGCTTGGGGGCTGCGAGAAGAGGCACCATAACAGAAGGAGCTTGTGTGCTTCCGTGGGAGGGTGTTATATGCCAGCGAGATCTGCTGGAAGATGAGTGTCAGGTTCTGCCTCCTCTGGGCTTGTCTGTGCTGGTCCCTGCACTGGGGCATAAAGGGACAAAGCTCTTTGCACAGCATCAGAGGGGTAGCCATGTTAGTCTGGATCTGTAAAAAGCAACAAAGAGTCCTGTGGCACCTTACAGACCAACAGAAGTATTGGAGCATAAGCTTTCGTGGGTGAATACCCAATTCACCCACAAAAGCTTATGCTCCAATACTTCTGTTGGTCTATAAGGTGCCACAGGACTCTTTGTCACCTTGCACAGCAGTGAGTCAGATTCAGCCCATAATGATTTAGGGCCAGATTGCCTGCTGGCATTACCGCGTGAAACTCCCATTCACTTCAGTGGAGCAGCACTCACATTGGTGGTAACTGTGGCCCTAAGTGCATAGAGAGTTACAAAACGTGTTGTGTGTGTGTGTGTCTGTAAGCAGAATTCTGGGTTGCCAGCTCTCACAATTGTCACAAGTCTGGTGATGTTTGGTGTTTTTCTTAAAGCCCAGCTCATGGAATCAGGTTATGACCTGAGAATAAATGTAAGTTTCTAGCCTCCTGACTGTGGAGAAAAATAGGAAAATGTGACTCCTAAGTGTGCCAGCACCGCTGACAAACCAAAAGAACCCAACATTTATTATTTTAAACATTTCATGATATTTAAGATGCTCTCAGAATTTTTTTTTTTTGGGAGCCTGACTCATCCTATTTGAATGCTGGGGGTTGGCAAAACCGTGATCAGCTAAACACAGCCCTTCTGTGTGGAGACCAGACCACAAATAGCAGGATGGCTAGCCGCATGGCATCACGTGAGGTCGGCTCATCCAATCAAGGACCCAGAGGATCTGCCATGTAATAAACATCATGTGACTTTTCACAACAAACTTTGATCGAACCCAAAATGAACCAGCAACACTTGGGCTTCAATAGAGTCAAGTCTACTAGAGAGGGTTTTGGTTCTGGCTTTGCTGAAGGGTTTGCAGGCCTGAAAAAAAAGAGTCTGAAGGAAACCCAGCTAGTTCAGTTTTTGAGTTAAATCTGAAATCAGGTAGAGTTTTGGTTGTGCAATGAAGGTTTTACACTGCCCTTGTTCCTATAGTCCAGTGGTTCTCAAACTTCTGTACTGGTGACCCCTTTCAAATAGCAAGCCTCTGAGTGCAACCCCCCCAACCCTTATAAATGAAAAACACTTTTTTATATATTTAACACCATTATAAATGCTGGATGCAAAGTGCGGTTTGGGATGGAGGCTGACAGCTCGCGACCCCCCCATGTAATAATCTCGCAACCCCCTGAAGGGTCCTGACCCCCCTGTTTGAGAACTCCTGCTCTAGTCAAAGCTGAGATATTTTCAGTCTAAATAATTGCTTCTAAAAGAAGGGTTTGATTAATGAGTCAATTATCCTTTAGCTGGCTGGGCATTTCAGTTATGCCATACTGATTTTGCATCATCCTGTCTGCTGAAGCAGGGTGGGTAGGTACCTAAGTGGTGCCAAAGAGCAAAAATAGCTATGCTGCTCACACACTGACTTTCTTTTAATGGACAGTCCTGTAAACTGAAGCGTTAGGATTTCATACAAACCTGCCACTTCCACCACATCAGCAGCCAAGCTTTGCTGCACTGAAGAAGGAATTTTTTTTTTAAATGCAGTTGCACTCCATTGAAGCTACACTCATATTTTCCACTAATCACAGATCTGAAACTGCTGACATGTCTGTTTTAAATAAAACTGGGAGGAGAACTGATGTAATCCTCTCTGGGTTATGTGTGCATGTGGGGGTTTGGGGTTTTTTGTCTTCTGCATTTTTAACCCTCAATTTCCCCCTGACTCCTGCAGACTCACTTTTTGTTTGTTTAAATTCTTTCCTGATCACAAATCACTGAGGAAACTGAATAGCTATTGCAGCAAACGAGCCTGTAATGTCAAGTGGAATAGACAATGGGTTTCTTTAAAGTCCTTAAAAGAACAGAAAGCTGTAATGGCCTGGCCTACTTTAATGTTTTCTTTTTCGGCCATTTCTTTCGTTCGTTCGTTCTTTTTCTCCCTCCTTAGGGATTTTGGTTAGTTTAAAATGATGGTAGCACAGATCAAATGTAGTTAATGTGTGTGTTGTTTGGTTGCTTGTTTAACTGGAACATCTTTTATTTTGTCAGCAAGATCATGAAAAGTTTTTGAAAGGTGTTTAAGTTGTATTTTAATAAACGGCAGCAAGTCTGGTTCTGGAAGGATAAGTGAAATCTATTCTACTTTTTCTGCTGTTGCCTGTGATGATTAGAATAGTTCAGTTCTTGCTTACAAAGGCCTGTTTGGGAATGCTTACATTGGATTTCTGTATATTCAGCATGGGGTGGCCCACGTTCTTTTTTTTTTTTTTTAAAACGACAGACAAATATTATCAGAGGCCTTCTGTACTGATTAGGATCTGTGTATCTCAAAGACCTTTATAAACACTATTCGTCTGAGGAACTCCACCCTGGCCCTCTGGCTCCACTCATGTACCACTGGCCCAAGTACCGGCCCTGCTGCCCCGGGCCGCTGGCTTCAGGGGAGAGGTGGAGTGAGGGCAGGGCCACAGCCTGGGTTAGGGCAGGCTTAGCCTCTCCTGGCCTATGATATCTGCCGCTCAGGTTTGGCCTGGCTGCCCTGCACACTGTATTGCAATGCCCAGAGTGGGGATCCAGGCTCAGTCCTGTGGGACAGGAGCTGCTGCTGTGGGGTGAGTGTGGGGTGGGTTCACTCTTCAGCACGGCTACCCCCCGGCCTCCTCTCAGCGGTAATATTTTTTGAGATTGAGGGGGCCTCAGCTGCAGATTTTGCCCTGGGCCCCCAAAAACTTCTGTGTGGTCCTGTGGGCTTCTATGTGACTGGCGCTTCTGAAAATGGGAAGTAGGTTCCTAAGTCATTTAGATGCTTTTGAAAATTTTACCCTAAGTCCCACAACACTCATATAAGACTGTAAGGATAAGATAATTATTATTCCCATTTTGAAAATGGGGAACCTGAGGCGCAGAGTTTACTTGCCCAAGTTAACATGAGTAAGTGACAGAGTTGGGAACAAAAGCCAGAATCGCTAATTCTCAGTGTGATGTTCTCACCAGTAGACAAAACTCTCGGTCCTGACCACCCATGAAAACAATTCAACAATAGCTTTGTGATCTTTCTGCTGGGGTTGAGGTTGATGGTATCCATGGAAAGGAAGAGGACAGAAAGAAGAGGAAAAATTTTGGACTGTATAGGTCCAGGGCCGCCCAGAGGATTCAGGGGGCCTGGGGCAAAGCAATTTAGGGGGCCCCTTCCATAAAGAAAAGTTGCAATTCTATGTTCTTGTGGGGGCCCCTGCTGGGCCTGGGGAAAATTGCCCCACTTGCCCCCCTGGGGCGGCCCTGTATAGGTCAAACTCACAAGATTTAGGTATAACACTTTGTGTTGCAAATGTTCAGTTCCCCTCCCCACTGCAAAGCTCTCTTTTTGTAGCGTTAGCAGAAACATACAACTAGCTAGGTCTTTCTGTACATTTTATACCACTGACTGACAATTCATTTTGGCAGCTTACATATAGGAAAAATTGAAATACTGAGCTTGGTTTCCTTTGTCTCCTGCTTAGGATTTCTCTCAATTACAAGACAGACTGTGCCAAGAACCCATTTTAAAACAAGCCATGTTTAATTGTTTCAGCTAGGACAGTTTGCCTTCTCCACACTGGGTGAAAATCCAGACTGGTAGAAAACATTTTTTAAACTTAAAACAAAACAAAAACAAAACAAAAAACCTAACAAAACCGCAAATCTTTCCTAGCATAGTCATTTCTTTTTGTCTAATTTTTTGATGGGAAGTAGTATAAATATTGGAAGTTATTCATAGAAATTAGAGAAAAGGTCTTTATGTGACAGATGTAGCATTGCAACTGTTTTTAATGGACTGCATCTTTTAAGGTAAAAGTGTGGCCCGTTCCCTGTGAGTTAGTCCTGACTGGCAGCTGCTGGTAGATAAGTAGCATGCACCATGTGTTTTCTCTCCCTCTCTCATGGAGACTTTGTATTTGTTCCTTCCTTTTTTTTTTTTAATCCAAGAATACCCTCTTTTCATTCTAGGTAAATGTTTATTACTTTTATTGGAGGGCAGAGGGAACTAATGCTATTAGGCCATCTTTTTCCCACTTTTCACTGGGCTGATGCAGGATTGTTGGCTATAGGGTATCCTGTCAACTTCTTGATAACACACCAATATTTCTGGGGCAATAAAAAAAATCAACCTGTGTGTGCGCCTCTGCAACCAGAGGAAGAGAAAATTTTGGCCTTATGTTTTCACTTGGTTCACAGATCAGCCTGCCTGCCATCAGATGAATTTCTTGTCTTTGTGTTTTAACCGCTGTACATTTTTACCCTTTTTTACTTTAAGATCAAATGTTGGGGATGTGTGTGGGGAGGGCTGAGGAAGCTGCCAAGCTATGTTTCTTAACACACCCTCTTACTATTAACGGGGGCAAATGGATCTAGTCCACAGGAGCTGTGAGTGAGAGACCAGCAAACAAAGTGAGTCTATCTTCATACATTTCATAGCACTTAAGCTTTATTGTTTGTCAATGTAAACAAAGATTAACATTGCCATGTGTAATAACCTTAGTCCCAGATTTGGACCTTAGCGTCCAAAATATGGGGGTTAGCATGAAAACCTCCAAGCTTAGTTACCAGCTTGGACCTGGTACCTGCTGCCACCACCCAAAAAATTAGAGTGTTTTGGGGCACTCTGGTCCCTCTGAAAAACCTTCCCTGGGGACCCCAAGACCCAAATCCCTTGAGTCTCACAACAAAGGGAAATAATCCTTTTTCCCTTCCCCCCTCCAGGTGCTCCTGGAGAGATACACAGACACAAGCTCTGTGAACCCAAACAGAGTGAATCTCCCTCTCTGTTCCCAATCCTGGAAACAAAAAGTACTTTCCTATTCCCCCCAGAGGGAATGCAAAAATCAGGCTAGCGATCCAACACACAAATCTCCCCTTGATTTCTTCCTCCCACCAATTCCCTGGTGAGTACAGACTCAATTTCCCTGAAGTAAAGAAAAACTCCAACAGGTCTTAAAAGAAAGCTTTATATAAAAAGAAAGAAAAATAAGTACAAATGTTCTCTCTGTATTAAGATGATACAACACAGGGTCAATTGCTTAAAAGAATATTGAATAAACAGCCTTATTCCAAAAGAATACAAATCAAAGCACTCCAGCACTTATATTCATGCAAATACCAAAGAAAAGAACCATATAACTTACTATCTGATCTCTTTGTCCTTACACTTGGAAACAGAAGACTAGAAAATAGAACTACTTCTCCAAAGCTCAGAGAAAGCAGGCAGCCAGAAAACAAAGACCTTAGACACTCAAATCCCTCCACCCAAAGTTGAAAAAATCCGGTTTCCTGATTGGTCCTCTGGTCAGGTGCTTCAGGTGAAAGAGACATTAACCCTTAGCTATCTGTTTATGACACGCCCCCCAAATTGCAGACAGTGGGGAAGCTCACTGGCGGCGATTTCCTTCTAGAACTTGAAAATAAACAGATTAATACAACACATACACCTTTACATATACTCCTAAGTATATAACTAACAGACTTGTACATTTTAAGAACACTTTTTAACTACTGAATTCTGGGAAACTCTCACGGGAGAGTGCATCAGCTACTTTGTTAGAAGCTCCTGTGATGTGTTGAATTTCAAAATCAAAATCTTGGAGAGCTAAACTCCAACGAAGAAGTTTCTTGTTGTTCCCCTTGGCAGTATGAAGCCACTTTAGTGCAGCATGGTCAGTTTGTAGTTGGAACCGCCGTCCCCAAACATATGGGCGTAGCTTTTCCAGGGCGTACACAATGGCATAGCATTCCTTTTCACTGACTGACCAGTGACTTTCCCTCTCAGACAGTTTCTTGCTGAGAAACACGACAGGATGGAAGTTGTGATCTGTTGCTTCCTGCATGAGCACTGCTCCTATACCACGCTCAGATGCATCTGTGGTTACTAGGAATGGCTTGTTAAAATCTGGGGCCCTGAGCACAGGGTCAGACATGAGCGTTGCCTTAAGTTGGGTAAAGGCCTTTTGACACTCATCAGTCCACTTAACTGCATTTGGCTGGGTCTTTTTGGTCAGGTCGGTCAGTGGGGCAGCGATTTGGCTGTAGTGGGGTACAAATCGCCTGTAGTATCCGGCCAAGCCTAAGAAGGATTGGACCTGCTTCTTTGACTTTGGGACAGGCCACTTTTGGATAGCATCCACCTTGGCCTGTAGGGGGTTTATGGTTCCTCGACCCACCTGGTGCCCCAGGTAAGTTACTCTGTTTTGGCCTATTTGACACTTTTTGGCCTTAACAGTTAGTCCTGCCTGCCTGATGCGCTCAAAGACCTTTTCCAGGTGTAGTAGGTGTTCGGGCCAGGAGTCTGAAAAAATGGCCACATCATCGAGGTAGGCAACTGCAAATTCTCCCAGTCCAGCTAGTAGACCATCTACCAGCCTCTGGAAGGTGGCGGGTGCATTTCGAAGGCCGAAAGGAAGGACATTGAATTCATACACCCCCGCATGGGTGACGAATGCTGACCTCTCCTTGGCAGGTTCATCTAGCGGTACTTGCCAGTACCCCTTGGTTAAGTCTATTGTAGAGATGAACTGGGCACGTCCCAACTTTTCCAATAGCTCATCGGTACGTGGCATTGGATAGTTGTCCGGACGAGTTACCGCATTTAGCTTACGGTAGTCCACGCAAAAGCGTATTTCCCCATCTGGTTTGGGTACCAGAACCACTGGAGATGCCCATGCACTGGTAGATGAGCGGATTATACCCATTTGTAGCATGTTTTGGATCTCCCGTTCTATAGCAGCTTGGGCATGAGGAGACACTCGGTAGGGTGGGGTTCTGATTGGGTGAGCATTACCTGTATCAATGGAGTGGTATGCCCGTTCAGTCCGTCCTGGGGTGGCTGAGAACAATGGGGCGAAGCTGGTGCACAGCTCCTTGATTTGCTGCCGCTGCAGACGTTCCAGAGTGGTTGAGAGGTTCACCTCTTCCACGCCACCGTCTTTTTTCCCGTCGTAGTAGACACCGTCAGGCCACTCAGCATCCTCTCCCTGGACTGTAAACTGACAAACCTGTAAGTCTCTGGAATAGAAAGGCTTGAGAGAATTAACATGGTACACTTTAGGCTTTAGTGAGGAATTGGGAAATGCTATGAGGTAGTTTACAGCTCCCAGGCGCTCTTGGACCGTGAAGGGCCCTTCCCATGATGCTTCCATCTTATGGGCCTGTTGCGCCTTCAAGACCATAACCTGGTCTCCTACCTTGAAGGACCGATCTCTGGCATGTCTGTCATACCAGGCCTTTTGCTCTTCTTGAGCATCCTTTAGGTTCTCTTTAGCAAGGGCTAAAGAGTGTCGGAGGGTGTTTTGTAGGTTGCTTACAAAGTCCAGCATGTTAGTTCCTGGAGAAGGCGTAAACCCCTCCCATTGCTGCTTCACCAACTGTAATGGCCCCTTAACCTCGTGACCATACACAAGTTCAAATGGTGAAAACCCTAAACTGGGATGTGGTACAGCCCTGTAGGCAAACAGCAACTGCTGCAACACTAGGTCCCAATTATTGGAGAATTCGTTGATGAATTTTCGTATCATGGCCCCCAAAGTTCCATTGAACCTTTCCACCAGGCCATTGGTTTGATGGTGGTATGGGGTGGCAACCAAGTGATTCACCCCATGAGTTTCCCACAGTTTTTCCATGGTCCCTGCCAGGAAATTAGACCCTGAATGTGTAAGGATGTCAGAGGGCCAACCTACCCTGGCAAAGATGTCTGTTAGGGCCAGGCACACAGTGTTAGCCCTGGTGTTGCCTAGAGCTACTGCTTCTGGCCATCGGGTAGCAAAGTCCACTAAAGTCAGTACGTACTGCTTTCCTCTGGGTGTCTTTTTTGGGAAAGGACCCAGAATATTCACAGCTACTCGCTGAAATGGGACCTCAATTATGGGGAGTGGCTGGAGAGGGGCCTTGACCTGGTCTTGAGGCTTTCCCACTCTTTGGCATACCTTACAAGACCGGACATACTTGGCAACGTCCTTGCCCATCCCCTCCCAGTGGAAGGACTTCCCCAACCGGTCCTTGGTTCTGTTCACCCCAGCATGGCCACTGGGATGATCATGGGCTAAGCTTAAGAGCTTCCCCCGTACTTAGTTGGAACCACCAACTGTTTTTGCGGCTGCCATTCTTCCCGGTGTCCACCAGAAAGAATTTCCTTGTATAAAAGTCCTTGGTCTATAACAAACCGGGATCGATTAGAAGAGCTGAGAGGCGGTGGGGTGCTCCGTGCCGCCGCCCAAGCTTTCTGAAGGCTGTCATCCGCTTCCTGCTCAGTCTGGAACTGTTCCCTTGAGTCTGGGGTCACCAGTTCTTCCTCAGACTGTGGACTTGGGCTTGGTCCCTCTGGAAGCGATGTAGGTGATGGGGTTGTTTCCGTTGCTGGTGAACCGCTCTCCGCTGGTGCACCTGAGGGTATTTCAGGCTCTGGCCGAGCCTTTTGGGTATGGCTGTCTGTGGCTTCTGCCAGTTTTGGCTCGCTGGCGCCCTCTGGCATTGAGTTTGAAGATGTAGTTGCACTTGTTGGTGCTGGTTGCTGTTCCAGTTCCGGGCCTGGGACTGGAGATGCTGTGGCTGTTTCAGTGGTAGGCATGGAATCCGGGTCCACTACCTCTGTCTGGGTCTCTGGTAACACAGACGGGGCCTCTGTGGACGGTTCAGGAACAGGAATGGGTCTGGAAGCTTGCCTGGTTTGGCTACGTGTAACCATTCCCACTCTCTTGGCCCGCCTCACCTGGTTGGCCAAGTCTTCCCCCAGTAGCATGGGGATAGGATAATTGTCATAGACTGCAAAAGTCCACATTCCTGACCAGCCTTTGTACTGGACAGGCAGCTGAGCTGTAGGCAAGTCTACAGCTTGTGACATGAAGGGGTAAATTGTAACTTTGGCCTTTGGGTTGATGAATTTGGGGTCAACGAAGGATTGGTGGATAGCTGACACTTGTGCCCCCGTGTCTCTCCACGCAGTAACCTTCTTTCCGCCCACTCTCAAATTTTCCCTTCGCTCCAAGGGTATTTGAGAGGCATCCGGGCCTGGGGATCTTTGGTGTGATGGTGGTGTAATGAATTGCACTCGCATGGTGTTCTTGGGACAGTTGGCCTTGATATGTTCCAGTTCATTACACTTAAAGCATCTTCCATCTGATGGGTCACTGGGCCGAGGTGAGTTACTGGAGACTGGTGAGGTTGAAGGGTAGGGTATTTGTGGCTTTACTTGGGTGGTATGTGGGGTCTTTGGCTGTCCTCGGTTGTAGGGTTTATGGTTTGTGTGCCCCCTGGGGTAATCGTTCCCCTTGACAGTAGCTTTTTTGCTTTCTGCCAGTTCCATCCATTTGGCTCCAATCTCCCCTGCCTCAGCGATATTCTTGGGGTTTCCATCTTGTATGTACCGTGTGATGTCTTCAGGAACACCATCCAAGAACTGCTCCATTTGTATGAGGAGGTTCAGTTCTTCCAAGGTTTGAATGTTGTTTCCTGTTAGCCAGGCCTCATAGTTTTTTGCAATGTAGTAGGCGTGTTTGGGAAATGACACCTCTGGTTTCCACTTTTGGGTTCTGAAGCGCCGACGGGCATGATCTGGGGTTATCCCCATCCTGTATCTGGCCTTGGTTAGGAAAAGTTTATAGTTATTTATTTGGTGCTTAGGCATTTCAGCTGCCACCTCTGCTAAAGGTCCACTGAGCTGTGACCTCAATTCTACCATGTACTGGTCTTCGGGAATGCTGTACCCAAGACAGGCTCTTTTAAAATTTTCCAAGAAGGCCTCGGTGTCATCACCTGCCTTGTAGGTGGGAAATTTCCTGTGCTGTGGAGCAATATTTGGCGCCGGGTTGTTAGGGTTGGCTGGCACATGCAGCCCAGCTTTTGCCAACTCCAGTTCATGTTTTCTCTGTTTTTCCTTTTTTTCATTCTCTTTTTGTTGTTTTTCCATTTCTTTTTGGTGTTTTTCCATTTCTCGGTGGTGGGCCAACTCTTCTTCTGCTTGTTTCCTTCGGTAGGCTATCTCTTCTTCTTCTAGTTTTCTTTTGTGTGCTGCCTCTTGGGCTGCCTGTTCTCTTTGGAAGGCTGCCAGTTTCATGCTTTCTTCCTTTTCTTTCATCTCCATCTGTCGCCTGTGTTCAGCTTCTTTGATCGGCGTCAATTTTTGCCTTAGAAGTCATGGTTCCTGTTTTCTTGTGTTGGGGTGCCCTCCGGTGTTTATCTTCTGAACTGCAGGTTCTGTTGCCTCCTGAAGTCTGCCTAGCAACAGTGCTTTTTTCCTTTTCTCTCTCTAGCTAATGTTCAATGAAGGGAAACCAGAAAAACCACTTTATTTGCATGCATATAAGTGCCGGTACTTGCCTCCTAATGGGAGGGCTATTGCATGACAAAAGACCCTTAACATGCAAGCCACAAACTGCGAGAGAGAGCAGAAAAAAAAATTCTCTTTGGTTCCCTTTTAAAACCAACTGTTTCTCTCTGCTAAAAAGCCCTTAGCAGAGAAGAGAAAAATAAAATATTTCCACTGGCTTCTGGATTCTGTCTATATCATCCCACCGCTGCCACCATGTAATAACCTTAGTCCCAGATTTGGACCTTAGCGTCCAAAATATGGGGGTTAGCATGAAAACCTCCAAGCTTAGTTACCAGCTTGGACCTGGTACCTGCTGCCACCACCCAAAAAATTAGAGTGTTTTGGGGCACTCTGGTCCCTCTGAAAAACCTTCCCTGGGGACCCCAAGACCCAAATCCCTTGAGTCTCACAACAAAGGGAAATAATCCTTTTTCCCTTCCCCCCTCCAGGTGCTCCTGGAGAGATACACAGACACAAGCTCTGTGAATCCAAACAGAGTGAATCTCCCTCTCTGTTCCCAATCCTGGAAACAAAAAGTACTTTCCTATTCCCCCCAGAGGGAATGCAAAAATCAGGCTAGCGATCCAACACACAAATCTCCCCTTGATTTCTTCCTCCCACCAATTCCCTGGTGAGTACAGACTCAATTTCCCTGAAGTAAAGAAAAACTCCAACAGGTCTTAAAAGAAAGCTTTATATAAAAAGAAAGAAAAATAAGTACAAATGTTCTCTCTGTATTAAGATGATACAACACAGGGTCAATTGCTTAAAAAAATATTGAATAAACAGCCTTATTCCAAAAGAATACAAATCAAAGCACTCCAGCACTTATATTCATGCAAATACCAAAGAAAAGAAACCATATAACTTACTATCTGATCTCTTTGTCCTTACACTTGGAAACAGAAGACTAGAAAATAGAACTACTTCTCCAAAGCTCAGAGAAAGCAGGCAGCCAGAAAACAAAGACCTTAGACACTCAAATCCCTCCACCCAAAGTTGAAAAAATCCGGTTTCCTGATTGGTCCTCTGGTCAGGTGCTTCAGGTGAAAGAGACATTAACCCTTAGCTATCTGTTTATGACACCATGGTTGGTTAGTGGAGTGAAGGTCTGGGAGAGAATTCCCCTGCTTTCTGGGGAAGGTGGAACAGGCTTGTCCCAGACTCACCCAAGGTGCTTCAGGAAGCTCTGTGTTAGACCAAGAGAGCTTGTTTTACCTATTGGGCTTCTGGGAACTGGGTGGGCGGAAGCCCACCCATTGCTAACAGATCCCCCTCCAGCCTAAGGGAAGGATCTACAGGACCTCAGAACCCTACTGATTTCGGTGGACAACTAATAAAAGAACAGGGACAGGAGTGCGGTCAGAGGGTCAAAAGAAGAGAGCCTGATGGGGACACCAAGCAGAGAACTCCAGACAGCGCCCACTGCTCCTCGAAGGCAGTAGGGCATGTTAAACTGTCCCAAGCCTCCAATAGCAGCACAACATGTGGCCATGTATGCAATTCAAAACTGGGACCACGTGTGTATGGAACAGCTCCAAACGCTTCAGTATTGTTACTGTTCAAAACTCCATTGTGTGCAATTTATATTAACGTTTTTCACTTCTCAAGGTGCTTTTCAAGTCTTAGACCTCACCTCATCCCCCCGTCAGTTAGTGAAGTACTGTATTATTTAGGCAGAGTGAATGCTAAGTCATCAATTTATTCCCATTCGATAGCTGGGGAACAGAAAGACGTGAAGCAACTTGTCCAGGATTACACAGCTAGTCAGTGACAGCTGGGACTAAAAGCCAGGAGCCCTGAGTGCAATTCTGTGACTCTATCCACTAGACGACAGTTCATCTCTAGAATACTGTAGTATCTTTTTACAAGGGCAGTGGAGTGGCAGGAATGGGAGCTGTAAAGATACATATCTTGGGCAGAGGGGGAAGAAACAGCACCATATCCATCTGCAATGACCCCTTTGACTCAGGAAGCAATATTGACAGATTTGGACAATGAAGAGACATTGAGGGTGGGGAGGAATAAACGCACACACTCAGGGGCTGCCTTTCTTCTGTGACTGGTAACGGCTAGCGGAAAGAGTTGCTTTCTTCTAACACTGAACAAGGATTTTTGTTAGAATAAGGGAAACAGTATTATCCCTATAGCTGCTCTGCTTCAGGGCAGAGATCCTGCCTGATTTCTGCTACAGTGAATACATGTTCTGACAGACTCTTGAGCCTCTGAGAGGGGTATGGATGAACCTCTGGCATATCCTCCCCAGGGGAAACTAAATTAAAATGTTCATTTGAACAATGCAAGGATCTAGTTGTACTACACAAGAACTAATAGTGGGGTCATGGTATGGTATTTAAAACATGCCTGCTTCATGCCTCTCTTAAATAAGCCAAAATAAATCAGCACAAATAAATAAATACAAGTAGAAGGATATTGAGCTACAATCCATGCAACGAATACTAGCAAAGGCAATGTGTCTTGTTATACAGTGGAGGAACAGATACGTTGGTAAGGCACCACAAAGGACACTAGCACATTTTCTATAACAAAGCAGTTTCTATTTGGTAAATATTTTCCGTGTGCTAATGTTCAGAAACCGGTTATTCAAGAGATACTTTCTGGTATTTTATAAGCACTACTTGTGCTCAGGGGAGGAGAGGGTCTTGATGAGATGAAGGAGCTCCTGAGCTCAAATTTCCTGCAAAATAATTCTCTACAACCTCTGTAAACTTTGTTTAGTTAAACAAATACCGTGAAAGACAAAGAGATCACATTTTCTTTGCGATCCTCCCAGTAAGAACTGGCTGGGTTCTTGGTGTCTAGGCTCTATTTACAGCGAGGCCAGCAGATTTATCCTTTCCCAGTGGCAGTGAATTTGCCTTAAAAAGGTGCGAGTCCCACAGCAAACTGAATTTAAACAAAAAAAAAAAAGTGACTGGTAGGATTTTGAATACTTGTTCATCTATAAAATAGACTGAGCATCTGATTCTGTTCACGCACCACTGTAAATCAGGAACAATGCTAATTAAATCAGTGGATATTAACTGGTGTGGGATAACAATTAGGCTGTCAGTTACCATTAAGATCATGATGATTCATAAAATCTGACACTGATATAACGTCTTCTACAAGCTCTTTGGAAAAGTAATTCTCCTACCATAACTCTACTCAGTCTGAGCTTGGTGTTTATATCTAGACTCGTTAGGTAGAAGTCAATGAGCGATTTACATCTATAAATTTGCAGGCTTGAGCCATATATAAAAAGTACCTGTACCTTTATTCCTATGCTGCAGGATCAGGCCATATGGTAATTGTATATCAGTTCATCTACCATATAAATGCAGCTGTCTCTGGAGTGGAATATTGAATCTCTTCACTAGCATACAGCAGTGCTATACAAGTAGTATGTAAAAGGGCCTTGATGTAAATGAAAATTGAGTCTGACATGCTCTAAGTGTCCTAGATAGTACATGTGAAATGATTACCTGTCTACAAATTATGCTCAAATAAATTTGTTAGTCTCTAAGGTGCCACAAGTACTCCTCTTTCTTTTTGTGGATACAGACTAACATGGCTGCTACTCTGAAACCTACCTGTCTATTATAACCCTCACAAGCTCTTTTTCTTCATGGAGTCCCTCAAGACTTACATTTTTTCTCAGCTAATCCAGTGAATCCCAAAGGCTGTAAACTGGAGACATCTCAGGGAGGGTTGGAGATAGGGTGACCAGATGTCCTGATTTTATAGGGACAGTCCTGATTTTTTGTCTTTTTCTTGTATAGGCTCCTATTACCTCCCACCCCCTGTCCTGATCTTTCACATTTACTGTCTGGTCACCCTAGCTGGAGAATACAGAAAACATAAACATCAATCTTTAATAGTGGACAACAGCAGAGCAGGAAAGAGGAGAGAGGTTCTTGAACTCATGTCTGTGTTCCATGGATTTACCATGAAATGGGCTCAAGTTGCAAAATTTGTTTCGGGTGCAGATTTCAAACACCCCAAAGTTCAGAGTTGTATGTATTTGAATTTTGCTTCAAGGCTATCTCCAATTTAAGCATCAGGAGCGCATCCTCTAGCAATGGGCTAACTAAGGGCCTGCCAGCAATCAGAACTCCTTGCCAAAATTCACTCTGGGCCATAACACTAGCAAAAGATCTCAGCCCAAAGCACACGTTTACCTACACATTTTAAAGAAGAGACTCCACTTGGCTGTTTGAATGTAATAGCAGTGGGGAGGCACTAAATGAATACAGCTTTCCCAGCTTCTGGTGGTGTTCTGTGCTCCTGCAACTTAAAGGGAAACTGAAAATCACGTTCTTGTGTGTAACTCACTCTTTGTTTATAATAACCCCTTCGAAGCTTGAAGTTAAATCAAGTCCCTTTGTTTACTAAATTGTGCAGGTTATTACACGATTATGAGGGCTAGGCTTTAGGCATTTTTCTTTAAAACAACAAAACCCAAACTGCAAATCATTGAGATTTAAAAAGTAGCTGTGTTATGCCTGTGCAGTGATTCTACTTCAGGGAGTCTCCACTGCCCTGCACTTTATGTAGCCATTTACACTAGAGCAAAAGTGGCTGTAAAATGCTAGTAAATCAGAATAGTAGCATTTTACACCAGGCTTGTACTGGTGTAAATGACACAAAATGAGCTGTGTATCCCGTTGGGCACTGTGGAGATAAACACCCTACTGCACATTGTCAAAGGAGATATATTTAATATCCTTGATAAATACGCACGTGTCTTGTTCCTGAAATGTCCATCAGCTTTTCAAATTGAAGCCTGCGAAGTGCGGTGAGCCCAATTCAGCTGGACAATGCACTAGATCTGGACATGCCTATGCAAGCTGCACTGTCCCTCTGTTTTGTTCACAGAGCCGGGAGGGTATTTAAAGAGAACAAGATTCTTGCCAGTTTCAGTGTGTTACTCCCAGGAAGGAGGAGGGACAGTGCGACACACTTGTCTGCCAACCAAAGCAAAGTGAGTAGGTCTAATTTTAGGACTATCAACCTTGACAGTGTTCCTGATCTATTGTACTTCAGTACTGCAGGCAGTTCCATGTGTGTAATGTCATATACTGTGGCACGTGCTTGCTGCAATACCAGCCTCTGTGTCATGGAAGATGGCTTAATGGCAGACTCTCAGACTTTGCTCCAAATGTTATAGGGTTTTGTTTCATTTATTTGTCAGGCCCTCCAAGTAATTTGAGCACTCTGTGCATTTTTTTGTGTGGAGTTCTATCCAAAAACACAGGAAACAGTTAATTAAATCAGATACTGCAAAAAAGGCTAATTTATTTTCAGCTGCAAGGTGAATTACTTTGCATCATTCTGTGCTCCTCTGCTGCTGAGTAAAATAACTTCAAATATTGCAGTTAAAATGGACTTGGCTTGATTTATGGGAGCTGTGCTTTCAACTGCTAGCTTCAGCAGTAGAACCACCACTCTCCCATCTAGCTGCAGTCCCTGCTTTGGACTCTTCCTGTAGCTTTGATGGTAGAGTTCCCTGGGATCAAATTAGTTTTTGGCAATCTCTGTTTTAGAGCTGGATTCACTGCTTGGGTATTGGATTCCCAAGAAGTGGAAATCCACCCGCAGTGGATGCTGCAAACCATGCTCATAGGGAGGGACTGCACCTGGTTGGTGAAGCCCAGAAAGTGGATGGAGGCACTCAGGGACAGGTTTGGGCTGGGACCTCTGAGTGATTTGCTGAATCAGTACATCTCTCAGTGGCCTCTGGGTGCTACTGCAATATAAATAATAATGCAGGAGCTACCAGCTACTGGGATGCTCCCTCCGCTGGCCCACAGTCCATTTAAAAACATTCCCATAGCAGGGCTCATTTTCACATGGATGTATAAAGAAGAAAGGAAACAAGAGGGGTCATGTTAATTTGAAGTGTCAGCAATAAACTAAAGGAGGGAAAGTAGCACTCTGATTTCTAATGGAAAAAGGCCAGTATCTATAAGGAAAAGATTATTACAAATGACTGGCGGAAAGATAAAATCAAACTGTCTCTATACTACGCGCGCGCGCACACACACACACACACACTTATTCTGAGCTTCACATTTTTTACTGGAAGCTGCTTGGGCTGATTTTGGAAATATTACCTGAAAAGAGAAAACTACTGGCCATTCACGATTCATCTAGAAAAATAAGAGTTTGTGAAGCAAATAATCCAGTAATGTGAACAGAGCACTTGCGGACCTTTCTGTAGTTGGTGGAGGGCAGGGGAGCGGGAAAACTTCCATTTTGTTTGCGAAATGGAACAGTGGAAGAAAAAAAATTCTTTTTGTTCATTATTTTTTCTCAAATCTGACCACAAGACTCCCCGATGAGTGAAGACAAAATACTGTAACAGCAACGAAATGCAAAGCAAAAAAATCCCCACAGAAAAGAGTAAACAAAAGCTGACAGACTTCACTCTGCCCTAAGTTTATTTACTTCACTGTGGCTGTTGCTATGCAAATCTGGATGACTGTGTGAGATGTGAATTCAGATATCGTTGTCCTCAGGCAGTGCCTCAAAGTGGGAAAGGAAGGCAGCTGTTGAAGCACTGATTGGGCTCTCTCTATAAAGGTACCTGAATCAGCAGAGCACTGAAGCACGTTTTAAGTTCAGCATATGCTTAAACACATTGCTGAAGAGTAACTTTGCTTTCTTACCTGCAAGCCTAGTTTGAGGCTACTATGGGTCTTACTGTACACAGTTCATTAGTGATATGAACAGTAGAATGGTAGCATTTATTTCCCAGCACTGTTTTGGAAATAAGATTTCTCGCTGTGAGTCAAATATTGTTTCCTTCAGTAACCAAAGGGATAACATGCCTGTTGTGGGAGAGAAGGCAGGTTATGTTTATGAGTTGACAAGAGGGAACCAAATGGTAACGCTAATTTCTCAACTTTATGAAACCGGAAACAGTGTAATAAAAGCTGATGAGGGGGTGGGGACAGAGAGGCCAAAAAGCCCATTAGAGCAGGGGGTGCCAAAGGGCATCCTATGGGCTATCTGGGGCTCAGAATTTCTGCAGTGTAATGGTCAGTAGTTGCTCTCGTTCCCGATAAGAGGCTTTTGCAGATGGAAGATGCTATGTATGTGCAAATTACTATTATTGGTGTCACTAAAAACAATGCGCTGTAGCACAGGGAAGCTACAGGGTCCAGCACAGGGCATGCACCACTCTGCCCAATTCAGGCTGCTCAGTGAAATAATCCAGTGTTTCTCAAACTGGGGTCGCCACTTGTGTAGGGAAAGCCCCTAGCGGGCCGAGCCAGTTTGTTTGCCTGCCCCATCCGCAGGTCCAGCCTATCGCGGCTCCCACTGGCCACGGTTTGCCGCTGCAGGCCAATGAGAGCTGCTGGAAATGGTGGCCAGTGTGTCCCTCGCCCCGCACCACTTCCAGCAGCCCCAATTGGCCTGGAGCAGCGAATTGCAGCCAGTGGGAGCTGCGACTAGCCAGACCTGAGGGCGGGGCAGGTAAACAAACTGGCCCGCCCGCCAGGGGCTTTCCCTACACAAGTGGCAATCCCAGTTTGAGAAACACTGAAACTTTCTGGAAGATAGTACATTTGCTGTGCTCTGCCCAGATTGTCCCTTTCTACTGTAAAAGTAATGCTCAGGGATTTTGTACTTGGGGAAACTCTTTAAGGGCACCTCCTTCACCTCCCCCATGATTTTAAACCTGACGGGCTCCTCAGAAGCAACAGCTATCTGTGCAGATGCCCCATAATCTAGCAGCAGCACTGTGCTTTAAGCACCCAGATCCTGCCTGCTGGGACTCTCTCTGTCTAGGGTGGCTGCTGTGGAACAGCAGGAGTGGGATACAGATTATGGATGGCTGTAATATTGCCAACTATCATGATTTTGTCATGTCTCATCATAATTATTGTTTTCCTTAAAGCCCCAGCTCCTGGAGTCAAGTGGATGTGATGATTTCAGCCTTCATTCTTAAAGAAAAAGTGAGCTTCTAGCCCTCGTGACTGTGGAGAAAGCATCAAAATGTGATCCTAGTGCACCTTAAAGGCTCAAAAAGCAGAAGACAAATAAACACCAAATCTATTGTTTTTACAAAATCTCCAGATTTTTGGTGAGCCTGACTCCTGGTTTTTGAATATTTGGGGTTGGCAGTATTGATGTATAAACTTTGAGTATCTTGGGGCTGGAGGGGAATGATGTGCATCCCAGTGCCAATCTAGATTTGACCTCTCTCTCCTTGGCCTGCCCTGACTCTGCTCCCTTTCCAGGTACACACACCGAGAAACTTGACAGAAGTATTTCTTTGATGCAATCCTATTTATTTACAAAGAATGTACATAAAGTCCTGTTTTCATGAACATAGAAGGAATCGAGCAGGTGAAGGCAATTTCTTTGCTTTTAGTTCCAAGCTTCTTTTTAGGCAGCACTCTATCCAAAAGCTCTCCCTCTTAACCTTTTTCTCAGGCTCATGCCACAAGTGCTTCTCTGGCTGTCTCTGGGGTTTCTTTGTTGCCTTCTCTGTCCGCTTATCAGGTGTCTTCTACTGTTTGTTCTCTTCCACACACCCCCCTTTTCCCATCAAACAATATGCAGTCTCCTGCATTTGCATTCAGACCCTGAGAAAAGCTCTCAGACTGCCTGGCTCAACCCGTACTCCAGTTTTGCATATGGCCTATGTTTTGGGACCCAGTTCCTATTGTTTCTGCTATCTCACTCCAAAAGGAGCTTAACTGCTTCTTAGGCCTTGGTTACACTTGCAAGTTACAGCGCATTAAAGGAGCCCCAGGCGCACTAGCTCACTGCCCCTCCACACTGGCAAGGCACGTAGAGCGCTCTGACTCCACAGCTACAGTGCTGCTGGCACTCTACCTTGGCGAGTGGAATAACATTTGCTATGCCCTCGCCGGAGCGCCATTGTGCCAGTGTGAATGAGGTGTTGTGTTACTGCACTGTGATAAGCCTCCGGAAACGCCCCATAATCCCCTTAAGTCAAGTGGCCACTCTTGTCATTGTTGTGAAATCGGCTGCAGGAATGCTGAAATGCCCTTTCAAAGCTCCGTTTTGGAGAAGCCTGCTGCTTATTAGCGCCGAGAAAAAGCAAACATTTACTGTTTGCCTTGAATGAGTAAGTGAGAGAGAGGTGGGAGGGGAAGGGGGTCTGAACTTACAAGACATCATGCTGACACACTTTCAGCACCCGAAAAACCCACTCTCTCTCCCATCCCATACACACAACACACTCTCTGTCACACTCCCCCCCCCATTTGAAAAGCATGTTGCAGTCACTTGCATGCTGGGATAGCTGCCCATAATGCACTGCTCCCAATGCCGCTGCGAGTGCCGCAAATGTGGTCACGCCAGTGCGCTTGAAGCTGTCAGTGTGGACAGACTGCAGCGCTTTCCCTACTGTGCTCTACGAAGGCGGGTTTAACTTACAGCGCTCTACATCTGCAAGTATAGCCATGCTCTTACTTTCTTCCTGAATGAAGGTGGCTGGTATGCTTTCCAGCTTCTGTGAGGTTTCACCCAGCCCGCAACATAACAATAATATTCAGTTCTTATACTGAAGTACCCTGCGACTATTCTGAAGGAATATTCCCAGTGTTTAATATTATGTCTCTAGGCCTCTTTTCCAGTCACTTTTTGTATGTGTTGGATTTAATCATCTATAGCTGTTATACCTGGAGCTAGATACATAAGTAAATGTTAAGTGCTGTGGGAAAATGAAGACAGCTGTAATCTGTTCCATTTTATGCAATTGTTATAGCCATGTGGGTCCCAGGATATTAGAGAGACAAAGGGGAGGTGATACTGGACCAACTTCTGCTGGTGAAAGAGACCGGCTTTCGAGCTTATACAGAGCTCTTTTCTGAAGAAGAAGAAGAAGCAGCTCTGTAGTTTGTCTCTTTCATCAGCGTTAAAAAGAGTCAATTATATTGCAGTTTTGGTTGGACCTATTTCTGAAAGTTTCAACACATAACGTCATCTTTAATTCTTGGAGGCTCCAGGACAGTCCTGGAGAATTGGCAACCTTGGAGTATATGGGCAGTGTACTTTTCAATACTTAAGAATGACTTTTTTGTCATAGCAAAAATACAGAAGTAATTTTAATTTGAAAGGGAAAAAAAAAGGAAAAATCATGGCTTGAATATTTTAACCGGTTTAACAGGTGTATGAGAAAATCACTTCTCCTTTATTTTATATATATATATATATATATATATATATATATATAAGTAATTTAAAAAAAACCCAATACTTGGATAACCTGGACATATTTAGAGCAAAATTTTCTCAGAAGTGAGCTAACCGGTTGACAAGATTGTGACTAGATTCTCAGCTGGCGTGAATCCACATAGCTTCATAGACTTCAGTGGAGCTACACTGATATACACTAGCGGAAAATCTGGCCCTATGTATTTTTATGACACCTCACCTCCCCCTACACACTCTGAAAGTCATGTTTTTGTGACATGGAAGACATTGCCTTAATAGTATTCTTTAACCAATTTAAAAGTTTCCTAATTACTACTCTGATATAAGAAATCTGGCGTATGTAATGTACTAGACAATGTGATTTCCGCTGCAGTGTGGTGGAAGTTATTCAGTATTGCGTGTTAGTTATAGCAATGTGACTAGATTTATATGAATTCAAACAAGGATACAGCAAATTTAGGGCTAATTTGCCTCTAACCCTTGTATTCCAATAGAGTATAAAAGTTGCTAACAACCGCAAGTAGTGTTAGTGATAAGAAAAGCAACAGTTTCATTACACATGTGAATCATCCCACATCACCGAGTTGTTAACTCCCTGATATGTTTCACACCTTGCTGCTGTCATAAAGAACAGAGGAGCACAGCAATTTGCAAAGCCAGACTACCCACGTTCTAGCCAAACCCTTCATAGGCAGCCAAACTTCCTTCCCAAGTGTTTGATTTAGGTCGTGTTGCTGGTGTGACAAACAGAGCCTTGAGAAAAACTTCTCACTGCTGGCACAAAGGAGCGACATTTGTTAGTTTAACTTTGAGTTCACTTTTTCCTGGGAAAATGAAAGGCAGGTTCCCATAAACAAAACAGCCCAGAACTGGTAGTCTTAGCCCTAAATACTCTGCTTCCCATTTCTGCCAGCACGAAAAGATAAGTTGGATGGCAAAATGAAAAAGGAAATAAGATACAACTTGCAAAATCTTTTCAAATCGACGATAATAATCCAGAGAGAGTGTCTGATAGATGCTAGTTCTGAGGAATTGGTTGGGGTGGGACAAAAGGCTTTACTAGGGATGAGAAGTGGGTAAAGCACGGTCTGCTATTTATTTGTTGTACAATTTTAAATAAAACATCACAAAGACTGCCACCTATGTGATACTTCCAAAATTCAGACTATTTTTTTGTGATAGTTCTGTAGATTAACTGGTATTTAGTGAAATTTCTGCCAAATGAAATATTCCTGAGGCTTTAGAGTTGAAACATTGTCATTCCAGCCAGCTATGGTTAAGCAAAGTGAATGTTTCTGGTCATTAGTGAATGTTTCTAGGTTGGTCATTAGCCGGGGCATAAGGACCAAAAGGTTTTGTGGGTTCTAGCCCAAGGAGAATTACAAAGGCAGTAGATGCTAGAAGGGAGTGTGTGTTAGTGAGAGAGATGAACTGTTCTGTGGATTTGCAAGAGTTGCCTTGAGTTAGTCATCAAAGCACAGCAGCTAGTGAACACTTGGGGCAGATCCTCTGCTGAGGAGCCAGGCTGGGCGCTATGTGTCTGACATTGCCTACATCACTTGCTGGCAATTTAAAGATAATGCAGTCAGTCAAAACTAAACTCACTCCTGAGGCAGTAGGGGCAGCTGTGCCCCTCAAGTGGTGTTTGCACTTACTCAGGGCTTCTGCTCAAGGAAGGTAGCTTTTAAGTATGGCATGGCAGCCCTTTGGGCAAAGGCAACTTGGATTCATCACAGCCTCTGGGCTTCCTGTCCAGTGTGCCCTATCACACCACCGCAAACATCCTCCCTGGGTCCTGCTGGCAAAATCCAGTCTTCAATCTGGCCCTTTATTTTTTCACAGACTCTCTTTAATGACCTATAAAATCAGAAACAAAAATCCCAATCCATACCTACAATACAGGGACTATCTGAACACTTGGCTAGTCACTGTTGTAGCTCCAAATCATTCCAAAGGCTGCAGGCTATTGTGACGAGCGCTTTCCTGACCCAGTCCTCACAAAGTGGGAAAATAAAAGGGTAAGGCTTTCTATCTCTTGGCCCCACAGCACTGATGGTGAAAAGACCTTGTTGCACTCAGGAACAGCCCTATTCCTAAGGTAAGCAGCATAGAGGTTTCAGAAACCCATTTTTAACGTGTTAATTTGACCTCCAGTTAGGGTGTGGGCTGACTGGATTCATACAGAAAAAGCCTGCACAAGCCTATTCTGTAGGCAGAAAAGAGCTTATCTTTAGTCTTCTGTGAAAAGACTTAGATGAAACAGAAGAAGGGGGCTTGTTTCACTCAACACTAATCACAGTAATGCAATATGTATTTGCTTTTCTCAATTACAGGCCATTTGGAAGACTGAAATGGAGCTTTTAGAGAAAATGTTATTTTTTCTCTAACCCTGACAGTCTTATCATTTTAATACAGCCTGTTTTTCATACATGTGAGGGGTGGGGGGAAGGTGGCAAATAACATTGAGAACCAGGCTTAAAGGAACAAAAGCTGAGGAGATTCAGGAGCAAGCTTGGAAATCCTGGCTCACCAAGCGCAGATGAATACTATAGGTGACGATGCAGGACTCAAGAAAAACTGAAAGCTCATAGACATGTTTTGTAGTAAAACCAAATAATTGAAGTGCAGTTTTTGTTCTGTTTTTGTGGATACTTCTGACCAATTGTGTACTTCTCACTGCCCCTTTCTCACAAAGGGACAAATCTAGCTCCCATTGAAGTTAGTGAAAAAAGTCTCATCGGCTTTGACGGGAATTGGACCAGGCCTTTAATCCTTTTTGTAGGTCCAAGATATTTCTGGCAAATGTCCATAAGATTTAGGGGTAGTTTGTGACCCTAATCCTATTCTTTTCATATTTTCTCTAGAGCTGGTCAAAATTATTCAATTTTTTTTAATTTTTCTTTAAAAAAAGACGTGGAGATTTTTTTATATTTTTGCCTAAAAAAATTAGTTGGGTTGGTTTGTTTTTTTTGACACAATTGAAAGCTAATACAGTTTGCTTTTGGTTTTGGCTTTCCTTTTGTGCTTTTTTTTTTGATTGATCATTGTTCTTTCCTTCCCCTTTCTCTGCTTCTCCTTCCCACTGCTTTTAGTGTCAAAGCAGGAAAAAGGGGAGAAAAGGAGATGGTAAAAGGAAAATATCCCCTCGCATTTTAAAAATGAACAATTCTATTAAAAAATGTTCAGGAAAAAATTGATAAAGCAAAATCGTTCCTTTTTGAAACTTGCGGAATGAAATTGACTTGGAAAAAATTCAATGATTTCTCCTTCCCACCCATGTTTTGACCAGCTCTAATCAGTCTATATAGAAATGGAGGTTTTCTGCTCTGTGCTTCTGCTTGGATCACCTACTGCAAATCTACCACTCCCTTTGAGTCCTTGGTCCCATGCGCTATTAAAAATACTTAGAGTGTATGATCTACAATCAATTAATTTATCCTCATAAACACCCCTCTGAAGTGAGTAAGTAATTATTATCCTTATTTTACACTTGGCAAAGCAGAGTTTATGTATGTTGCTAGGAGTTTGGAGTATATGATAATACACCACTTCTCAAACTGTGGTATGTTGGTTACAATCAAATAATGTGCAGGTTGGTTTAAAATATGGTATCAGAATTGGAATCTTATTATAATTACACTGATGTAAATTTATGAAGGTGGCACACCAAATACTTCTGAGTTTTAGATGTGGTAAGCTTGTTCTTAAGTCTGAGAACTACTGTTGTAAAGAGTGTGTGTGTCTCCCTTCCTCTAAATTCAGAAATAACAGTACAGTGCCTATGTCACATACTTCGGTTAAGATTCTCCCGTAGTTCAATGGAACGGTGCATATGCCTTTACAGCAGGAAGACGTGTGTTCTATCCTTGCTGTTGCTGGGAAAATTCCATGTGGCTGGCATGTGCACCACTAAGAAGTCCACGGTTATCTGTTTTTTTTTTTTTAATCAACTTTAGCTCCAGAGTGTGATACCTAATAATGCTAGTATTAGGTGTGAATCATCTTTTCATTGCACAAATACAGATCATCCAGTGTTCATGGGAATTACATGCAATTATCCAAGGGGAGATTAACAGAGTTTTCAGCTAGGAGTGAATGTCTATATGGTGAATTTGAAACTCTTGAAAATAGGGTCAAGTATCAGAGCGGTAGCCGTGTTAGTCTGGATCTGTAAAAGCAGCAAAGAGTCCTGTGGCTCCTTATAGACTAACAGAGGTTTTGGAGCATGAGCTTTCGTAGGTGAATATCTACTTCATCAGATGCATGTTAATCTGTATGACATGCATCTGATGAAGTAGGTATTCACCTACGAAAGCTCATGCTCCAAAACCTCTGTTAGTCTATAAGGTGCCACAGGATTCTTTGCTGCTTGAAAATAGGGGTTTCTAATGTAAGTGTGTCTGTTTCTTATATTTATTGGGGTGGTGTTAATAGACTAAGTCTGATCTGGCAGTTCATTGGGAAATGTACAGTACAGAGTTAGAATGTACTGTTTTGGAGGAATTGACATATTAGGGAAAGCATACAAGGGTGCTAAAGAAGGCTACAAGTTGTTACTGAGGTCTTATTCACTCCTGAAATCATTGGCCTGTCTCATATATTTAAAGCTTCCGGTTTTCTGTTTAAACCAATATTTATATATAAAACTAAAATATCCACACTATAAAACTTTTAATACATAAAACACACCAACCTTCCAAATATTCAGGCAGCTGTTTTGACACATGCGTTGACAAAGACAATATGTAGGAACAGTTGACTGAGTGTTTTTAGTGTGATGGTTGTTTTTAACTATTTAAATGAATAGTTAACAGACTGTTGGAATTAAAGAAAAGTCTTAAATCAGTATAAGTAAATATTTATTATTTTCTTGTTTCCTGATTTCTGCAGCCCAGCCATCAGTTTCATGTTGACCTTTCAGTTTCTCAAGTTCTCACTGGCACTGGACTGAAAGCAGACCCCCAAAGTTCAGTCTTTGGACTTTGCAGCATGGTATTCTGTTTATACTCTGTCTTACTGCTATAACACTGGCTCTCAGCCTGCGGCCTAATCAGCACAGAGCTGCAGCACATGTGACATCCGCAGGGCCATGCAGGTAGTATTGGATGTGACCCACAATTGTAAATAAGTTGAGAACGACTGTTCTACAAAGATCCTTTCCTTGAAAAGCATCCCCAAGCTATGTGTAGGCTTTACATAGAGATGATGGAATGATTTCACACTGCTAAAATACAGCTACCTCTGGGGAGGAAGGTACTATTTTACAGATCAGGACAGGAGATGGACCCAGGAAGCTGGAATTTAGGGAGTCAGAATGTAATTACTCATATTGGGATTTTGCCAAGATTCTGGAATTAGCAGAGGATCTTTAATAACATGTGGTCAGGAAGTCAGTTTCTCTTTTCATCTTAGAGAAGGTAACTCCTCCTCCAGCTTCATCTTGGACTTGTTTCCATGCTGGAGTATGAGTTTGATGGAAAGAGTGCCACCTATTGAATCATCAGCACCACTTCCCATACTGCCCTAGTGTTTTCCCCTTGGATGTCTCCCATGTACTGACCAGACTGAAAAGTATCTTTAGAAAACTGGACTCCTTTGGCCTGATTTTCAGAGGGTGCTGGATGCACACGTGGGAAAGGGACTGAGGGGGTAGTGTGTAGACCTCATGCCTGTAAAAATATTCCAAAGCCTCAATGAAATTTCAGTGGAAAGCTTTCTTTGTACATGATTAGGTAATGAAGTCCATCCATACTAGGCTTTTCCAAGAGAATTTCTCCCTGAAGCCATGGAAAAATATTTGTTCTTCCTCTGATATAAACATTTGTAAAAGGGGCTGTGTGTTTAAGAGAAGGCACCTATAAAAACCCGTACCACAGCAATCACTTGAAAAACACGGTGCATTTTGTTATCTTTCTGAAGTCTATTTAAAACAGCGTCAGCCTGTTAACTGATTTTATTGTCTTGGTCAAACCTACACACAGCAAGACCCAATAAAATGCAGAAGAGATAATTGAATAGTCTGGCCCATATCCACAGCTGGTGTGTAAATCAGCAAAGCTCTGTTAAGTTAATAAAGTTATGCTGATTTCTGCTACCTGAGGATCTGGCCCTCTGAACATTAAATATGAAGCAGGCCATTCTGTTGGATTGTCTAGATTAAAAAAAAAACAAACCTCCTCTTATTTCTGTGTCCTTTAGTTTGCTTGTGTTTGCACTGGGAGAGAAGAACATCTCTTCAAAACAACTAGCTTCTCCCTCTTGGAGAAACACTGCTGTAAACGATTTATGCCCATTTGCTTCTTACGGATAAATGGCTCCATACTGCTCTTCCACCCACACCATCATACTTGGCTCTGCCATCTGTAAACTCAGTAACATTAACTGATCCCCATGTTATTTAGCTTAGTTGGTGCTTTTAGCTGTAATTGTGTCCACTCAGCATTCTAATGCTGATCATACTAAGGTAAAAAGGGAGAGTTGAGCACATGCATATCCTAAAATGGAAAATTGTATTTACAAGATTGTGGTTGTGGTTAGGGAGCAACCACTGTCTCACTTCTAGGGCATACATTAAGAGAGCCGGCTCAGCTTCCTATGAGTCTGAGTCCACCAGTTCACTTGGCATTGGTTTCATAAAAGCTCTTTGATAGATTTGCTGAACACATTAGTGGGAAAAGTCTTGTGGCCAATGATTGTAGTAGGGCACTGTTTTATTTCCCACTTAGTAGAAATAGGAAGTAAAAGAGGGAGCACAGGTGAAGATCATTTCTCCTGGGGCTGTGGAGTTAGACAGATCATGTGAGACTAAGCAGGTACGACTTGGTCATTGCCTGGATGAGAGCCTTTCCCAAGCACCCTAGAGTGATTCAGGAAGCAGTACTGAATAATCAGTAGGTGACAATCTTCTGTCTAAGTCAGCACTAAGTCAGTGCAGAGGGAGTTCTGGGGAGGCACTCTGCTTTTGAAGATGCCAACTTTCGATCTGAAGAAGTGGGGTTTTTACCCACGAAAGCTTATGCACAAAAATATCTGTTAGTCTTTAAGGTGCCTCCAGACTCCTTTTGTTTTTGTGGATACAGACTAACACGGCTACCCCCTGATGTGTCTTTTGATAGGCACCTAAAAGTAAGGTAGTGAGCACTTGTGGACACTGACGGGTTTGTCACAGTTTTCATAAAATTAGGAATGGCAGCCTGGTATCTTAATCAATTTCCAGCTTGGGCCTTTATCTCGTGTATCCTAAATTTTAAGGCCGGAAGAACATAAGAATGGTCATATTGGGTCAGAACAAAGATCCATGTAGCCCAGTATCCTGTCTTCCAAAAGTGGCCAATGCCAGGTTCCCCAGAGGGAATGAACAGAACAGGTAATCATCAAATGATCCATCCACTGTTGCCCATTCCCAGCTTCTGGCAAACAGAGGCTAGGGACACCATCCCTGCAAACCTTGGCTAATAGCCATTGATGGACCTATCCTCCATGAACTTATCTAGCTCTTTTTTGAACTCTGTTAAAGACTTGGCCTTCGCAACATTCTCTGGCAAGGCATTCCACAGGTTGGCTGTATGTTGTGTGAAAAAATACTTCCTTTTGTTTGTTTTAAACCTGCTGCCTCTAATTTAATTTGGTGGCCCCTAGTTCTTGTGTAATGAGAAGGAGTAAATAACACTTACATATTTAGTGTCTGCATACCAGTCATGATTTTATAGACCTCTATCATATCCCCCCCTTAGTTTTCTCTTTTCTAAGCCGAAAAGTCTCAGTCTTATTAATTGCTCCTCATATAGAAGCCGTTCCATATCCCTAATCATTTTTGTTGCTCTTTTCTGAACCTTTTCCTATTCCAGTATAAGAGAGAACCATTATGATCAACTTCTCAGACTGCCTGCATAACATGGGGCATAGAACCTAATTCAGTAATTTCTGCATCAAATCCATAACTTCTTTTTAGAAAGCTATCCAGTCTTGACCTAAAGACTTTAAATAATGGAGAATTTGCCACATTCCAAGGTAAGGTATTCCAGTGGTCAATTACCTTCACTTGTCCAAAAACCTGCACCTTATTTGTAGTCTGAATCTGTTTAGCTTTGGCCTCCAACCACTTTTTCTGCTAGATTAAGGAGCTGTCTATTATCAGAAATCTCTTTCCCTGAATAGGTACTAGTAGATTATGATCAAGTTACAGCTTTCCTTCTTTTAGATAAACTACGTAGATCAAGCTTCTCAAGTCTCACCATAAATCCTGTTTTCCAGGCCTTGCATCAATTATTTTGTAGGTCTTTTCTGAACACTTCCAATTTTTCCACATCATTTTTAAAGCATGGACACCAGAATGGGACACAGTTTTTTAATAATGGTCTTACTAATGCTGTGTACAGAAGCAATACTACCTCCCTACTCCTCCTTGATATTCCCCTGCTTATGTATCCAAGGATTGCATTCACTTTCTTAGCTACTGCATTGCACAGGGAGCTCATATTCAGCTACCATGACCACTAAGATCTTTTCAGGGTATGTCTACATGGCAACTGGGAGCATATTTCCCACCATGGCTAGGCAGATGTGTTAGCTCTGCTTGAGCTAGCATGGTAAAAATAGCAGCATGGCTGTGGCAGCACAGGTGGTGGCTCAGATTAGCCACCTGGGCATGTACGCAGGGGCTGGGGCGGTTTGTGCGCAAGTGGTTAGCCTAAGCTGCTGCCATGGCGACACTGCTTTCTTTAGCTCACTGGCTTGAACAGAGTTAGCGCATGTCTGTCCACACACACTGGGAAGTAGTAGAGACATAACCTCAGTGTCACTACATTCCAGGGTACTGTCTCCCATCTTGTGTGACCTACGTTATTGATGTATGGCCTGGCATTTGGCTGCATATAAAGCACCTGTTGTTCAAATGATTTTTTTCAGGGTTTTGTTTCACAGGAAATTTCAATTTTGTTTGGTTTTGTTCAATTTCAAAATGGAAAAAAATAGAAATTGTGGATTTCCCCCTGAAACAAAACCACCCAGCTTTGCACACCAGTTAGAAGAAGGAGAGAGAAGAGAGGGATTTGAAGAAAAAAATAAAGGGTAGGGGAGGGAAGCTCTGCACAGTACCTACAGAAATACCTGACTAATGACCGAGAGGCAGCCAGCCAGCTAGTCAGATCTCCAGGGAAACCAATATAGGTCACATGTAACTAGATAATCCAGACATTATCGTGAAGTTCAGATTTGTATGGCAATTAGCCGGTGCCATAGTGAAGCTGTCAGTCATTGGTGCCGCAGCAGGAAACTAAACTGGCGTCAGCCTAGTGAATATGGAAAGCAACGGACCCTTTTGCTAAGTATGTGGTGAGGAGAAAACACTGAACAACTGCATGGTTGGCTCGTCCGTGTCTAGGGTTTGGGGCCTCTCTTGGGTGCCTGTACTGGGAAAAATATAAACAGATTGCTAGACTAACTCAGTACGTGGGGGGTACTTAAGGATAGTGATGAGATGTTGTTCGGGGGAGTGGATGGTTGAAGGGTTCAATGGAGATATGCTGATTTATAACAGCTGAGGAGCTGGCCCTGAATCTGTAGCAAGAAAAACATGAGCTTATATTTTCTAATGCAGAGACACACTTTCCTGTTTCCAGTTCAGCTTTGAGGGCCCAGTTTGTACACTTAGAAAAGCAGGAGCTTAGAGTCCTGTCCATAATCCCTTCTCAGGGACGGCTCCAGGCCCCAGCACGCCAAGCGCGTGCTTGGGGCGGCATGCTGCCAGTCGCCGGCAGGCAGGCAGCCTTCGGCGGCATGCCTGCAGGAGGTCCACCGGAGCCATGGAACTGGCGACCGGTAGAGTGCCCCCCGTGGCATGCCGCCATGCTTGGGGCTGCGAAATATCTAGAGCTGCCCCTGTCCCTTCTGCTCTTAACTGAAATCTTTCTAATCCCGGGAGTTCTCCAGGTTCATCCATAAAGGAAGTATTTCTCATCAGTGTTGGCAACTCGCATGATTTTATCACGAGTCTTGCAATATTTGGTGTTTTGCTTAAAGCTCCAGCTGCTGAAGTCATGCAATTATGTGAGCGTCTCAGCTTTAATTAAAAAAATGGAAACTTCTAGCTCCCCTGGTTGTGGTGAAGAGCTTGAAGAAATGAATCCTGGCGGCTCACAAATGGGTGGCAAATGAAGACCCCCAAATTTATTATTTTTTAAAAAATTCATGATTTTGTGGGGCCTGATCATGATTTTTGACTACTTAGGATTGATAATACTGGAGCAGTAGCGCCAGGTTTATTTTTTTTAAAAATGCAGATCTAGATAATTGAGGATGCAAAATAACATGTTATTTTCAGCCAGGGTAAAGTGAGTTGTTAGACCAGGGATCGTCAACCTTTGGCATGCGACTTGCCAGGATAAGCACCAGTTTGTTTACTTGCCGCATCCTCAGGTTTGGTTGATGGCAGTTCCCACTGGCTGCAGTTTGCTGCTCCAGGCCAGTGGGGGCTGCGAGAAGCGGTGTGGGCCGAGGGCTCCAGATAAGGAAGCATTATGAAGGGAGACATATATATTAGGATATGACAGTTATACACATGCTCATACACTATCATCCTACTTTCATTGGACACACTCCATTATCCCCTTCAAAAGAAGAGCGTCAAGGAGAAGTTAGTATTACTTTTTTAGCTTTAACCATGAATTAACATGAAAAACACAGGTAGACCCCTGCTGCAATTTAGGTGACTTGGTTCAAGAGACTCATCTTCTGTCCTAGGGCCTGGAATAAAAGACTATAAGGTGGAGTGGCCAAACTGTGGCTCGCTAGCCACCTCCGGATATTTTATAGTTAAAATGCAGCTTGCAGAGCTCCCCGTACCTGACCCCCCACCCTTCTCTACCTACCATGCTGCGGGGGGGCGGGGAAGCTCGGGGCTTCTGCCCTGCAGCAGGGTGGTGGGGCAAGAGGCTACTACCAGAGACAACTGGTGCCTACTGAGAGTGGGGAACACAATTTAAAGGTTCATACCCCCCAACCTCTTAAGTCACACACCTCCAGGCACATGGCTCCTCTTACCCTCAGTGGCCCCTCCCTGAAGCTCCCAGGTGTTAGCTCCATGGGGAGAGGCAGGAGCAAAGGCAGCAGCTCTCCCTGCAGCTCCCAGCTGTTTGCCGCTGCCTCTGACCACAGCCAGCTCCAGCAGCAGCCATGCTAGGAGGGGTCCTGGCTGCACCATCTGACTGAGTGGAGAGAGCAAACCCAGACTGAAATCCCAAGCCCTGGCAGGTGTGTCCCGGCGCTCAAATTTCTGAAGATTGTTGTAAGCGGCTCAGAGGGTCAGTAAGTTTGGCCACTCTGGTATATGGTGTTTTGCAGATGTGACATTCATATCTTCCAGAACAGGAGTTTTGAGGAACCCTGTGTTTTAGCATCCTCTTGTAATTGCTGTCCTGGAGAAAACTGAACACTCAATCTAGGGGCTAGTCTACACTTACTCTGCTGTAGTGCTTAGTGAAGATATGACCTAAACCGACAGGAGAGCTTCTCCCATTGGCACAGGTACTGCTCCTCCCTGAGAGGCAGTAGCTGTGTCGACAAGAGAAGCCCTCCCTTTCACATAGCGATCTCTACACTGGGAGTCAGGTTGGTATAACTGCATCAGTCAGCGGAGTGTATTTCCTAAACTCTTGAGTGACATAGTTCTACTGGCATAGTTCTACTGGCATAAGTTTGTAGTGTATACCTGGGCTAAGAGACAGAGGTTTAAGAGGTCCCTTGAGACCCAAGCATATGCCTTAGCTGCTCTAAGAACGCAGGATGAAAATATGAACATTGTGAGGCAAAGGAAGGGAATGAGGTCTTCCTGCTGGCCAGTCCGCATATTAACATTAATATCAACCTCAGAAGCCTCTTGGTTTTGGTGAATTAGTATGAAAGATGCATTTAGGGCATCAGTCTGGAAAGGGGCAGATGTGAGAGTTCCATCTGGACTGCCCTTTGGTTAGTGGAGACTGAGGGGTGGTGAAGAACTCCTGATTTACCCCAAATAAGCAGCAAAGCAAAATAAAGACTGGTTAGGTCAAAGCAGGGCACTTACTGCACAGGCAGGTGTTTTTTTTACCTGCCAGGAAATATTTTGGTGACATTGCCTGAAAGTTATGAAGGAATGGGGAAGAGTTAGTCAGGAGATGTAGGTATGTCTACATTACAGCTGCTACAACTGCACAGCTACAGTGCTGCAACTTGCCGCTGTAGTGCTGTAGCATAGATGCTTTCCACAGAGATGAAAAGGTTTTTTTTTTCCCTTGATGTAGTTAATACACCTCTCCAAGAGGTGGTAGCTAGGTTGATAAAAGAATTCTTCCATTGACCTAGCCACCTCTACACAGGAGGTTAAGTTGACCTAACTACATTGCATAGGGTGAGAAATTTTTCATAACCCTGAGAGACATAGCCAGATTGATCCAATGTTTAAGTATTGACCTGGCCTATTTCTGATCTGGCTGTGACCCCATATATGAAAAGCTGGCAGAAAAAAGATGGGTCGGTAGTAGAAATGTAGGGGAGAAATAAAGGCTTGCTGCATTGTCTTTATATTTGTCATATAGTCGCAAGAGATCCAGTAAAAATCAAGTGTATAGGGCCATCCACACTATAATATAATCCATGTTGGAAGACCTGCTTACCCGTTCTCTGAAACACACTTCTCTCTTGTTGTGCTGACACAATCTTCACCATGTTTTAACTGTTTCCAAGAATCAAATTGAAGAGCTGCTCTGTCTAGACTACTAAAAGAGGTCACGTTTCAAAGTGGGTTAGGTGGTGTTAGGGTTTAACCTATTTAAAAGAGAATTAGTGTTTAGAAATGAGTTTAAAATGTTTTAACCTCTTTTAAACACGAACTTGCCCTGTCTATACTAAGTGCAAAGTTCTGTTAATACTGTTGTTTAAAACACAGCATGTTGTGTTTAAAAATGTTAGCTATTTCCCTAGTCTAGACATGGCCTAAAGTTGCAACATGGTTCAGGGACATAGTTAACACAGGAAAATCTCTGATATTTTTATAATGTTGGAGATCCCTGGTTATTCCCTCAATACAGTTAAAATATGGTTTAGTCTTGTTCTGTAGATGGGACCTAACTGTATTAACTATATTACATTGTCACATAGAGCAAGTCTGTAGCATTTGTGGCAACCTATAGGTGGTTTTAGCATGGGCAGTCCCATCGAGATGAATCAGAAGGACATATATTAAGGGGAAGAAGGTGGTGTGCGAAATGTTATCAGGATAATGAAGTCACACAGGTTAACTAATCTAGTTAGTGCTAATTCTACCAGAGTCCTATTTCACAAGCATGGGCCTTAGTGGCTAGGACTTGTTTGTTTAATCACGCTGTGTTTTTGACTTTAAAAGTGAATCATCCTCAGTGTGCATCCATGAGTACTGGAGATAACTGCTTAGAGCATGGGAATCTCTGGCAGAGCAGTGGACATGCGTGAACAGGAGACAGCAAACACACCCAGCTGCAAGGTCTGTGAACTCAACACAGTGGAGTCACTTGTAATCTGTGTACAGAACACTATGTGCAGCTCAGTCAACTCCATGCTCCAATACGCTTTCTGTTCAGATACCATATGCTATGACTTGGATGGCCGTGCCTTCCTTTTGGCTGCCACTTGTGACAGATGTTGCTACTTATATTTGTCTAATTAGGACTTTTTTTCAAATTTATGTAAACACTTTTTTGAAACAGGTAAAGCCAAATGCAGTGAAAACCTCAGGAAAAAATAACAGGGGAAGGAAAAATGATTAACTGTCAGCAATGCTGCTTGTTTTGCTACTTGGGAGGTAACAGTGAGCAAAATATTTTTCTTTTCTGACAGGCAGCTTGGAGAGTGTTAGCTGATATCTCTTGAAACCCAGAACTCTGTGTGTGTGTGTGTGTGTGTGTGTGTGTGTGTGTGTGTGTGTGTGTGGAGCGGGGAGGGGGGAAGTGAAATAAATCTTTAGTTTCTTGTCTAGCTTAAATATTTCTGAATATTCATTTGCTGTGATAGGGCAGAAAAAAGAATATTTGAGCTCATCTGACCCCACCAACAGAGGTGTATGTGTGCATGTTCAATTCCACAAGGCTGGGAGGACCTTCAGATGAGAACATAAGAATGACCATACTGGGTCAGACCAATGGTTCATCTAGCCCAGTATCCTGTCTTCGACAGTTGCCAATATCAGCTTTTCAGAAGGAGTGTACAGAACAGGGCAGTAGGAGTGACGTACCCCCTGTCTTCCACTGCTGCTTCTGGCTGTCAGAGGTCTAGGGTCACCCCATGCATAGGGTCGCATCCCTGACCATCTTGGCTAATACCTATTGCTACATATCCTCCATACATTTTAGTTCTTTTTTTAAACACATTTATACTTTAGGCCATTACAACATCCCATGGCAATGAGTTCCACAGTTACTTATGTGTTGTGTGGGGAAAGTACTACTACTTATTTGTATTAAATCAGCTGCCTATTAGTTTTATTGGGTGACTCCTGTTTTTTGTATTGTGGGAATGGGTAAATTACACTTCTCTATTCACATTTTCCACTCTAGTCATGATTTTATAGACTTGTGCCATATCCCCCCAGTTATCTCTTTTCTAAGCTGAACAGCCTTATTCTTTGTAGCCTTTCTTCATAGGGAAGCTGTTCCATTCCTTTGATTATCTTTGTTGCTCTTCTGTGAACCTTTTCTAGTTCTACACTTCTACTATATCCTTTTTGAGGTGGGGAGACCAGAACTGGACACAGTATTAAAAGTGTAGTATTATGATATTTCCTGTGTCATTTTCTCTTCCTTTCCTAATAGTTCCAACACTCTCTTAGCCTTTTTAACCACTGCTTTACATTGAGCTGATGTTTTCAGAAAACTATCTATGATGATTCCAAGATCTATCTAAAGTGGTGACAGCTAATTTAGACCCTATCATTATATATGTGAAGTTGGGATTATTTTTTCCAGTGTGCATTATTTTGCACTTATTAATGTTGAATTTTATCTGCCATTGTGGTGCCCAGTCATCCAGTTTTGTGAGATTCCCCTGTAACTCTCTGCAGTCAGCTTTGGACTTCACTATCTTGAATTTTGTATCATCTGCAAACTTTGCCACTTCACTGTTTGCTCCCTTTTACAGATCATTAATGAATATGTCATTCAGCGCAGGTCTCAGTACAGATCCTTGGGGCACCTTTCTGTTTACCTATCTCCACTATAACTCACATTCTATTTTTACTCTTTGTTTCTTATCTTTTAACCAGTTACTGAACCAGGAGAGGACCTTTCCTTTTAGCCCATTGCCTGCTTCCTTTGTTTAAGAGCCTTTGGAAAGGGACTTTTATCAAAGGCTTTCTGAAAATCCATGTACGCTGTATGGACTAGATCGCCCTTATCCACATGCTTGCTAACACCCTCAAAGAATTCTAATAGATTGCTGAGGCATAACTTCCCCTTACAAAACCTGTATTAACTCTTCCTCAGCAAATCATGTTTATCTATGTGTCTGATAATTCTGTTCTCTATACTATAGTTTCTACCAGTTTGCCTGGTACTGAGTTAGGCTTACTGGCACCTGTAAAAGAATTGCCTCTGGAGCCCTGGTTTAAAACTGGCATTACATCAGCTATCCTCTTGTCATCTGGTGTAGAGGCTTGTTTTAGCGATAGGCTACATCAGGGGTCGGCAACCTTTCAGAAGTGGTGTGCTGAGTCTTTATTTATTCACTTTAATTTAAGGTTTCACGTGCCAGTAATACATTTTAACATTTTTAGAAGGTCTCTTTCTATAAGTCTATAATATATAACTAAACTATTATATGTAAAGTAAATAAAGTTTTTAAAATATTTAAGAAGCTTCATTTAAAATTAAATTAAAATGCAGAGCCCCCTGGACTGGTGGTCAGGACCTGGGCAGTGTGAGTGCCACTGAAAAGCAGCTTGCGTTCCGCCTTCGGCACCCGTGCCATAGGTTGCCTACCCCTGGGCTACATATTACAGTTAGTGGTTCTGCAATTTCGTGTTTGAATCCCTTCAGAACTCTTGGATGAATGCTATCTGGTCCTGGAGACTTATTTCTGTTTCATTTATCAGTTTGTTCTAAAACCCCTTCTACAGACATGTAAATGTAGCCTGCATAGGACAATACTTCAGATTTGTCATCCAGAAAGTAAAGAATAGCTCTGATGTATCTCCCCTGTATCTTCTGCAGTGAAGGCTGATGCAAAGAATTCATGTATCTTCTGTGCAATGGCCTTGTCTTCCCTGTGTTCTCCTTTAACAACTGGGGTGCTGGGCTTATGTCTACACTGCGATTAAAAACCTGCAGCTAGCCTCTGCCACCTGACTTGGGCTCGTGAGTCTTAGGCTAAGGTGCTGCTGAATTTCAGTGTAGGTATTTGGGCTTGGGCTGGAGCCCTGGCTCTAGGACCCTGCAAGGTGGGAGAGTCCCAGAACCAGGGTTGCAGCCTGAGCCCGAACATCTATATTTCAGGTAAACAGCCCCTTAGCCTGAGCCCCACGAGCCCAAGTCAGCTGGCAGGGGCCAGCCACAGATGTGTAATTGCAGTGTAGACATACCCCCAGTGTCCGCACTGCCTGTTTAGTGGCTTCCTGCTTTTGATGTACTTAAAAACCTTTCCTCAGTCAATCTTTCCTCAGTCAATCTTTTTTCACCCAGACTGACATTTTTCACTAAACTTATCTGCACTTGAAAGTTAACATGCATTAAGGTAGTGTATGAATTTAAAGTGCAATAGCTGTTCTTGAATAACTCTAGGTGTGGACACTTCATTTCAGAATGAGAGTGCCTTCAAAGTGGGATATACTAACCAGAACAAAGTGCGCTTATTCCAGACATGGTGATATTCCTGGGTATCTGTTCCTGACCAACTCTATGAGTAGACAAGTCCTAACATGATCCCTTTATGCCCTCTGATGCTGGATCAATAGCAGACTTTTAGTGCCACTAACTTTGCTTTTGAAAAGGCTGACTGCCTCCAGACTAACATTGTTCTCTCTGCAGGTAACAGGCAGGGTGACTGAAGAATGATATACTTTATATCCTTGTTCTTTTCCCCCATCCCAGCAGACAGTGATCATCACATCTGCAATGCTCACAGGCCCTGCCAACCTACTATGATTGTTCTTGTTATCTATTTACTGCTCAGGTCTGAACAAGACACAATGGGAACCTGAAAAGCCCTGAGATTTTTTCCTCTCTACTGAGTGACTTGGTTTCCCCTCTCCTCATTTCTCTGATTTTTATAAAAGGAAACTGACATCACATAATTTATAGCTGACTTAGGAACATAATATATTCTTTAAGTGAAACTGGGCAAGGATGGGACTCGAGCTGTCTTCTCTGTATCCTGCTCAGTTGGGTTGCATTTCTTTGGTCCTCCTCTAGTCCATCACTATTACTTCAGTGTCTGTGGTCATGGCGTCTGTGGCAGCCATTGCTGCTAGGCCTGCACACTGTGCCAAAGCCTGAGGTTAAGTAAGTGTGACCCAGACTCTACTGCTTTAAGGAGGATAGACCAGCTGGTCACTGAACCCAAGCCACCACTGAAGTAGCATAGATGGACCAAATGCACAGCTGCTTGGATACTAACGGCAGCACTGAGCTCTTCAGAGGTTGTCTCTCTTCCGGCAGAAACAGCATCTTTGTACAAAATGTGCTTTATAGGGTATCATTTTGAGAACGAATAACTCACTGGTCAATTATCATGGTGAAAGTTATAGGTAAAGTTATGAATTCTCACTGTATGTTATCAGCACATGATCAAAACCAGACAGCCCTGCTGGGGCAAAAGTTGTTAGAGGTCTGTCCTAAACAAAGGAATGAGTGTTTACCTCAGTTCACATATAAATAGTAAACAGGATCATCAAGACAGCTGGGGAAGGGGATGGCAGGAAACAGAACAATTTGCATGTCAGAGCACACAAGTGGAGGAAGAAGGTAGCATGGAGCTTCCTTCATCCACAGACTCCATGGCACCTTCCTCACAGCTTGAATAAACTACTTTTGGGAAGGGGTAACATTCAGAAGAATCCACTTCAAAGATTCAATGGACTATAAATTAAAGGGACGGAAAACCCCAAGTTATCGCTTTTATGTAAGAAGACAAAGGCACCACCTTTGGGCCTCTGGAAGAGATCCTGACCAAGGAGAGGGTCAGCCACCATCTTGCTGGAGGATGGTGGGTGAGAAAGGCCATCTTGAACAAAGCCTTGAACCAAAACTTATTAGACTTTTAGATGCATGTTTTCACTTTTCTTTGCTTTGGCACCTTATAGACTAACAGACGTTTTGGAGCATGAGCTTTCGTGGGTGAATACCCACTTCCTCAGATGCATGCATCTGAGGAAGTGGGTATTCACCCACGAAAGCTCATGCTCCAAAACGTCTGTTAGTCTATAAGGTGCCACAGGATTCTTTGCTGCTTTTACAGATCCAGACTAACACGGCTACCCTCTGATACTTTTCTTTGCTTGTAACCATTTCTTTTATACTTGAACTCATTTAAAAACCTATCTTTTGTTAATAAACTTGTTTTATTGTAATCAAATCTAAACCAACAGTGCTGTGTTTATACTACAGTGAATATCAACTCCAGTTAATGTGGCAAACTATTGTGTTTTGTCTCCTTAACAAGCGAACCACGTTATTTCGCTGAACTGTCCAGGAGTGGGCTTGTCATTACAGACCACATGGGTTTGGGAAAATTCAGGACTGGGAGTATGTTGGGGTCACCCTAAGTAGTAACCAAGACTGGTGGAAGCCAGAGTGGGGCGGTAGACAGACTTCTGGGGTCAGAGCTGCTGAATGAGGATTATCTAGTGCACACTCACACAGGATGTGACCTGCATGGCTGTAGGCTGGTTGTGGGCGGCTTGGGTTGGGAGCTACAACATCAAAGCATTGTGAGCCACCCATGGTTACAGGACCTCTTACTAGTCTGGACTGCATCATGAAAGTGATACCATGACAAAGAAATCACAGCTGTTCCCTGTGTACTCCTGTGTCGTAAGTGAGCAGACATTCCACATAACACATTGGGCTCACAGGGAAAGGGGAGAAAAAAGTTTCCACCAGCCAATGGCAACGACTGATGAGTCCTCCGGGAGAATCTCACTGCAGTGCGCTCTTAAATTGGCACTGAGAGTCGGGAGATTGTTCTTCCTTCAGTATATCTGAAAAGGACTTTGTAGATCAGGATATGGTCAGTTCCATCTGAAATGGGAAGTCATTACCTTGTTTGGTATTTGGTTCTCTCTTTCCAGCGGTATTTTGCATTCTGCGCACGCTGCCAGTATGCACTTTAACAGAAACACCTCTCTACTTTCCCATTATAAACCGTTAGCTTGTCACGGAGCTTTTCAAGAGAGGGCTGGGAGATATAAGGAGAAACTCAGCAAAAAGCTGTTGCTGATAGAAATATGAAATATGTGGCCAGAGATGGGTGATATGTAAAATTTAACAAACACATCCTTTCTGTTCACAAATTATCTGCAAACCATCTGTCATTTTTAGAAAATTTTTCATGGGATATTACTCAATGTATGGTTGATGGGAACACATTTTAGCCTGTGGATTACATGTAACTGTTTGCTTTAGCTCTCTGAGTGCAATTGGTCACTTAAGTAATTCAGTATAGTACATATAATCTGTTTTTGTTCCCTGACTGTTGGAGCTTTTGAGATAGCTGCACAAACACTTCCTGTGGAAATCTTTGCACAAGTCTTCATTGTGAACGCACATTCACACAAGAAGCTGCGATACTTCCCTGTCTGTGAACCTTCCTGCAAACAAATCTTCACCACCATGAATGTTTGCTGAAAACTAATGAAACTGATCTTAAAGACTGTTAAGTGAATTGCAAGTTTTACTTGAATGCATGTCTGCAGATACTTTTTTTGCATTATTTGCTCAGATCTGTATGTGGCTGTGAATTTTAGAACAATGCCTTTTTTTCCTTTACAAGGTAAAAAGCAAAGTTTCTAACAACCTTTTATTGCAAAGATTACATTTTGGGGATTATGTATAAAAGAATGCTTTAAACACAGTCTATAAAGCAGAGGGAAACCTGGGGCTTGCTTGGACTACCCACACGCTGTGAGACAACTGAGTTCTGCCTGTTCTGTAACACACTGGAAATAGATCCTCTGCTTGCCAGTTAAACAGAAATAGCATCTGGAACGCGATCACCTTGTTGAAACAAAGAGCAATGTCATTATTGGAAATCTGAGGCCTCCTGCATTGTTTAGTTAAAGATCAAGACTGTCAGAGCTATTTGGTAGGGGTGCGAAGGCAGCGGTGCAAGAGTAACTGTACTTCGACCAGCCATTTAACGGTTCAGTGTTCAAGTGTAAAAAGAGGGGAAGCCAAGAGAGTGCAACGGTCAGACTTTGTTCCTTCTTCCACACAGATTGTTCTCTCTCATCGAGCATGTCCTGAAAGCAGAAGTTTCTATGCATTTCTATCCGTTCCAATACATTACCCTATACATACTGTCATACTATAGCACCCACTACTGGGGAGCTACCTACCATATTGTCCCTTTTGCCACAGCTGAGGTAGCAAATTCAAACATAAATATAGTATTGCCAGCTCTAGTAATTTCTTTGTGTGTCACAGGATTTTGTCTGGGTTATAGCTGGTTCAGCAGTGAAGTGGAAAGCTCCAGCCCCACACAAATGTCAACTTCACCTGGGGGAAACCCCCCTCTGATTTGGCTGTCTTCCAAACTGCCTTGCCCGCTGTTCCACAGGAGCCCACTCTTCTCATAGAAAGGGAGCGGGGAGCCCAGCACCTCAGGGCAGCTCTGCTCTTTCCTCCTTCCTCCCCTCCTGTGCTCACGGGATGGCTCCTCTGCTTCTCCCTTTTCCCTTCCTGTAACACGCAGCTTGCAGAGGGGGTGAATAATGTTGGAATGTGTGTGAGTCTGCCTTGTGATGGCAGGAAACTGCCTTGTACTTGGTTCATCTGGTGGCATGGTGCTCTGAGAACCAGTTCTAATATCTGTGGGACACTTTTTGGTCTGGGTTCCTTCTGTGTCCTGCTGATCGAATCTCAGCAGAATGTGTATTGCACTGTCCTCCCTGTTTGTGTTTGTTTGTAGGGGGCGAATATGTTTGTGGTTTTAGTGTAATATGCATCCATCCACTTCTGCACTATATGAATAATGATTTCTTTCCTCAATACAGGTAGCATTTTTTCCTAAGGGTATGATTTGTTCCAAGGAAATAGTTTAATCCTGATAGAGTCTCCTGGTTGTGGCTCTGAAAGGTCTTTAGCTTGTTGGTCCTAGTAGACTTTGGCCTTTGCACTTCTCTCCTTTTTTTTTTAATTTTTATTTTTTTTTTGGTCTGTTACTCCTTCCTCTGGCTGTTGTAATGCTGGGGCTATGGAAAGCAAGATTTGCTTGCATCTTGACATTAAGCATTGGACCAGGCAGCTATTGATAGAATCATAGAAATGTAGGACTGCAAAGGACCTCAACAGGTCATTTAGTCCAGTCCCTGACACTGAAGCAGGACCATGTATGACCTAGACCATTCCTGACAGGGGTGTTTGTCTAATCTAATCTTAAAAACCTCCACTGATGGAGATTCCACACCCTCACTAGGTAATTTTGTTCCAGTGCTTAACTACCCTTACAGTTAGGATTTTTTTCTAATGTCTAGCCTAAATCTCCCTTGCTGCTATTTAAGCCCATTACTACTTGTCCTGTCTTCTGTGGATAAGGAGAACAATTTGCTACCTTCCTCTTTATAAAGACCTTTTACATACTTGAAGACTGTTATCAAGTCCTCCCTTTGTCTTCTCTTCTCCAGATGAAACAATCCCAATTTCTTCGATCTTTCTCCCTCGGTCCATTTTTCTAGACCGCCATGCCTTCTGTGGGAGAGTTTCTACATTTAAGAACGTCTTGCTGTATAGTCTCTTTGCTTTTTGCACCATTCTTTAGCAATTTTAACTGCCAATTTGGTTTTGCTGTTTCCCTGGCTGTGGCATGGTAATGATGGGATCTCAATTGAATTCTTATTCCCAGGTGAATTGCACAAACTCACTGAAAGTAAACTGGGGTCTGTTGTCTGAAACTACACAGTTTGAGATATGGCTGAAATCCTTCATTGCTTTGTCTGTAATGGTCACTATTGTAATTTCTGATGGTTCATCTAGTATCCAGAAGCCTGAATAGAAGTCTGCACTAATGAAGTAGTGTGAAGAAATCTTCTGCCCCTTGAAGGGACAGGCTAGAACAGGGGTCGGCAACCTTTCAGAAGTGGTGTGCCGAGTTTTCATTTATTCCCTCTAATTTAAGGTTTCATGTGCCAGTCATACATTTTAATGTTTTTTAGGTCTCTTTCTATAATATATAACTAAACTGTTGTTGTATGTAAAGTAAATAAGGTTTTTAAAATGTTTAAGAAGCTTCATTTAAAATTAAATTAAAATGCAGAGCCCCCCGGACCGGTGGCAAGGACTTGGGCAGTGTGAGTGCCACTGAAAATCAGCTTGTGTGCAGCAGGTTGCCTATCCCTGGGCTAGAATCTTCAGCTGGGGCAGCCTAGGGTTTGGGCTATTTAAACAGGAACAGGAAGCTGGGCAAGAGAGAGGGGAGTAGAAGCCATACAGGCTATAGTGGGTGGTGGTGGTTTTCTCTCTGGGAATGACTACACTGCAAAATCACCCCTACAGCAGCAAGTCTCAGAGCATGGGTCTACAGATTCCAGCTCCTGGGGCTTGTGCTGTGGTGCTAAAAATAGCTATGTAGGAATTCCAGCTTGGGCTGGATTTGGGGGCTCTGAAATCCATGAATGGGGGCAGGCTTCAGAGCCTGAGTGCCAGCCCGAGCTGGAATGTCTACACAGCTACTTTTAGTGCCATAGCATAAGCCTTGTGATCCTGAGCCTGTAGACTCAGGCTCTGAGACTCGCTGCTGGGTTTTTTGTTCTTGTTTTGCCATGTAGATATATCCTACGGCTCTAGGAGACTAACCTAACCAGAACCTTTGTTCTGTGGCCTTTAATTTCAGGAGCTGAACCAGGGTCCTGTGGTCCTGTAATTACTCTTGTCCTGAAGCCATGCTATTTTGTTGGTTGGTGGTCTCTCCTTGCCCTTGATTGTTAATGTGAACCTATTGTCATTCCAATTAGGGGAAGTTAAGTTGGGGCACGGCTGCAGACCCACTCCAGGCTGCAAGGAGGCGCACAGGACCAGCTTTCACCTTTACAGGTAGTTTGCCTGATTTGCAGTGAAAAGGTCCATTTCTACTTTGCGCCAAGGTCTGTTGGGGATGCTGTGTATTTTCACTGTATGTTTTGCTGCTTGGCTTGCATTTCCCCACATGTCTCACAGCTCTTTATCAGGTCTCAGATATCCTGGGTCATTTTGAACAGTGTACAGCATCTTTGGTTTTCCTGGTGCAGGCTTCTGTGCCAGAATGGCTCCAATGTATTTTTGAGAGCATTTCTCTTCTCTGTGATCTTGTTATTATGACTCAACTGCCTCGATATATGATGCTATCTTGAACACCCGTTCACCTTGATAGTTGCAGTGTTCTGAGAGGCAGGTGGGGCATCTACCAGGGTATCTGGCCATCTTGACAGAATGATGGATGTGATCACTTGTAAATCTTGGCCTTGTATAGTTTGTTCTTGGATGCTTTCCAGCCCCTGCTTTCAAACTGGTACTTAACTGGTTTGGTTTGGTTTATGGTTTTTGTGTCTTTCAGTGTTTTCTTTATTTCTATCAGGTTGAGGATCTCATTCCTGTTCAGCTGCCATATTTTCATCCTGCAAGTCTGCTCTGGATAAGAAGTCAGCTATGTATCGCTCAGTCCCCTTCTTGTTGTATACGTCTAAGTTGTAGCATTGTGGTGTCAGTAGCAGGTGCTGAAGGTTTTGGGGAACTTCTAGCAGTGGCTTTTAAAAATGCTTTTTGGTGTCTTATGGTCACTTTCTATGCTAATGGTTTCCCACCCTTGAAGATACTGGTCAAATTTTTCACATGCAAACAGTATTGCAAGAAATTCCTTTAAAATTTGGACATATCTTTGTCTGTTGGTGATAGTGTCCTTGATGTGAAAGCTACCAGCTGTCCCTTTTGTAGAAGGGATTCCTCAAGCTCTGTCTCACTGGGCATCACCCTATATGGTTGCCAGTTCAGCCACATCATATTTCAGGATGGGATAGCTGGTCCCCAGCTCCTTTATAACTGTAATGGCTGCATCTTGTTGAGGCAACTATGTTTTGGAGCAATTTGGCAAGGGGGATGTCTTTGAATCAGGGATGTACCTTTTGTTAACCATATGAAAATCCACCCATATTTGGCCAAGTTATATACCTTTGGAAAATTGCTGTTCACGCATGCCCAATAGAGGCTTCTTAGCATTTAAGAGATAAAATCTCCAAAGACTGTCTGTGCTCACCATGCTCTAACCTCTCGGAGCTCCTAGGGCTCACCACAAGGCACATTTATCATCTCCCAGAGAAGCCAAACATACTGTATCTCCTCACACCAAGTATGCGGGGTGACAGGCCTGTGCCATCCCTGAAGTGTGATTGGGCATGCTGCCACCCTGGGCTGCAGCGAGAGGCTACTGTATTCCAGGGTGAGGTCAGGGATCAAAATTAAGAGCAGGGGTCTATCTCCTGTGCTGTCAGTCACCTGCTACTGGCACCCAGGCAGAGTGGAGGAAGAAACCCCCTGCTGCAAATGCAGAGGGGACAAGAATCCGGGGTGGGTTAGGGAGGAAGAAATTGATTAGGACAAAGTCTGAGACTGGGACAGGAGTTGAGGAGGGGGTCTGAGTGAGACCTGTTGGTCAAGGAGACTTGAACTGGGAACGGAGGGTGGAAGGGATACTGGGTAGCAGGAGGGGAGAAAATGGTAGGAGGGGAGACAGATCTGACAAGGAACTGAGGTGCAGAGGGAGAACTGGGAAAAGAATCCAGGAAGGGAGGAGACTGGGACAAAGAGTCAGGATGGGTGTGGGTGGCTACAGAGAGGATAAACAAGCACATCGATGTGGCATATTCATTGGCATTGTGGCCAAGTGAGGGAGATGTGACTCTTTCGCACTGGAAACTTGTGTTCTGTTCCTAGTTCTACCTGAAGAGGCCTTGTGCGATTTCTCAGTTACTTTTTGTAAAATGGAGGGAAAGGTTGTTGTCTGTTCCAAGAGTAGGGGATATGACTCTGTGGTCAATAATAAGTGTTGTGAAGTGTGTAGAAATATTACAGCACTCATTAGAAGAGATCACACAAGGGCCTGGGATTTCCTGACTCCCGGCCCTGCTCACCTTCCCCCAGGGTAAAGCATATTCTGTAGAGGAGGATCTCTCTTTATACAATGCATGAGATTTTACTTGAGATGTGAGCAAGCATGACAGGGCTGTCAAATGTGAGTTTGACATAAGATGCACAATGCTTGGCAGGTTTGATAAAAGACTGTGAAATGAACAATTTAATGGCATGAATACGTGGTACCACAACTGAGAAATTCACATCTGTAATACTCCCCAAGTACTAATCACTATGTACTCCAGCTGGCAGCTAATAATGGCAGCTCAGTCTTACCAATTAGCCAAGTCCAATGAATGGTCTAGCTGTGTGTGTCCTCAAACCAAACCCCTCAGGGTCTGTGGCCATTATCTCTACAGGGGGCCAAAAAGGAGTCTCGCTGGCCTCACACTGCCAGATCTCCTATTGGTCAAGCAATCCAGTAGGCGATCTGGCAATTATGTAAGTAGCCCATAACATATGCTGTGGCAACAGAGTTCCTGACCTCCAAAGCCACATGACACTAAGTCAGATGAAAACATCCTTTTTTTAAAAACTACTATTTCATTTTCCCATTTTTTGTTTTGTCTATTCAGGGAAGAGATTGTCTCTTACTATGTATTGGGTAAGCACCCCCATCTTGGTTAGGGCCCCTAGACATTATTATAATGCCGCTAATAAAAGAAAATGTTTTATGAATGCACTCCAATATAAGTGTACAATATTACACTGGTTTAGGATATTCCCCTGAAAGGAATGTAACATCAGGCCCTGTCCTTAAAGGGTGGGATTTTTAAAAGTACTCAGTATTGGCTTAACTTCTGATCTGAAATCCCTGGATGAGAACAGCTCGGACAACACTAAGTACTTTTGAAAATTCCATTCCAAATGTCTAGCAGCACAATTCACCTTCACCTTTTCTAGGTATTCCAGCATTTCTCTTTCTTTGGCAATCAGTCTTAATCCTTTTCTAAAGGGCTTTCTGCCAGCATTCACCTCTTTAGGAAACTGGCTCTTTACATTCCAGAGAAAAGAGGCAATTGCAGCTGTATGGTGGCCACCTGAGGAGAACCTCTTCCTTTGCTCTGTTAGGATACTTGTGTTTCTTCCTCTCCCCTATGCCTTTATATTTATCTTTCCAAGACTTTATGTGGCCTGTTCCTGGCAAGAAGCCACATATTAGCCTTTGAAAAGAAAATAAGGTTTTTCAGGCCCAAGTTTGTTTATTGTCTTCTAGACAGCCAATCCTCACTGTATACTGGTTCCCAAAGAATGGAGAACAAGGCAGAAGGAATTCCCAATAGTTCCTTCTCATGTTTGCTTGCTAGTCATGGATAAAAGAAGCTTGAAAAGTGTTTTTGTGGGTCCACTCCAAGAAATACATCTTGGACTTTAGGAGTGCTTGATCTCAGGTGATCGAAGCATGGGCCCATAGCAAACTCTAATGCATCTGAGTATTTTTCCTAACAAGTTTGGTGGATCAGGAGTGGTGGAAGTGCCCTAGAAGTAAGAGCGTGTGTGTGGGGGGGCTGCATAGGTGCCCCCTGCCTCTTTTCCCCAAGCCCCCGCCCTTACGCCGCTCATTTCCCCCCTAAGGCCTGCCCTCGCACTGTCCCTTCCACAAGAAGACCCTTCTCCCCATTCACTCTTCTCCGCCCCTCCTCCCGTCGCTCACCCTAAAGCTGGTAAAAAGTGGGAGGGGGACATGGCCCCCTGGCTGCCCTTTCTGCCCCTGCAATGGACAACTCAGGTATGTAAAGTTATATGAATAAGCACTTTCAGGATTGGGACCCTAATTGTTGGCTTTGCTGCTTCCACCCTCTTGTTTGCAATGACACCTACAATTTTGTGTAGTGACAACTACATGCTAGTCCCTCCTCTGGAGTTGGAATAAGCAGGCTTACAAGGCTGAGTAAACCCTAACAGTTGTCATTTTCCTGAGGCTCTTTCTGTCTCTTCCTTGATTTTTCCCACTGTTGAGGCAATGCTGTTTACCATATCTCAGTTGTTTTATAAGGGCAACGTGCTAAAGAGGAGCTGTAAAATTATGTGTGTGGAAATGAGGCATGCTCACTTACCACAGTTATAGGTGAGGAGGTACAGACTAATGGCTTTATCTTGGGCCTAGGAGTCAGAAAGCCCTGAAAGCTTTCTCACACTCATTCTCTGTGAGGCACTGAGCAAGCTACTCTACTTCTCTGCCTCAGTTTCTCTATCTGTAAAATGGGGACAACAATTACTTGCCTACTTCACAGGAGTGTTGAGAGGGTCAATTAGTTACTATCTGTAATATGCTTTGAAGATGAAAAGCATTAAATAGTTAAGCATTATAAAGTGGTGAGCATAATGAGCTGTATGAAGAATTTGAGAGCAACCATTCATCTTAATAAGAGTATTATTTTAGGTGTTCAGTACAACGTGTGACCTAAAAACCTTTGAAAGATATTTATAGCAGTGGAGTTTGGTAAAATAGAGCTGTGTTCTCCAGTCATAAGTCTGTAGTGAGAACACAAAGAGAAGGAAAGAGAATAAGGGATTACTGTAAAACAGGAGAGTGTACATGCTGCAGGCTAATATAACAAATCAGTTTGTTACCATAAAACCTTTCTCAGACAGCTGTAAAGATTCTCATGTACTGTAGCTGGAACAGGAAAAAAGGAATAGACCTGCTGGAAATATATTGCTATAATAATCCTTCCAGCCAAACCAGGGGGGCAGACCTTGCTTGTTGTGGTGTTTAGTCACCTTTGCACTTTATCTTACCTGCAAATCTCTGGCTGGGAATCAAATTGCAGTCCTCCTCAGTCGGTTGAGCCACTGTGATCCACCTTGTATTGTTAACAAGACATTGCTAAGTACAGTTCAAGGGGAAAATTGCCTGTCCTCAGAAAAAAAAAGATGGGAGACAGTGCTGTCTTTCCTTCTCAAGGAATCTGAAAACAATGAGGTGACAGAATTATTTTTTTTGAATTCTGGAATTAAAGCTTAATTTCTCACTCTCACAGCAATATTCTTAGCCTGTCTGATATACAGACTGAAACCAGTACAAGTGTGCATTCCAGTAGGTTAATATTTAATTTCCTCTTACACATTAACTTTGGCTAGAGCTGATTTTAGTCCTGGAGAAGGGGACTGCTGTGCTAATAGCTCTAATCATTTTTCTTTGCAAAGCATGTGAACAATGTGGAGTACTGTATGTGGCTAAAAAGTAAGGTTTGTTGTAATGACACACATACATTACTGTTTTGCAACACACACACAAATCTACCCATCTAATATTTTTTTTCTTACTGTTTCCTCTACTCTTTGCAAATGGTTCCTTCCCTGCTTGTAATCAAAGAATTTTCCAGGTGTAACCAGCCAGTGTCTGGATTTCACCTTTTGGATTTCACTCTGCTATAGGCAATCAGTGGGTGCACAGCATGCCAATGTTTTTGATATATATATATATATATATATGATATAAAAACTGTAACCACAGGGAAATTAATGTAACTTTTTTTCCAGGCAAGATCTGATAGTGAGTGATTTCTATAAAACAAAGCTTTGATAAAGACCGCATTCACTACAAACAATTCCCAACCAAATTCATTGTGAAATGAATCTTGTTCTATATATTCACATGTCAGGTGAAGCCAAGCACCCAAAAATGGTAGGCCTGTTCCTATATACGGAATATCCTTTTGGAGTCTAGAAGAAGTCTTTCTCTCTATGTCCACCACTCTATTGAGAATAAATCCTCAATCAAAACAGTATTTTCCTCAAAGTTTAGCTATCCCGAGCTAGCGTCTGTCATGGCTATTTTACTGTTATTTGTCACTCTTCTCCTAGGTACTTTACAGACAGTAAAAGGATGAGCTCTCCACCCCAGAAAGCTTATATTCTAAATGTTACTACATATTAATCTCAGCAGCAACACAGGGTCACATCTTTAACTGGTGTCAGTTGGTATAGCTTCACTGAAGTCAGTGGAACTAAGCCAATGTACACCAGCTAAGGATCTGGTCCACACTGGCCAGAGCACCATCAATGATATGGAGAGCAATTATAGCCTCACAGGATAAAGTCTAGGGAGCGGGTTCTTCTGGGGAACCTGTGGAAATGAGGAGGGTGGTCCTTGCCCAGGCTGCCATTAGTGGAATTAGTTCAGGTTTGGACTTCCCATCCCATACAATCATCTGATTGGTTCTCTGCAAGACTCCATTATGGATGCTGCTGCTCCTCCTTCCTAAGCTGTGGGAATAGGAGAGGCCTCTGAAATCCACCTTCCCAGGAGCAGACTGTTATTTCCTAGGAGCAGGCTGGGCCACTTTATATTTCACAGAAGGGAAGAAGGGGGTAGAGTCTCCCAACTTGTGGATAATGCTGCAGCTTTACAGCTGCTTTGCTCCCTGCTCCCATCCAGTAAAAATGTAGAAACCCAGCTTTCTCCCTGTCTCCCCGGAAAATAATAGTATGTTCTTGGACAGCTGAGCTGCTTTGCTCAGAGATCCGTCTCTGCCCTGGGGATGGGCAGGGATAAAGGCCTCAGATTTGCCAGAGAAGAGGGGATCTCCTCTTCTTTCCCCCAACCCCAGCAGCTGTTCTCTGTCCCCTAGAATGCCACCTGCATTTGCAGTGGATCTGGGCAGGGAGGCAGAATCAGAGGCAAGCAGAATGTACCACATAATGTTCAACTGGGAGCTCTGGCAGAACTGGATTTCTGGCACCTTATTCTCCAACTCAGTGCACTTTCTGCCTTCACCAAGCTGAGGCCAACATAAAAGTTTTGGTCCAGTAGGGTCTATCTACCAGAGGTTTGGGTGTACGGGTTAGAGCAAGGAGTCCATTGGGAGGATAAACATTTGGGGGAGGGTGTTGTGGGAGCCGGTTCCCCGCATGGTTATCACCCTACCCTGCTCCAGAAATAAACACAATAGGATTGTTCTGGTTGCATGTCTTAGTAATTTCTGCTAATTACTGAAGACCTTCCATAGCTCACTCAATGGCACCTTGCCACTCCTAGATTATATGATCAACAATGACAGCAGCAGATGAAGCAGAATGAGCCCATAATTCAGAATGTTTCCGTTTTTTCATGACATTATTTGATGAGATTACAAGTTTAGTTGATAAAGGTAACTGTGTAGCAATAATATACTTAGACTTTGTGATGCATTTTGCTTGGAACCACATTACATTCTGATTAAAAAACTAGCAGTACACAATAATAACAAAGGATTTTACATGGAAACTTACAGGTCTCAAAAATTAGTTGGCAACGAGGAATCATCATTGAATAGGGGTGATTCTAGAAGGGTTCTGCAGGGCCAGTGCTGTCCAACATTTTATCAATGATCTGGAAGTAAATGTAAAATCACTGTTGATAAAATTTGTGGATACCACAAAGATTGGTGGAATGGTAATCAAAACAGCTGGCTATTGCAAGAGTCGGTTTGCTGCTCCAGCCATGGTGAGTCAGGCCATGAGGCACTGGTGAGAGGTCTTGTGCTGCTGCTTTTGTGAAGACAGCCTTGGGATCACAGGTTGGAAGTTGAGAAAAAAACCCTTTCCCCTTGCAACCTGGATAGTGCTTAAGACCAGGCACCAGTGTAAAGCCCTTCAAATAGTTTGTTACAAAATTGGCACTGGGTCGGGGGTGGGCAGGGAAGGGAAACACACAGGAAGCCGCCACCCTTTTATTTTATTTTTTTCCAACGCTGCTTGCAATACATGGTGATCCCTTCCAACCACAACCACAGCGTGTTTGGGAAAGTGTGGTTGTGTGACCCAGATTTCACTAGATGGGGCGGATTACTTGCTGAATTGTTTGCGGTTTAAGGGCTAGCATTGCACAATCCCCCTGCTTCCCCTAGGTAACCCTATGCGATATCACTCTCCTGAGTGTAACAGGCAGAAAGGAAGCAGATGCTGCAAGCGTCTGGGTACAGCCCTGATCCTTATGCTGCAATGATGCCAGCAGAGTTAATACTGGAGTAGTGTGGGAAAGTCTCCCACCATGGTGGATGAAATAAGGTAGCCCTTCCCAGAAACCTTCTGCAAAGGATTGCAAAGTATCTCCATGAAAGCTTCCTAGAGATCTCCATGGAGAATTCCAGGCTATCCCCATGCACACAGTCTTTTGCGGAGAGCACCTTCTGTGTAGTTGGAGTGGCTACCAATGCCCACTATGCCTACTTTTTTATTCAGATTAAACATAAAAAATAATAGCATGTAACCGTTATAGTTGGATTGGAAATGTGTATTCACCAGAGGTGCCTTCCCTGGCATCACACTCCAGCGCCAACTGGTCCTGTGAAGGGATGGGCTCCAGGGTTAAAAACAGTTCTTGGCTATTGGGGAGAATGGAGTCTCCACTAGCCTGCCTCACATTCTTCTCCTCCTCCTCCTCTTCCTTGTCAGCAATGTCCTCCTTGTTGTTGCTTGAGATCACCCGGGGCTCCTGGGAGTTATCCACGGAGCATTTTTGGGTATTGGAGGGGTTGCAGCTGAGAATCACATGCAGCTCTTCATAAAAGCGGCATGCCTGTGGGGCAGAACCAGAGCAACTGTTTGCCTCCTTTGTCTTCTAGTACACTTGCCAAAGTTCCTTTATTTTCAAGTGGCACTGTTGCGTGTCCCTGAGTTTAGCCCTTCTCCCCTATGCCCCACACAATCTTGGCATAGATGTCAGCATTTCTTCTGCTGGATCGGAGCTCTGTCTGCACAGACTCTTCTCCCCACACAATAATAAGATCCACCACTTCCTGTGTACTCCATGCTGGAGCGCGTTTGCAGCCTTGTCGCCATGATCAGCTGTGCTGGCGAGCTCTCCATGCTGATCAAACAGGAAATGAAAATTCAAAAGTTCCCAGGGCTTTAACAGGGGAGCAGCTGTTTCCTGTGTACCTGGCTGACGTGCAGTGGAGTTGAAAGCACTATTCAGTGTGGTCATAGCGAAGCACTGTGGGACATCTCCCGGTGGCCAAGTCATTTGAATTACACATTGCAATGTCTACACTATTCCCCATGTCGACCCGTGGATGTCGAATCAAGTGCTACCCTCTAGCAGAGGTGGAGTACAGAAGTTGACTTTACAGGCTACTTAGGTTGGTGGAAGGAACTTGGTAGTTAGCCACATACATTATTAGGTCGATTTTAACGCGGCTTATGTCAACCCAGGTTTGTAGTATAGATCAGGCCTCAGCATTATCCCTTTTTTGCCAGTGCAAGACTAATGAAATCTCTGGATGTATCAATGGGGGAGTAGTAAGTAGGAGCAGGAAGGTGATATTACCTGTATATATGGCACTGGTGAGACCGATATTGGAATACTGTCCACATTAAAAAAAAAACATTGAAAAATTGGAAAAGGTACAGAAAAAAGCTGCAAAAATGATTGGAGGGCTGGAGAAAATGTCTTAGAATGAGATATTTAGAGATCAATCTGTTTAGTTTATCAACAACAAGATTGAGGTGACTTAATTAAAATGTATAAATATCTTCATGGGGAGAAAATATCTGGTATTCAAGGGCTTTTTAACTTGGCAGAGAAAGTCATAAAAAGAACCAATGGCTGAAGTTAAAGCCAGAGAAATTCACATCAGAAATAAGGCACCAATCTTTGACAGTGAGGATGTTTAACCTTGGTACAAACTACCAAGAGAAGTGGTGGAGTCTCCTTATCAAGCCTGAATGTCTTTCTAGAAGATATGCTTTAGAAAAACATAAGATATTGGACTCAGTACACAGGGATACCTGAGTGAAATTTTCTGGCCTGTGTTATACAAGAAGTCATACTAGATGATCTAATGGCTCCTTCTGGCTTAAAGTCTATGAATGTATGTCTCTTTAGACATACACTTCTCTCCTCTCATTCCCAGAGCACTGCTCTCATGTGAGAGAGAATTTGCGCTGGTGGAGACAGAGGCATAAGTAAGAGGGCTCTGAGAATTCAGTATGTTACTTATCTAAATTACGCGTAGGAGTGCTATAAATGTGCTTAAATACTTATTTAAAGCATGTGAAATGACAGAGTCCCTGCCCCAACAGGCTTATATTTGACTCAGACAGTATGCAGGGACGGCTCCAGGCACCTGCATGCCAAGCGTGTGCTTGGGGCGGCAAGCTGTGGGGGGCGCTCTGCCGGTCGCCGTGAGGGCGGCAGGCAGGCTGCCTTCACCGGCATGCCAGCAGAGGGTCTGCTGGTCCTGTGGCTTCGGTTTACCTCTGTCATAGTATAATTCCCAAATCTGGACCTTAGCGTCCAAAAAATGGGTACTAGCATGAATTCCCCTAAGCTTAATTACCAGCTTAGATCTGATAGGCTGCCACCAATCAGGATTCTGAGTACCTGATAAACTCTGGTCTTCCCAAACCTTCCCTGGGGACCCCAAGACCCAAATTCCTTGAGTCTCACAACAAAGGGAAATAAACCATTCCCTCCCTCCTCTTTACCTCCTCCCAGATCTTTCCTGCCTGGGTACACTAGGAGATTACCCTGCTTCAACTCCTTGAAACACAACACAGAGAGATCAGGTTTCTCTCTCCCTTCTCCCAGAGGCAATACAGATTCAAGCTCTGTGAATCTAACACAGAGGAAATTTACCTTTCCCTCCCTGCTCTCTTTCCCTTCTCCCCACCAATTCCCTGGTATATACAGACTCAGTTCCTTTGAGCCTTAACTAGGAGAAAAAAATCAGACAGGTCTTAAAAGCAAAACTTTTAATAAAAAGAAAAAAAAAATAAAAGGTCTATCTCTGCAATTTAGATGGTAAAAAGTTACAGGGTTTTTCAGCTTATAGACAATAGAAAGAAAGCTTTCTCCAGCAGAAATACAATTTAAAATACTTTCACCCAATTACACATTAAAACTCAGATACACAGTTGCAAATACAGAAAAACAATTAAAAAGACTAAACTATCTTTCTACTTTTGTACTTACAAAATTGGAACAGAAGATTAGAGAGCCTGTAGGTATGTGTGGTCACTCTCAGAGCCTAGAGAGAACAAAGCAAAACCCAAAAACTACAAACAAAGGCTTCCCTCCACCGAGATTTGAAAGCATCTTGTTTCCTGATTGGTCCTCTAGTCAGGTGTTTTTGTGGTTCCCTGTTTGTTAACCCTTTACAGGTAAAAGAGACATTAACCCTTAACTATCTGCTTATGACAACCTCCAGCAGGCTGCCGCCGAATTTGCGGGACCAGGGACCTCCTACAGGCAAGTGGCTGAAGGCAGCCTGCCTGCTGTGCTTGGGGCGGCAAAATGCCTAGAGCCGCCCCTGACAGTATGACACACAAGACAACAACATAGGCGCAAGAAGATGCAGAGATATTGTTGATGAGGAGATTAGTGTAAGAATGCTTCACAAAAGAGGTGTTTTGTATTAGAAGGAGACGGGGGCATGGTACCTGGGAGCCTACTCTAAACAGAAAGCAGCAAAGAATCCTGTGGCACCTTATAGACTAACAGACGTTTTGGAGCATGAGCTTTCATGGGTGAATACCCACTTCGTCGGATGCATGTAGTGGAAATTTCCAGGGGCAGGTATATATATATGCAAGCAAGCTAGAGATAACGAGGTTAGTTCAATCAGGGAGGATGAGGCCCTGTTCTAGCAGTTGAGGTGTGAAAACCAAGGGAGGAGAAACTGGTTTTGTAGTTGGCAAGCCATTCACAGTCTTTGTTTAATCCTGAGCTGATGGTGTCAAATTTGCAGATGAACTGAAGCTCAGCAGTTTCTCTTTGAAGTCTGGTCCTGAAGTGTTTTTGCTGCAGGATGGCCACCTTAAGATCTGCTATAGTGTGGCCAGGGAGGTTGAAGTGTTCTCCTACAGGTTTTTGTATATTTCCATTCCTAATATCTGATTTGTGTCCATTTATCCTTTTCCGTAGAGACTGTCCAGTTTGGCTGATGTACATAGCAGAGGGGCATTGCTGGCATATGATGGCAAATATTACATTGGTGGACGTGCAGGTGAATGAACCAGTGATGGTGTGGCTGATCTGGTTAGGTCCTGTGATGGTGTAGATATGTGGGCAGAGTTGGCATGGAGGTTTGTTGCATGGATTGGTTCCTGAGCTAGAGTTACTTTGGTGCGGTGTGCAGTTACTGGTGAGAATATGTTTCAGGTTGGCAGGTTGTCTGTGGGCGAGGACTGGCCTGCCACCCAAGGCCTGTACAAGTGTGGGATCATTGTCCAAGATGGGTAGTAGATCCCTGATGATGTGTTGGAGGGAGTTTAGCTGGGGACTGTATGTGATGGCCAGTGGAGTCCTGTTGGTTTCTTTCTTGGGTTTGTCTTGCAGTAGGAGGCTTCTGGGTACACTTCTGGCTCTGTTGATCTGTTTCCTTATTTCCTTGTGCGGGTATTGTAGTTTTGAGAATGCTTGGTGGAGATTTTGTAGGTGTTGGTCTTTGTCTGAGGGATTAGAGCAGATGTGGTGGTACTTCAGTGATTGGCTGTAGACAATGGATCGTGTGATGTGCCTGGGATGGAAGCTGGAGGCATGAAGGTAGGCATAGTGGTTGGTAGGGTTTCGGTATAGGGTGGTGTTAATGTGACCATCACTTATTTGCACCGTGGTGTCTTGGAAGTGGACCTCTCGCTTAGATTGGTCCAGGCTGAGGTTGATGGTGCTTCCACCATAGTAACTCTAGCTCAGGAACCAATCCATGCAACAAACCTCGATGCCAACTCTGCCCACATATCTACACCAGCTACACCATCACAGCACCTAACCAGATCAGCCACACCATCACTGGTTCATTCACCTGCACATCCACCAATGTAATATACGCCATCATATGCCAGCAATGCCCCTCTGCTATGTACATCGGCCAAACTGGACAGTCTCTACGGAAAAGGATAAATGGACACAAATCAGATATTAGGAATGGAAATATACAAAAACCTGTAGGAGAACACTTCAACCTCCCTGGCCACACTATAGCAGATCTTAAGGTGGCCATCCTGCAGCAAAAACACTTCAGGACCAGACTTCAAAGAGAAACTGCTGAGCTTCAGTTCATCTGCAAATTTGACACCATCAGCTCAGGATTAAACAAAGACTGTGAATGGCTTGTCAACTACAAAACTAGTTTCTCCTTCCTTGGTTTTCACACCTCAACTGCTAGAACACGGCCTCATCCTCCCTGATTGAACTAATCTCATTATCTCTAGCTTGCTTGCATATATATACCTGCCCCTGGAAATTTCCACTACATGCATCCGACGAAGTGGGTATTCACCCATGAAAGCTCATGCTCCAAAACATCTGTTAGTCTATAAGGTGCCACAGGATTCTTTGCTGCTTTCACAGATCCAGACTAACACGGCTACCCCTCTGATACTCTAAACAGAGTTGATGTGATGAAAGTGCAGAGCTAAGAGGAGAAGGAAAATAAGGGAATAGTAAAGAAGAGTGGAAAAAATGGAAGAAATGAGGATAGAGTTTTAGGAAGGTACAAAATTGTACTGAGCCTTAAAGGTGAGGTGTGCACCCTTAAATTTATTAAGTAAAAGACATGAAGTCAGTAAAGGAAATCAAGGAGGAGGGAGATATATGGTCAGAGTGACAGGAGAAGAGGAAGATTTTGACAGTGTGGTTTGATAGTGTGGTTTCAGTACTGACTGATATATCATTGCTGTTCATGATTCTAACCCATGCAATGATGAAGCATAAACATCTTGCTTTCTCTACCTTGTCTGTATAATTTACAGGGATATCCAACACAATGCACTGCATTTCAAATGACTCTGTTTAGTCTCTGTGGTATGATTTAATCTAACGTGACAATAAATTTATAAACACAAATTTGATTCATGTGCACGTTGCATTCATGATTTGAAACAGAATGAATTCACCCTATATTTTGCCGCCTTAAAAAAAAATCATCCAGTGCTGGTTTGATCTTTTGCTAATCTACTGCGATCAAATTTTATGACCTGAGGTCATGCTAATCCCCTGTGGTCATGTAGTTACTATAGTTTCATTGATAGAACAAGGTTTATGCAGTGAGAAGTGATGAAGTGAAGCTGATCCTACAAATGTAGTGCCTGCCTATAGCAGGGGTGATTATGGACATCTGCATGGCCTCCCCCCACACTCTTTCCTTTGGTGAATTCATTAAGCTGCTCTCTCAATCAGGCAACACTCCTTTTCAGCCCACTCAACCTCATTCTTCTTTCTCTTCCAGGGGTTTGTTGAAGTTCTGGACTTTGTACGTTTTAGGAGTTTGAATTTATATGGAAATAAATGGTATTTGCACAAATTCCTCTCCCTGTCATATAGAAAATAGTGTGTGATAGACATGCATAAGGATTCTGAGAGAGACTCTCCTGAAAGCAAAGATTACAATAGAATTGCAAGAGTTCAGCTGGAAAATTTGCAGTGGATTTAGTAGTTGGAACATGGGACCAGGAATCAATAGTTCTGCATTTTGTTTGCAGCTCTGCTACTCTATCACTGTGACCTTGAGCAAATAACTTAACCCTTGTGCCTCAGTTTCCCCATCTGTAAAATGGGCATGATTTTTACCCTTCTTTTATAATACATTTTGAGATCCTTGGATTAAAGTAGCAATCTAAGTGGTAAATATTATTTATTATATTATATTTATTTGTCTGAGGCAAGGGAAGGAATCTGTCCAAACTGGGATTAGGACATGAGAATTCCTCTCTGCCAGTCCTGTCTTCAAAGCACTGAGCTACGCTTTATGTTCATGTTTAGAAAATAAAAACTTCATCAATAAATATGTTATTACTTAGATAAATTATGTCTTGCACTTTCTGGGGCAAGGTCTGTCATTTACTGTATAGTCATACAGTTCCTAGAATAATGTGGCTCCAGGCTCATGGATTTCTAGGTATTACCTCAGTATAAATAATAATAATAATAATCAATAATCCTATTATCAATGAGATGAGACCAGCTGCCTTTTGAGTTTGAGGTGTGGAAGCCATCCTGCCAAAGGAGCTCTAGTTTGGAAGTATCAAACACAGTACCGAATCTCCAACAGACTGTCTCCTCTTATTATACTTTATCCTGCAAAATGTTCCTGTCCTGGAGGCAAAGCCTGAAATATCTGGGACATTAGAAACTAAGCAGCTGCTTCTTCTTAAAACACCTGTGAGATGATTCCCAGTGGACATAAAGGCAAAGGTGAAGATAAACTGAAACGCTCACATGGACAGGCTTTATCCATCACCCTCTGGCTCCGTGCTACTCTGTGATAACCATGCCACTTTTTCTCAGCTGTTCTATGAAACATCTGATAATTATTAGAAACATGAAGGGCAGCAAGTCTACTGGTTAGAACTGGAGACTAGAAACCAGGAACTCTTGAATTTTAATCTTGGTTCTGCCACTGGTTGTCTTTGTCAGGGGTTTTTATGAGACTTAATTTGATTGATGTGTGTACAGCTCTTTGAAGATATAAAGCATTATATCAGTGCCAGCTCTTATGAAAGCAACTACTGGTAATTTGGTTGGCAGTGCACATAGGGTGTCTGACAATCCATAGATGGGTACACGTGGGTTCCAGCCTCCATTGGCTTCAACAATAAGAAGAGAAAATATAAAAGACAGATAATAGGTTCATATTGCTGAATACCTTGGAAAAATTGCTCAGAGTAGCTAATTTTTGAAGATCCATCACAATGTAGGCTATGGTCTCAGATCACAAGCAAGCCTTAAATATCTGACTGAATTTAGTTTAATGTAGTCCATTTCATACTCCAGGTAAGTCAAAGCAATGTGCTGGATAGTGGTTAAAAAATGATTGCAGGTGATAGTTATGTGCTCAGTGTGAGCTCATACACAGCCTTGTGTGAGAACCTGTATTTACTGAAGAACATAAGACTATTAACCCTTATGCTTTTTTCGTATCTTGTAGCTAGACAAGGGTGGACATAACATAGGCTAACCAGCAGCAAGTGCTGATCCCCGGAACATAGAGCAGTGCCTTTCCAGTCAGGATGGATCACTGCATGCTGGGTTCTGTAGTATCTACAGGTCACAGCTCCATCTTAAAGATGAGAGATAAGCTACAATTTGTTTTGTTTGGGTGTGACTCTGAGGATCCTGATGATGTGTTAATGTGGCCCTTAGCTGAACAAAGTTTTGAGTATCCCTGTTCAATCAATAGAAAATTCCCTCAGGTTGGAGTTCACTTGCCCATGTTTCTCTCTTCCTGTGCTTCAGCCCTCGTCCAGACTAACCCGCGGCATTGGCGGGTTAAAATCGATTGCTCGGGGATCGATATATCGCGTCTAGTCTGGACGCGGTGTATCGATCCCCGAGCGCGCTTACATCGATTCCGGAACTCCATCAATCCGAACGGAGTTCCGGAATCGACGCGGAGAGCCGCGGACATCGATGCCGCGCCGTCCAGACTGGTGAGTACCTCGATTTTAGAAATTCGACTTCAGCTACATTATTCTCGTAGCTGAAGTTGCGTATCTAAAATCAATTTTAATTCCTAGTCTGGACGTGGCCTCAGTATTGCCAATCCCAGGCATTCAAAAATCATGTCAGCCCCATACAAATCATGAGATTCACATATAACATTGACATTTTGGCAAATAATAAAAGTTGGGATTTTTTTGTTTGCCTTCGTGTATTTGAACTTGTAGGGTGCACTTGGGTCATGTTCTCAGGCTTTTCTCTGTAACTGGGAGGGCCAGAAACATACCTTTTTTTTAAAATGAGAGCTGAGATTCTCACATGAATGCTTGACCCCACCCCAAATATCATGAGAGTTGTTAACACCGGTTCGCAAAATTGTACCACATGCTCTGGTTGCTGACTGAATGCTGCATATTTCTTCAGTGTTCAGGTCCCAATATAGACAAAATGAGGAATACCTATTGTTGTTGGTTTTGAAACTCCTGAAAATAAAATGAAAAATTAAAAAATGTACTTGCACAAACTAGGAAAAAAGTGGGACTATTTTTCCAAATATTCCCATTCTTCATCTAAATTCCATCCACGTCACATTCTTACTGTCTGACAGAAAATGATAGGTGAAGGAGGAGCTTTGTGGGTAGTTTTAATGCCTCCACTTCATGGCCCTATATTAAATACTAATTTCAGTGTTAAGGTCCACTTATAATTTCCGATGCTTCAGTACTGCACTCTGCACAATATGGACAAACTGTGTAATCTCATTATAAGACTATTTATTTCTTATTTCAAAGGAGATCTAATTTTTACAAACATTTATTTCTGGAGAAAGACATACTGCACAGAATTGTGTGTAAAAAGAGAGAAAATAAATGCTGTAAGTAGGTAGAAGAAGAAAATTAGAGTTGCTCAACTATTATGATTCTGTATTAATCATAAAGCAAAAGGACACATTTAACCTTTTTAATGGTTTGTGTGTTTGGGGGTTTTGTGCAGCAAATTAATTATTCTAATTAAATAGGTTAAATGACTGATGGATTTGAGCTTTGCGCCCCCATAAGGTTTGTGTCTTATAGTTACCAGTCTTTATCTTCAACACCATTGGCTGAAGTGTGTTGCAATGGGTGAAATATTATATAAACCCAGCCAAGATTGAGCTCTTTATTCTCTATCCATGTATGGGCAAGGGACCACTCTACTTTGTAATATGGCACTAGTCTGTTCCATAACCAAATGCTGTAATTTGTGAAAGAAAGAACACTGGGGGTATGGCTACATTTGGAATTTCAAAGCGCTGCCCCGGCAGCGCTTTGAAGTGTGAGTGTAGTCAGAGCGGCAGCGCTGGGAGAGAGCTCTCCCAGCGCTGCATGTAAACCACATCCCTTACGGGTGTAGCGTGCAGCACTGGGAGCCGTGCTCCCAGCGCTGCTGCCCTGATTACACTGACGCTTTACAGCGCTGTATCTTGCAGCGCTCAGGGGGGTGTTTTTTCACACCCCAGTTGCAGCGCTGTAAAGTGTGAGTGTAGCCAAGGCCTAAGAAAGATTCAGATGACCAGTGTATTGTGCTGAGGCTAATTCCAAAGCAGACTCATTCATTTAACCCCTGTCATTCAGATGTGTTATTATTTGATAAGGGAGCACAATGGGATGGAGTCAACAGAAACACAAACTAGCCATGCCCAACTACACAGTGTAAAGTATATCACTTGTTGTTAAGGATTTGGGAAAATTATGAGCAAAACAGTGAAACATAAGAACTCTTGAGGCCCAGCTCTGAAAGGTGCATTGAGCCCTCTCCAATCCGATTGTCCGAGGATCAAGTCCTTTGGTAACATCTGTTTTTAACTTTCCATGCTCTGTGAAATTGTCAGCCTGAAAATTGCATCATGATCTTTCAAAATTGCCAGCTACATTGATTTGATGGAAGATCTTAACGTCCACAAACAATATCTTTAGCTAAACATAGTCCTCGTTCCTACTAGAATTTCAGCGACCAGTGTAGCTGCATTGGTGCAGAACTTTAGTGTATATATGATTTACCCCGTTGTGTATGGTTGACAACTGTCTTTTCACACAAACACCCTTGCCCTGCCCCTGCCCTGCCCCTTCTCTGAGACCCTGTCCCACTCACTCTATCCCTTCTCCTTCCATCGGTCAATCTCCCCCACCTTCACTAACTTTCACTGGGCTGAGGCAGGGGTTGGAGTACAGAAGGGAGTTTGGGCTCTGGGCTGGGGAGTGGGGCTGAGGGGTTGAGTGTGGGAGGGAGCTCCGGGCTGAGCCTGGGACATGGGGTTGGGGTGCAGGTGTGGGGTGTGGGCTCTGGGAGGGAGTTTGGGTACTGGAGGGGGCTCAGGGCTGAGATAGGGGATTGGGGTACAGGAGGAGTTGCAGGGTGCAGGCTAGAGTTGGCAACTTTCTAATTGCACAAAACTGAACATCCTTGCCCTGCCCCCTTCTCCGATACCCCCACCCCACCACGTCCCACCCCTTCTCTGAGGTCATGTCCCCCATTCACTCCAGCTCCTTTCTCCCTGTCACAGCCCTGCGGCAGCCTGCACCCCAAACCCCTCATCACCAGCCCCACCCCAGAGCCTGCACCCCCAGCTGGAGCCCTCACCTGCCTTGCACCTCAACTCTCTGCCCCAGCCCTGAGTCCCCTCCCACACTCTGAACCCCTTGGCCCCACCCCCACCACACATCACTTCTGCATTGGAGCACAGAACGAAATTCATTCTTCACAAGGGTGGGAAAAATTAGAGGGAGGTAGGGTGTGGGAGGTGGTTCTGATCTGAGGCAGGGGGGTTGGCGTGTGGGGGTGAGTGCGGGCTATGGGAGGGAGTTTGGGTGTGGGAGAGGGCTCAGGGATGGGGTAGAGAGTTCGGGGTGTGGGATCTGGGAGGGAGTTAGGGTTCGGGCTTCAGCTGGGCAGCGCTTATCTCAGGCAGCTCCTGGCTGGTGGTGCAGTGAGGCTATGGCAGGTTCCCTCCTGGCCTGGCTCCACACTGCTCCTGGATGTCGCCGGCATGTCCAGGCCCTAGGCAGAGGCACAGCCAGGCAGCAATGCATGGTCTGTGCTGCCTGTGTCTGGAGGCACCGCCCCCACAGCTCCCATTGGCCACAGTTTCTGGCCAATGGGAGTTGTGGAGCCGGTGCTGACTCTTAGGGGCTGCAGGGCCATGCCATCTGCTTCCGGGGAGCTGCACAGAGTCAAGGCAGGCAAGAAGCCTGCCTTAGCCCCGCTAACCGGACTTTTAATGGCCCGGTGCTGATCGGAGCCACCAGGGTCCCTTTTCGACTGGGCATTCCCGTAGAAAAATATACCTGGCACCCTGGTGCAGGTTCTGGCTGGGAGGTGCTTACCTCGGGCGGCTCCCAGTTGGCGGTGCAGTACTAACGCAGGCTGCCTGCCTGCCTGCCTTGGCCCTGTGCTGCTCCTAGAAGCAGCTGGCACATCCCTGCGGCCCCAGGGTGGGGGGGAGTATTAGGGGGCTCCGCACGCTGCCTGCACCCGCAAGCGCCACCCTTGCAGTTCCCATTGGTCGCAGTTCCTGGCCAATGGGAGCTGCGGAGTCAGTACTGGGGGCGGGGGCAGCATGCAGAGCCACCTGCCCTCACCCCCAGGGGCTGCAGGGACATGCCAACTGCCTTAGCCCTGCTGTGCCGCTGCACTTTCAGCACCTAAAATCTCACTGATTGGCTTCAGTAGCCTCTGGGCGATAGGGCCTGATTTCGGGAGACTCCCGGTGAAACCAGGAGGGTTAGGAACCCAACTGTTGTGGTATGATTTACCCTAGTTTACTCTGCTAGCTGAAATCTCAATATTGACTTGACAAGGCCGTAATCTCTTTCTACTTGGAATGATGATTTCTCATTGCAAAACATTTTCTATCTAGTTTTTTCCATGGTGTGTACAGCTGGAAAGAGAACTAAACTGTCCTAGGTATTCCTTTGACTTAAAAGTGTATTTGCAGATAATAGTGATGCTGCTGAATTTTCAGAAGCAGAGTTAAATAGTGCTGCTGTTAGCAGTGTCAGAGCAAGCAAACAAAGTATTAAATAGCATTTTTTTTTGTAAAGAGAGAGAGAGAATGGGAGGAGATGGGTTGGTGGGGAAGAGTGGAAGAAGTGCTATGGAATGCTGACACGGGGAAGCAAATTATATCTTTGCCTGGTGTCAGAATATTAAAAGCATTCTGACATCGCATATGTTTTGCCCCTTAAGCAAATTGAGTCCGATCCTCAGCATTTCCTTCCATCCCACCCCCTTCCATTAGTGAATATGTCAGCAGCACATCTCTCAGAATGAGTTATGGCATAAGCCACAGAAGGAAAGGAAGGTTACATTTAACAAAACTATGGAGTAAAAGTCAACTGCAGCATAAAAAGCACTGAAAGTGGGAGAAAGGAAAAGAACTAACTTCTCTGACACAGCACTGGAGATATGGGTTGTTTACTGAGTTGTGCAACACTGTGTATTATTTTGCAATAACTCATAGGGGATTATTAATTGGCTAAAATGCAAAATGAGGTAAATATATAAAATTAAATAATTTACCACTTCCCAGAATGCCTTTCATGTAGCTTAGATCCTAGAGCGCTTTATAAATTAATAAACTGATTTACAGACTAAGTATATATTTTATCCTCCATGCTATTCAGTGATTAGCTGCATATAAATTCTAGCATTCTTTTGAGAATTTGTTTATACAGAGGCTGCCTCATCAGAAAAATACCCTAAATCATTATAGTGTTTTATATGGTGTCTCCATCATATCCTCCCCCTAAACACTTCTACAACATATACAATGATATTTTTCAAAGGAGGAGAATACTTAGTAAATTAAAAATTTGTTATAAGTCATGGGCATGTTTGACTTTAAATTCATTGGGTAATATCCTAGCTCTATTGAAGTTAATGGCAAAACTTCCATTGACTTCAAGATTTCTCCTATTAGCTGCAGAGATTCTTCTGAAGAACTGCATTCATGGAGAAGAATGGAGGGAGAAAGGCCAGACGGCCCCTGGCTTGTAAAACAAAACAACCCCCCCAAACCCTCAATATACTCCATTCCCCTTTCCCTGCCGCTCCACAATCCCTATCCTCAGCAAGCTCTGCTCATTTCCTGTAGAAACACCAGTTGTGTCCTTTCTTGTAAACAGCTGAGACGGGTCTGTTTCAGTTTATTGTTTCATGCTAGTTAAAGTAAGTCAGTAAGAGAGCAGCATAATAAGGAAACAGTGAAAACTGGGAGAAAATAAGGGAACTCACTTCTAAAATCATGTGTCCCCTGGGATAGTCTGTGAGATCTGGAAGGTATATTCCAAATGGAAATTAATCTTATCTTGCAGTGTTTCTGAACTGAAATTTGCCTTTTCTTCTTTCTCAATAGGGCAAACAGTTGCCATGCAAATAAGTACGTGCCTATCCTTTCAATCCTAGCTAAACACTTTCTTGGCTACAGGTGGCATGGAATATATGCTTCTCTCTGTGATTCTGCCTTCTCTGTTACAGCGTTAGAGCTGACAACTGTGTCCACACATGACCTATAGTGTGCTTGTAGTGTTGTCGTAGCTGCGTTGGTCCCAGGATACATTTCCTAGACCTGAAGAAGAGCTTTGTGTAAGCTCGAAAGTTTCTCTCTCTCACGAACAGAAGTTGGTACAATAAAAGATACTACCTCACCCACCTTGTCTATAAAGCGTGTTTGGCAGTTGTAAAATCTGGACACAAAACACTTCATCTGCAGTCTGTTTGTGCAGCAGCATTTCAGTCTATGTAGTGCTTTCTGCCTACACTCTAGGGTCAGTTGTCATGCCTTATGTTTGCTGCAAAATGTTTTAAGGAGCTTTTGTGAGATTAGATTTAGTGGGTTTTTTTCACAGTCCCACTGTTATGTGCTCAGGAACAAATTCCAGTCCTGCTGCAGTCCAGAGTCTCTATTAATGAAGAGAGCATGATAGATCCAAACCATGATGCGGGACTGTCTTGTCCAATTAAGTTTGACTTTCTGAGATACCAAAAGGAGCATTAATCTGTGAGCAGTTTATCCTGCGAAAAGCACATTTCATAATATAATGCCAATCTGGAGCCCTTTTCTTTTAAATAAGTGTTGTGCTGTTAGGTAGGCAAGATGCAGACCTGAGCTCTGATCTCTCATATGATTTACCCAAACATTTTACGTTAAACCACAGTATATTTAATGAACTCAAAATCGTGGGTAGCTGACTACTAGTTCAGAAGTCTTACCGACTAAGGCCTTATCTTCACTGGAAAGTTTTTTTGTATAAGCAAATGTGTGAATTTAAGAGTTCTTTTTTTCTTTTCTTTTTTTTTCTCTTCAGTTTAATTTATCACTTGGGAAGGAGTTTAAGATAAACTGAAAAAAGTCTCTCTTGTACTAGAATAAGAGGGTATACTGGAATTATTGCCAAGCATTTCAATGAAAGAAACGTGCCAATTGTAAAGTAGAACAATGGAACAGGGAATGTGTGATAAGAGTTTTTGGTACAGCTGCATGGAGAACAGGGGCTGTGATAGCTGAAGGGAAGGGAACTTGTGACAACTGGATAGATACAGAAATTGCCGTGAAGTAAAAGGAAGAAAGAAAATAGTTTCCCTGATGCAGTAATGGGTAGTTGAACTTTGGATACAATCATTATTGATGATTATTGTCTGTATTACTGTGGCACCTAGGAGTCTCAGTCACGAATTAGGACCCCATCACGCTAGGCACTATAGAGAGACAGAACAAAAACATAGTCCTTGCCCCAAAAGGGCTTACCATTTAAGTATAAGGGCATGTCTACACTTACAGAGTTTTTGTGCTCTAAGTTTCACTGGTGATAGGGAACTGGTGAAAGTAAAGTGCTGGTTTCTGTACTCACTCGACTCCTCAGGTGTCAGAGTGTTCACACTACCAGCACTTCCATCGCGGATGAGAGCAGCGCTCTAGGGCAGCTATCCCACAGTGCATCTCTCTGGATAGGTCTTGTGGGAAGGGGGTGGGGGTGAGTGGAAGGCATTCTGGTCCTTGCTCAGTGCCCCATGCTGCCCTGCTTCATGTCCCAGCAGCCCCACTGCTTCCTTGTTTCTTTCGTGGCATTTTTTTAACCCCCTTTCAATCTGGCTGCTTTTCCAGCCACATCTACAAGCAAAGGGAAAGGGAGTTTCAAACTTCCCAGGGCTTGCAGGGGGAGGGGAGGATGTCCGTTTACCTGGCGTCAGAGCAGTGGAGATGCTGGCCAGAGTGGTCACTTTTGGAACTGTGGGATATCCTCCGGAGGCCAAAAGGTGTTTACACTGGTAGAACATATGTTCACTTTCACAACAGCACAAAAAGAACAGTGGTAAGAGCTATATGCCTCTCGAGAAGGTGGTTTTCTTTTTGCGGTGAAACTTCTGAGTTTCACTACAAAAAGTCATTAACCGGTGTAGACGCTCCTGTGGTTTTAGCACAAAAAAGGGATTTTTTGCTCTTTAAATGGTAAGTGTAGACATACCCTAAGACAAGAGACAACAGATGGAAACAGTCTGACAAGGGTGTTCAAGGAAACAGTGAGACAATGTTGGTCCGCATGATAAACAGCAGGCTCAGCGCACCAGCAGTCTAACTGTTGTCAAGGTTTTGTAGCATCTAGAACATTACCACAAAAGCTGCATCTCTTGTTCATCATGTAACGATGATGATAAAGTTAGTGTTAATTAGCTAGTATTGGCCCATGGGGTATAGTGAATGCTTATAAGTTTGTGCTAATAGGCACCCTGGAATATCAACACATGGGATCTTGTGGTGTCTATGATGATGTGAAAGAGTTGACATTCTTCTGAGAATGTGGTGTCTCCTGTAGTCACAGGGCTTGTCCCTATATTGTGCAGTCATAACAGCCAGTGCAAAGTGGGTGTCAAATGCTATTGTATCAGAGTGGTAACATTTTGCACAAGTGTAAATGACTTTTGGCCCCAGTAATTAGTTAATATTCAGGTTGTTTCTGTTAGGAAGAGAAATTGATGATGGTGTCAGGTGTTTTGTTTTTTTAATGAAATCCAGTTTATTTACATAGAAGACACACACACCCAGTCCTGTTTCCCTGAACACAGGAGGACTCAAGCAGCAGGAGACAGTTTCTTTGCTATCAGTTTCAAGCCTCTTTTCATCCAGAACTCTGTCAAAAAAATACCCTCTCAGCTTTTTCTCATAAGGGCTTCTCTGGTTGTCTCTGTTGGCTTCTATAGTGTTTCTGCTGCTTCTCTCTCTCACACACACATTCAAAGAATTCCACCACACAGTACCCAGCACCCTGTAGTATTTGCATTTTAAACCCCAGGGGAAGCCCCTCAGACAGCATGACTCAACTCCTGCTCCAGTCTTGAATGTGGCCTGTGTTTTAGACAGTGACTTTTGTTTGTTTTAACTATCTATTCCATAAATTGCTTTTTACATATATCCTGAATGAAGGCCTGGGCAGCTGTTATGGCTGCAAACTTCAATGAGCTTTCATTAAGCCCCCTGCATAACATGACTGCAAGGTGAAAGGCAAAGGAGAGTCAGACCAATAGGTGCCATGGCCACATTCCAAGGCCCTGCCTAGACTAAGCAAAGAAATGTAATGTCCTTGCTATGGTTTAGCGCATCCAGACAGCAGCATCTTTTATTGACAAACTCACTTTGATGACTCCATGGATGCAGCATGTTACAACCATTTATTTCACCAAAGTATTCTTTGGCTGCTGCAGCAGCGCTTACCCTATAGTGCCCTGCACTGTTGTTGGAAGCAAGGGGCATTTGGGTAACTTTGAAATGTTATGCACTGTGTTGTGGGATAGACGTAGGAGGACCAGTGCAGTTACAGCATTCATGGCTTCCACAAGCGGGAGAAACCACTGTAGACTCCATTCAGCTGCACTCCTTTGGGCAACATTTTGTACTGCTGTTGTGTGCAGATACATGGGATTATGCAAAGGTCACTAGCTCAAAGCATTCAAAGTGCAGATGCTCTTGCTGCAGTTCTATGCTGTGGCTTACTATGCATTTTACAACAGTACATATAAACTTGTCAGAAGACAAAAAGGAAATAACGTTTGGATCATTCCCTGTATTCTTTAATTTTTAAATGTTCTCTCCCAGAAAGAGTCAAAATGATACAATGTGGTCAAGTTTCAGTGTGACTTAACTCATTGTTTTCATTCTCTCCCCTTGACAAAATTATTCAACCTTCAAGAATTCCAGTTATTGCTCTAACCACACAGAAAACATCTTTTTATAAACATTTCCCCACATTCAGTATATGTATATTTTTAAAGCAGCGGTGGTACTACATACACAGCGTTCACATGCAACTAGTGCTGGTTGCTGGGCAACTAGATGGAGGCATGTTCGGGATGAGGAGACAGGCCAGCAAGAATGATTTAAAAAGCTTCTGTGTTGAAGAGCGATGTTGAGGAAAAAGTCCAAAATCAGCTAGTTAGTTCAATAAAATGGTGTCCAAGTCCAATCCTTTCAGGCTGAATTACACCTTAATTTTAAAATCTCAGTTGCAAGGGAATTGTAAGGGCAGAACAAAGCGGGGAATTTACCCCAAGCCTATAAAATGAAGGAGGCTTGACCACAGGGATAAGTATGGATAGCTCATAAATTGTGCTCTGGACTAAATGGGAACAGGAACGTACCCCTTGTCCGTTTGTGGATGGTGTGTTTAAAACCACGTGGACCCTCTTGATTTTCCTGGCTTACCAAGTGTGGATCTGAATAATGGAGAAGCAAAGTGTGGCTACACAGTAGATCTTACAGCAGCGCAGCTGCATCAGTACAGCTGTACCACCGTAAGATCTTTAGTGTGGACATAGCCTTAGATCCAAAGCTCAGACTCCACTCAAAGAAAATGACAATGGCAAGCTCAGCCCCACCTTCTGGAATCAAACTGCACAGTGGCAGGGTTATTAGTGGATTGTCCTGTAAACTAAGCGGGAAGAGTGAAAATTCAGTAAATGGACCAAAGAAGGTTTAAACTCAGAGTCTCCAGAGAAAATAAGAATTACAGTTTTGAATACCAGCTGAATCTTCTCTCCATGATCTATAGTGAAGAACATCCAGTCACACTCAGAAATAACTTAGAATCCAACCTAGTGTGCATATGCATAACTACATGTGTTTAACAAAGAACACAGGAAGAAAAAGGGAATACTTTTTTTCTAATGAATGCTGCACTTTCAAAAATATCATTTATCTCGCCACATAAGGCTGGATTTCTTACTCTTGAGAAAACATCCTTTCATTATCAATAGAAATGCCAATATATATCTGACTGAGTGGCTTGCTATGGTTTATTTTGTTTGCTTGTTTGGGATTTTTTTTATATTTATTTATTTTGCAGTGCATAAGATGATGAAAACTGCAATGGGCTAACAGATGAAAAAGGGGTTTTCTGTCTGCAGATGGTTCAGTACTGAGAGTGCAGAGAAAAATCCACCCCGTTACTTGACTTTCTTGGTAAAAGTGAGAACTCTAACTGAAAAATATGTGTTTGAAGATTAGTTAGGCAGGTGGCAAGCCATGACTAATGCTCATTGTACCAAGATATGCTTGATTTAGTGTTAACTTGTCCTCCACCTCTCCGTCCTACCCCGTGTTTGGTTTGTGTATCTGATGTAGCCTGTTGAAATCTACACTGTAACCTCATAGGAGCATGGTCTTTTTAAGATGTGTTAGTACAGTGCCTAGCACAACAGATGATACAATGTTGAGGAAAGAACCAATACAATAACTAAGAGCCAATAAGACCTCTCTTGGTCTACTGAAATTTTGACTGTGCACCTTAGTCACAACCCTCCAGGAGCTTCACTGAACAAATTTCAGGCAAGATGAGCTGCAAGCACCAGTAGCTGCAAAAATTTCAGGTTAACTATAAAAGCAAAATGAAAATTCTCTTCCCAGAGCTAGTGAAAGTCTCCCCTTGACTGTATTAAAAAAATCCACTCAAAGCTGCAGGAAACATGCCTGGCAATGGTGACTCTAGTTCTAGATGTTTGCTTCTCTGTGTTGTAAGGTTACAGCTCAAGAATTAGACTACTTGAAAAGGAGATCTGAGGAAACTAGCATCCCGAAGGGGCCGGGGGTGGTGATGGTGGTCATTTTATGCTGCTTGCCAGGGCATTCTTGTAAAAGAGGTGTTATACCTCATTGGGTTTGTGTGCCTTTGTGAAGTAAATTAAAATAAACAAAGTAACATTAAGTAAAAGCTGGTGTTCAGGCCTGTGTTGCATGAGAGCACATGGTGTGTGGGACTCTGAAAAACCACAACTATCCACTGGAAGCAAGAATTACTAACCACCCTGGCATGGCTCTTTGATCATGCTGCTGCTGCTATTAATTTCCTGCAGGTCATGACCACTTGTGGTTAGTAAAAAGCCATGACAGTTTTTGCTCCATAGGGGTGTTTAGATGAAGTTCCAAGCTACACTGAGTTCTACTGTATTATAAGACCCTTTTTAGAAGCAATTTTGGGAAGTGGTTTCAGTAAAGAGTCCTGCTAGGTGATGTGTATGAGGCTTATATTTTTTCAACCTGATGGTTGGCTCTTTATGTTTCATCCTGTGTCTCCCTAACAACATGACCATGTCAAAGATTCAATGTTTTGTTAGGGTATTATTTCAGTCGTGACCTAGAAGTGGGAGAGCTTCTAAACTGATTCACTGGTGCAGCTTTTCTATAGCACCTGGCTTTTCCTTAGATGTTTGTAATCTAAGTATTACCCAGGTCTGATAACTGTCCCTTCAGGAGTTCATAGTACAAAGCTGCATAGTTATAGACAGTAGCCTCAGTGAAATGAAGGGTTCTTTCCAGGATCAAGATTTGGTAGTTTACCATATTTAAAACACTCTTTCAAGCCTTTTGGTCTACTGTGAGATGATAGAGAGAAATGCAAACATGGTACTAGAGGAATGAAATGTAAATATGCGAACATGCTATAGTTAGGTAGTCGTTGGGTTCATTCTTTGTGGTTAACTTGTCTGTAGGTGTGCAACTTATAGCAAGTTCATAAGTGCTATCAAAGATTTATCTTACCAAGGAAGAATTGAGTACATTGTATTCCATTCAGCCAGAAGTGGAGGCACCACAGTGTAAGGGTGGGCTGAGTAGTGCTAACCAGGGAAAAAATGTTTAAAGGAAAGAGTGGATCTTTAGGGTCTAAGAGGCATGTGAAGAACCCACTCATCTTGCAAAATGAGGTTGAGGTTTGATCCTTTCACATTGCCCCTTTTTACTGTACTCACACCCTGAATGAGAAGCTCTGATCAGAAAATGGATAAACCAACAGCAGAAAGAGTTGGGGGTTTTGGTGTTTCAGACAAATGTTAATCATATATGCATCCATAGACAGTGAGCAGTAAGGGTATAGGATGACAATAAGGGAAACATTTTAAAACTTCTTTTAGCTGTATATAGCTGAATAAGATGGTTTTTATTTATTTATTTATTTATTTATTTATGTTTTTACAACAAAGTGGGTAGATGGAGTCAAATGATATGTCGGAATGCCAGCTCCGGTACATCAATTATGTCTCCCTAAATTCCTTGCTGGTTTCAATTGGGAAAGGTATTTTTTGCTTTCTGCCTTGAACTATTCCATAGTATTGCTATGTGTTGTTCAAATGCTGCTGTTTTCTACCCTAGAACTGGCTGAGTGAAGTAATCTCTATGGATTGGATTGTGCCTTCTCATGCAATACAATACGCACCTGTGCTGTCGGGCCTCTGCCAGGCACTGTGGTCCCTGCAAACCCAGAAACACACATCCAGGGGACATTTCCCAGTCAAAATGTCCTGCTCCTGGCTCTCAAGCCTGGTGAAGGGTTCTCCGTGAGATCTTGGAGGAACATGCTGTGTGTGTGAGGCGGGGGAATGGAGCCACTGAGTCAGAAGACATGCAACTGCACTTCTGCAAGGGTTGAGAGACAATATACAGTAATTGTCGTATAGTTAAGCCCAACCCTACAGCCCTTACTCACCCAAGTAGTTGGATGAGTTAGGATGACTCAACATGAGTTAGCACTTTCTGAATTAGCTGTAGCATTGCTGTTATTAGTATACTACATTCATCACTTTTGAACTGGATTGCCCTGCTACCGCATTGATCTGAGTATTCTGCATTCTGCCTAATGCTCTTGCTCGTCATTACAGACTGGGTGGGTCTTCCCATTTACTTCCCATGCTAACAAACCAACTGAGTAACTTTTTAGGAAACTCTTCAGGTCAGTTCTGAAGTATGACTCACAAAGTGACCATCTTCATTGCCAGGATGAACGAGTTTCTTGAATATTCATATGAAATAAACAGTAATCCTCCCAGGAGGCTGTTGGCAGATTGGAAATGGGAACAGGCAGTGATAAAAGAGAGAGCACAATCCCAAGGGTACTAAATCATTATAGGTGTGGTCAAACTAGGTCACAGTAGAATATGACAACTGCTAGGCACAAAGCTAACCAGGGATCCAAAGTTCACTCATCACACAAACTGGATAACTACTATGTAAGCATGTCAATCACAGTGAATAAAAATAGCCTGTGATTTACATAGCTCTTCCATCTTTATCTAGTTATTTTTAAATGTAAAATGAAACATACATATGTAATATGTACAGTGCATCTTATAGGTGAGGTTATGGGTGAGCCCTATATTAAGGTTGCCAAGAACTTTTATAAAGCTCCATTTTTAATTGATTATAACTGTGCACTGACTGTGGCAGGGTTCTTGTAGGAAAAAAATTGTAGGTGATCATGTAATTAAAGACTGTATTATAATACATACACATAAGGTGGTCACATAAAGGCTGCACAGGCAGCCTTCATTCTTGCATTTCCTAGCTTTTGAGTGCTTGACTTTGCAACCTTAATGACAGTCGTATGAGATAGGTCTGTTTCTTAATTGTAATTCTACATATACTGTCACTGTGTGTATATAAATATGTGATAGTGTGATATAAAGCTTTATCTGCAGGAGATTGGGATAGCTGCATTGCTTTTGAGTGGCAAAGCTATGAATGAGATGTGGACTGTCTCAAATGCCAGCAAAACCTTCATCCTATTTTACATTATCATGTATTCTGTGTATAACACACACTTAAATTCACCACATGCACACAAAACCTAAGTATTTCGGCTCTGCGCAGGGAAGCTGAAAAGGTGAATTCACCCAGCTAGTCTGGAGACAAGGTGCAGATTAGGGTTGCCGTTCCCTGCCCTCTGTCCCACCTCTTTCCCTAAGGCCCTGCTCACACCACTCCTCCCTCCCTCTGTCGCTCACTCTCCACCCACCCTCTCACTCACTCCTTCCTCTCCCAGGATTCACTCGCTGCCTGCAGAACCAGGCTGGGAAAGGCTGACACAGAGCCTGCCTGCAAGGTGGGAGGGGGAGGGGGTCAGTCCCTATAGTGAGAGGCTAGGGTCAGAGCAATTGGAGCACAGAGGGGGCTGGTCCCCGGAGCAAGGGGCAGCATCGGGAGGGAGTCAGTCTCCCTAGGGAGGGGCAGGGCTGGGGCAATCAGGGTGCAGCAGGGCAGATGGGGGGACGGGGGATGGACAGGATCCTCCTCCGGGTGACGGCACCCACTTCTTGGATCCTAGTCTGGAAGCCAACCCCGGCTCTCTATCAGGTGTGAGCAGCTGAGCAGAGAGCAACTCCTCCGTGTGGTTCCAGCTACTGCTCTTGCCGCCCATCATGGAGACGGGACAGCGATCATTCTCCTATGTCCAAACAAATCAAACAAAAAAGGGCCCTGTCCCTAAACAGAAACTCCCCCAATTCCCCGAGAGCTCAAAGCAACCATCTTTACCCAGCTACAGGAAATGATTGATTCCCAAACACAGCGGCCAGGAGTGCCCGCCTTCCTCCAGCCAGGCCCCATTCTCTCCTGTGCTGCAGACCCCACATGCAACCCTCTGTCCTTCCCCTTCCAGGCAGAGCAGGAGGGGTCACAGCCAAATACAGCTAGCTGAACTTCCCCCCTGCTTAAGCCACACAATATTTGTACCCCAAAGCTCTGAACTATTTATTCTTCTTCAAGTGCTTGCTCATGTCGATTCCAGTTAAGTGTGTGTGTGTGTGTGTGTTGCATGCACAGTCGTTGGAAGGTTTTTCCCCTACTAACACCTGTTGGGTCAGCTATGGAGCCCCTTGGAGTGGCGCCTTCATGATGGTAAATATAGGTCCCTGCCAACCCACCACTTCCTCAGTTCCTTCTTACCACCAATGATGGTCATTGGAACTGCGGTCGCTTGCTCTTGCAAGTGCATCCCCTAGTTTCTTAGTCTCATAGCTTAGTTTTGTAAATAGTTGAAGCTGTTAGTGTTTAGTTGTTAGTTTTAATAGGAGTGGGGGCTTTCCCCCACCCTAGATTCCCTCTCCCCCTTTGGGGTTTGGGACATGCCTCGATCCCAAGGGATTAAATCCTACAGAGTCTGCCATTAGCCCATGCCAATGGGCGACCCTCACCACTCTTGTCTCAAGTGTCTGGGGGGGAGGCACACACCAGACAGAACGGTGCAAGATTTGCAAGGGGTTACACCCAAGGAAGAAGAAAGAGCGAGACATTAGGTTCAAGCAGATCCTGATGGAAGCAACTCTTTGTCCACAACTGTCCCTGGGCTGGCACGATCCGGCACTGAGCACGTCTGTGCAGAGTGCTCTGGCTTCCATGCATGATGTGGCACCAAGGAAAGATTCTGGCCATAGAGACGCTCCGCACCGGCGCTCCTCAGCACTGACGCCGGTGGAGGCAGTGAGGTACCGCTCACACTCCCCAATGCCACATCAACGCACAGGAAAACAGAGGTGATGGTGACTGAGAGAGAGGGCACAGGGATCAAACCTGAGGGCCAAAGACTCCAAAAAGCTGGACTTCTTCGGCTGGAAGGTCTACGCAACTGGGGAGCTCCAGATCAGGATTGCCCACCAGCAGGCAATCTGAGTGGGTACAATTTCAACTCATGGGACTCCATGTTGAAATTTAAAGAGCTGGTACCTACTGAATCCAGGGCAGACTTTGGGGCCATAGTGGACGAGGGCAAGGCAGTGGCGCGGACCTCCTTACAGGCCTCACTGGACACTGCAGACTTGGCCGCGAGTAGCTTTTCTCCGGGCATAGCCATGAGGAGTTGCTCATGGCTCCAAGCATCTGGGCTTCCCAGGAGGTACAACAAAGTATTCAGGACCTGCCTTTTGATGGTGCAGGCCTTTTTCACAGAGCAAACAGACTCCAGGCTTCACAGCCTAAAGGATTTGTGGGCTACATTAAAATCACTGAGAGTGCATTCACCGGCCACCTAGAGAAAACATTTTAAGTCACAGCCTATGCAGAGCTTCTATCCACTCCTATTCCTCCCCCCACGCTGCCCAGGCAGGATTTATCAAGGAACCATGGCAGGAATGGCAGGCACAAGCCTTCCCAGCCTCCACCCAGCCAAGGCCAGGGCTTGGTGAGGCGATTGTCAGGCTCTAAGCAGGCCTTTTGAAGGTGCACCCAAGAATGGCACACCAGTCTACGTACTGGATCCTCATCCCTGTTTCCTGAACTGTCTGTCCCATTTTTACCGTGCTTGGTCCTAGATAACATCAGATTGCTTGGTCCTTCACACAGTAGAAGTGGGATATTCTCTCTAATTCTTCTCCTGCCCTCCCTCCCATCTACCCCCCTTCCCTGTCCCTCTTCAGGGACCCTTCTTACGAGCATCTCCTCACACAGGAGTTTCAAATGCTCCTCGCTTCAGGAGCAGTGGAGGAGGTTCATCAGGAGCCAAGTGGCAAGGGATTCTACTCTCATTATTTTCTAATCCCCAAAGCCAAAGGGGGCTCTCAGACCCATCCTTGACCTGCAAGGCCTCAATTGCTTAATTGAAAAAGTTGAGGCTCAGCATGGTCTCCCTAAGTGCGATTATTCCCTCCCTCTCAAGGATGTGTACTTCCACATTTCTATAATTCCTGCCCACAGACGATCCCTCAGGTTCGTGATCAACCACAATCATTACCAATTCACGGTCCTCCCCTTTGGCCTATTAATGGTCCCACGAGTGTTCACCAAGTGCATGTCAGTCTTGGCTGCCTTCCTATGTGGGAAGTAGGTACAGGTATATCTGTACCTTGATGAATGGCTGCTTAGGGGACGTTCCAGAGATGGAGACACGGGTCAGCTTTGTAAGGTCCATCTTTGACAGCTTGGGTTTCCTACTCAAATTAACCCTATCCCCAGTGCAGAGGATAGAGTTTATCAGAGCAGTGTCGGACTCAGGCCATGTCAGGACATACAAAGCCTCAGATGGTACATAGCTGCCACAGCAAGGAGTTGCTTGAGGCTACTTGGCCACATGGCAGTTTGTACATATGTGGTACAGCACGCAAGGCTGAGGCTCAGGCCTCTCCAAGCTTGGCTGGTGCTGGCCTACTGTCCGGGTTGCGAGAGCCTGGACAAAGTGGTCACCCTTCTGGTGCAGGTTCTCGAGTCTCTCCACTGGTGGCTCAACCCACAGGAGGTATGTAGGGGAGTCCCCTTCAACAAGCCTAAGCCCACTGTTCCTAGTGACAGATGTATCAGTGTTGGGATGGGGTGCTCACCTGGGAGAACTACAGACCCAAGGTCTCTGGTCACAGGATGAGCTCTCGCTCCACATCAACGTCAAGGAGTTGAGAATAGTCCAACAGGCATGTCAAACCTTCTGGACCCAATTGCAAGGGAAGTGCATGGGGGTCATGACAGACAACACAACTATGATGTTTTACATAAACAAGCAGGGTGGTGCTCTTTTCTCTCCCCTGTATTGGGAAGCCCTCAAGCTGTGGGACTTCTGCATAGCCCACTCCATTCACCTGGAAGCATCTTACCTTTCAGGTTCTCAGGATAAGTTGGCAGACTATCTCAGCAGATCCTTCTGCAATCACGAATGGTTTATCTGCCTGGGCGTAGTACACAACATTTTGCAGAGGCAAAAAGTTCCCCAAATCGACCTGCTTGCCACAAAGAGCAATAGAAAATCCCCCCAGTTCTGTTCCTTCCAGAATCACAGCCAGGGCTCTCTCATGGATGCATTTCTCCTCCCTTGGATGGATCATCTGTTGTACGCATTCACACCGATTTGACTCATCCACAAGGTTCTGCTCAAGATCTGTAGGAACAAGGCAGTGGTCATACTGGTAGCACCAGCCTGGCCTCGCCAGCACTGGTACACCATGCTCCTTGAGCTGTCCATGGTCACTCCAATCTCACTGCCTTTGATCCTGGACCTGATCACCCAAGATCATGGTCGCCTCTTCATCCTGACCTCAAGTCTCTTCACCTCACCGCTTGGATGCTTCGTGGCTAAATCCGATGGCACTCATGTCCTCTGAGCAGGTTAGGGAGGTCCTACTTGTTAGGAAACCCCCCATCAGGGTGCTTTACCTGGTCAAGTGGAAGAGGTTTGTAATCTGGTGTTCTCAGGGTCACGCTCCTCCATTGCAGGTGCCTAGACCACTTATCCTGGTCTATCTACTGCACTTAAAACAGCAAGGCCTCTCCGTATCGTCTCTTAAGGTACACCTGGCAGCCATCTATGCCATCCACCCGGGAGCAGCCAGCCATTATGTCTTCGCCAACCCGATAGTCAGTCGTTTCCTGAAAGGTCTGGGCAGGCTATACGCGCAGGCTAAGCAACCAATCCTGGCATGGGGTCTCAACCTCATCCTTTCTAGACTAATGGGGTCCCCCATTTGAATCCCAGGGAACTTGTTCGCTGCTCTACTTATCATGGAAAGTGGCCTTCTCAGTCACCATCACCTCAGCAAGGAGACTGTCAGAGTTCAAAGCCCTAACCTCTGGCCCTCCATACACCATTTTCTACAAGGCTGGGTGAGGCCCAAGTTGCACCTGGTCCTTTCTCCCAAAGGTTGTGTCTCAATAGGATATTTTTCTACTGTTTTTTTACTCTAAGCCTCATGCGGCTGGTCAGGAACAAAGGCCCCACTCCCTGGCTGGTTGATGAGTGCTGGCCTTTTACATTGAATGCACAAAGCCGTTCCATAAGTCGAACCAGTTTTTCGTAGCAGTTGCAGGCTGGATGAAAGGCCTCCCAGTCTTGTCACAGAGGATTTTATCATGGATAATGTCCTCTACTTGGGCATGCTCTGATTTGGCAAAAGTACTGGCTCCTGCACTAATGGCACATTTCACACGAGGGCAGACCTCCTTGGCGATGTTTCCTGCCCAGGTCCCGATCCAGGAGATTACGTGATTACCCAGAAAGAGAGAGATGATGCAGCATTTGGAAGAGCGGGGCTCCTGTCAGCGATTCCTTGAACTCCGACCCCACCTCCTGGCTAGGGCTTGAGAGTCACCTAATTGGAATCAACATGAGCAATCACTCGAAGAAGAAAAGACAGTTACTGACCTCCTCATAACTGTTGTTCTTTGAGATGTGTTGCTCATTTCCATTCCAAACCCACCCACCTTCCCCTCTTTGGAGTAGCTGGCAAGAAGGAACTGAGGAGGTGGCCGGTTGGCTGGGACCTAAATTCACCTCTATGAAGTCTCCACTCCAGGGGGCTCCACAGCTGACTCAAAGGGTGCTGCTAGGGGAAAAACTTTCCTACGACTGTGCACGCAGTGCACCCACACCTTATTGGAATCAACACGAGCAACACATCTCGAAGAACAATAGTTATGAGAAGGTGAGTAACCGTTTTGTGCCTCCCCATCAAGGCAGACCTTGCAATGTTCATTAACTCCTTACAAACACCCCAGAACATAGAACCTCAAAAGCCCCAAAGGACTCTTCATCCAAAAGCCCTGCAATTTCCAGACAGCTCCCCCTTCTTATTTATAATCACACCCCAATATCCTGCAATAGTGACTGCCCTCCAATGCACAGCTTGCTCTGCCCAGCCCCCAAAAGCCCTGCTGCGAATCCCTGCCATAAGCTCTGTTACTTCCCCCCCAAAGTGCCCCCCCATACTGTGGCATGTAGTACTGTGCCCTGCAATCCCTCCCTGTTTGCATGGGATGGGGAGCTGTCACTTGCCACATGGGCCCAAGCCCTGTTCTTATCCTGGGCATCTTGCTCCTGCCCTCTGTGGGGGCAGCTTTTACCTTCCCTTTACCCCAGAAGCCAAGCCCCAGCAGCAGCTGCTAGCTTCGCTCCTGCGTAGCCAGGGGGAAACTTACCAGGGCTGTAGTGATGGCTGCATCCTTTTCCCCTCATGGTGAGGATGTGGGTCCCTGAGGCTCTGGCTCCAGTTGGCTGTCAGCCCACAGCCAATGTGATGGCAACACGGATCCACATAGCAGCAGTGGCCACCAGCAGCTCCCAGCTCCAGCTCCAGAAAACCCTTCAGCAACTGCAGCAGCCCTACTGTGGCCAACCACACTTTTAGCGTCAGTCAGATGTGCCAACTGGATGATGCCATGTCTGGTCAAAACTTGGACCCCCTGGCAACCCTAGGTGCAGCACTACTCCAGTTTACACACTGGACTATATGCCACAGCCCCTCGACACTGACAGTGTTGATGGATCACACAGATCTTGCATGCCTCCTTGCCACACCTTTAGACCACTCACCTAGCTCACCCTCAAATTAGATTTCTGCATGAGCTTATGGGTCTGGCCAGGAGACCATTTTCTGTGATGAGCAGGCTGGGTGCAGACCTCAGGCTGTGGTGGGTAGGCTGGGTGCAAGTGAACCCCTCCCCACCTTCATGCAACCTCTAATTGGGGATGAAGTGGTGCAAAGGGCCCTCAGCTAGCCTTCTGCCCAAAGGAAACATTTTATTCCAGTTCACTGGAGGTGGGAATGGTCAGCCTAGGAGTGAGGTTAGAGGATCCATAGTGGTTTGGAACTTGTGTCTATGTAAAACCAAAGGTCCAAATCTGAAAAGCTTTGAACTTTTTTGGGAAAAGGGATTTGAAATCCTTATCCACACTCCGATTCCTAATGTGTGTTGGGGCATCCTCTGATGCCTATTTACAGACAGAGAATGTTTTCCACTTCACCCTATTTATTCCTAACCTTTGCCACCTTATGATTCTTTTGTGCCAGTTCCTGGTCCTTTGTTGCTAGATTTCAGCTTGGAGGGGCTTATGAATTTCTTGTCTAGGTTTTATCTTCTCTATAAGGTCAATCCCATAGTGCTAAAGAAGGATGAGTCTTGTTTCAAGAGGTGCATTTTTTGACACCGTGCAGCTCTGTAGTCTGGGGAGGCCTCCTCATTGGCTGAGTCAACCAGTGTTGTTTATTGTGAGTAATGCAAGCCTTACGTAAGACATTAAGCACAATTTAGATATATTAATGGAGATAAAAGGGCAGTACTAGGATTTAACTACAGAAACACTGTTCTCAGAACATTACCTCAACAAATAAGTCAGCAGTAAGCAGGCAAAAACAGCAGCCTGCTTAGTTCAGCAACAGAGAAGCTCTTATTGCAGCATCTCTCCAAGGTACTGCCCCACCCAGGTGAAATAAGCACTCATCTTTCATGAAAGGAGCATTGGTTCGCATTGCTTCAGAGAAATCTGCTTAGACTCTGGAAATGCTGCTGCTTTCCTTTACCTGGAGAAGGAGCAACTGTTTGGGAGTCAAAGAGTTTGCGGTTCAAATCCCAGCTTCTCCCTGGATTGGCCTGCTTACTCAAAATGATTGGCTTGGGTTTGGGTTTGAAGACATGTACACACACCAATGGCAAACGGGTTCTACTTGACTGAGGACTTTGCAATGACGTGGCTTGAAGTAAGTTGTAAAGCAACAGCAAATAAAAGATGTGAAAAATGACGCTTCCCATCTCTGTTTAAAAAGTATTATGTATCCAGCCTTTTGTTTTCTTTATTTGGGGCTTTGAAGGGAAGCTGGCTATAGAAGAAAAGAATAGATACATTGCTGCTGGTGCATGCATATCTGAGTCCAGTCTGGCTTGTGCAGTGCTTCCTCTCATTTGTTTCACTTTAACACTTCTCAAGGCTAAATTAGTTTAACCTTGGAGCTGTCAACCTCTGAAAAAGAGAGTTCTCAGAATGAACACTGGATTGTTCTCCAAATATTCTAAGGTTAAATACCACTTCTTGGTCATCCCTCTTCTACTCCCAGATATAATTTCAAACATTTATTTTAATACAGTGCTATGACATTTTTTTCTTAAAGGAAAATGTGGAGCAGTAATTACATCAATTTTTATTGTACATGAAATAACAATTTTCTTCTGTGGACATCATTTGAGTCAGTATTCCCATATTGTCTTAGTGTTAGGGCAGAAAGCCTCCTAAAATATTTAATCCCAGCAATCTTTAGAAGAAATCTTTTACAAAAGTCAGATGAGATAGTTCTGATAGGAAGGGGGAGCAAATCCATGAGGAAGGGACTTACATGAAGAGGCTAACTCTGACTCTGAGGTCTCCAACTCAGTGTTTGTGTTAGCCCTGTCAAATATATCATTTTAAGGCATGTATCCTCTTTGGGGTTCTGTTGTTCACCCGAAATCAGCACCTGAAAATAACTCTCATGATGGTAGAAAATATGAATGAAGCTATGGAAGCTGATTATCACAGAGCTGAAAAAATGTGGTAGCACTTTGAAGACCCATGCACTGTTGACTTGGGCCAAATCCTCAAAGGTAGTCCCAATGAAGTCAGTGGGAGTCAGGTACCTGAACACCACTGAAGATCTGGCTCTTTAGATTTTCAGATCTTCCAGTCAGCTCTGTCCTGGAAGAGCCTGTCTCCCTCATGGAGCCTCATTGTCTTCAATGGAACTCTGAGCTGGATGATGCCTAGATCTGTGCAGATCAAATTGTAGTGTTGAGGGTTTACACTGTACATGTTGTGTTCAGGAAAAGGAAGATTCAAAATGTTTCTTAAAACTGGATGTGAAATAAAGTGAAGGCTCCATGTTAGTAAAAAGTAATCTGAATCTGAAATAGAAAGGTGTCTGAGCATGCTGTGCACACAGTTAAGCTATTTAATGTTACCTTGCAAAACAAATCTCTCAGTTCCTTTGAGAGTACAGTCAACTGGAGCTGGATAAATACTGGAGGGAAAAAAAAATTCACAAATAATTTGTTTAAATTTTTAAATGAATTTGCTTCAGGTATGTTCCTAACGCTTTTGTGTTTGCCATCTGGAGACATTTGTGAGATTAAGATTTACTAGTACGAGTACTCCTGGGAACTAATATTTGCAGAAAGTGAATTTTAAATTTGCTTTCTACAGGTTTTTATATCTGTCCAGAAGAGTTATGCTTATCCAGTCCAGGAGCAAAAACAGTATCATCTGACTTACATGACCAATTACTTCTAAACAACATAAGTCATTGAGCAGAAAACATCTCTGAAAAATTTCTTAGATTCTAAGAGACCATTATGATCTTCTAGTCTGATTTCCTGCCTAACACAAGCCCTAGAACCTCCTTCAGTAATTTCTGCATCAAGCTTATAACTTCTGTATGAGGTATAGCACATCTTTCAGAAAGCCATTTAGATTTGCCTTAAAAGCTGCAAATGAACATGAATCCATCACACCCTAGGCAAGTTGTTCCAATGTTAATTACTCACTGTGACTTATTTCTAGTCTGTATTAGTCCATTGTAGTGGTTTGTCCAACACAATGTGGGTCGCTGATCATGTACGCTACATACTGCTAGAAGAATCATCTGAGATTATGCAGACTCCCCTTTACTTAACCTTGGCAAGGGAAACAGTTTCAATTAGAGTCAAGTATCAGAGGGGTAGCCGTGTTAGTCTGGATCTGTAAAAGCAGCAAAGAATCCTGTGGCACCTTATAGACTAACAGACGTTTTGGAGCATGAGCTTTCATGGGTGAATAATTGGTTGTGGAGCAGGGAGTAGAAACCAGGGGTCCTTACTGTCAGTACCTCTGGACACTTACGCTCTAATATTCCTTAATGTTAATTTGCCTAGCAATCTGGAGAAAACACATCGTTTTAGGATTAACATTTCTTTTTAAAAGAATAGTATATAAGCCTTGTCTCTTGAAAGCATGTGTAAAATATATGATAGTGTGAATTGCTGAAAGCTTTAGAGGAATGAGTTTGGCTGAACTTGTAATTGATGATGAGTGACATGCAATGACACCCAAATACCTGCCAATAAAAGCTTTAGACCTCAATTTATCATCGTGTGCTCTTCTTTATGCATAATTTTATGGACAAGTTCATTTAGAAAGAGTTTGAAGTATTTGGTACTATTTTTCATGTCTTTCTGCCTGCCAGGTTAGGTTGCTTTAATATAAAGAGTCCAACTGCAAAAGTGGAGAGGCAGGTAAAAATTAATAGCGGTTAACCATGGGGCCCAAATCAAAACGTTATCTCCAAATACATTTAACCTATGAAATCCTGTAGTCTTCAACGGAAGGCAGAAAGTATTTCTAGCCAAGTAGGATTATTAGTGCAGTGTTGCCAACTCACCATTTGTGATATAGCTCTACCTTGTTATAATGCTGTCCTCGGGAACCAAAAAATCTTACCATGTTATAGGTGAAACCGTGTTATATCAAACTTGCTTTGATCCACTGGAGTGTGCAGTCCCGCCCCTCCCAGAGCACTGCTTTCCCGCGTTATATCCGAATTCATGTTATATTGGGTAGCATTATATGGAGGTAGAGGTGTATTTGTTGCTTTACTTAAAGCTCCAGCTGCTGGAGCCAAAGGATTGCCCAAGAACCTGTTTTAATTTTTTTTTTTAAACTAAGTTTCTAGCCTTCGTGGTTGCAGAGAGAAGCTTGAAAACATGGAGTGAGTGTCCCTTTAAAGGGTCAGAAACCAGATGGTAAATAAAAATAACTCAAAGTTTATTATTTATAAAACCACTTCATGATGTTTTGGGGGCTGTCTCGTGGATTCTAAATACTTTACATTGACAGTTAATAAACCATGCTTTTACACTACTATCTGAAAGTGGACATGCTGAACAGAGATCCCCTGCAGTGCCATTTTGTTACAAATTCGTTTTTCAGAATAGAGCTGCACTTTAAAACTGTCCCCACTGCCAGAACCAAGTATACCATAGCAACGCTCAGCTTTTGGACTGTTTCCCCTTTTCTCTCACACCTTCCCACCTATACTATGGGAGAAAGAAGAAAATAGTCTGTGGCATGTTCTTTTTATTATGAAAATGGCAGCTGCCTGAAAACAGATTTCTGTTCAAAGTAGGTTTCAGCAGAGATGGAATAATGGGCAAAGTTCAGATGAGGAAATCAGAAGTGCCAGTGGATACTTATAGAAACATTTGAAGGCCTTGTTCCTCTCTTCTACCTTTGCTTCCTTGTGTTGTGCTTCTCCCACCACATGCTCTCTTCACAGGGGCATTTTTACTTGTCATGCACCTATCATATAACAGTAATATCTGTAGTGCAGCTGTTCTGTCCCCATGGAGACAGATGCAGCTTTAAAACATTCTACCTGTTTATGGCTGATTTATTGGGAAATGCATGACTTGAAAACTGTGGTGGCAGAACTAACATAAGGATGGTTTTACTTTCTCTTAAAAAAAAAACAGGAAAGGGTCATTTGAAGTGACTGGACCTACTTATATAAAGCATTACTGATCTTCAAAACCAAGCGGTATAAGCTTTCTTGTTATTTTGCCAACACTGTTGTATCTGGCACTATTGACGGTCAAATCCAAGTGGGTTTATACAACTTTGCTATTATTATGTTAGCAGGGTTGAACCAAGAACATTTCAGAGTTAACAGAAAATCCAGCAACACAACTGATACTTTGCCTAAAGAAATGCATTCTCTTTTTCTAGAAAAAACATTTTTTGTGATATTATTAAAGACCAAGTACGACCCCCGCTATACCAAGGATTTTAATGGATTAGGATTACTGTGCCATGTCAATGGACACCCTTGTTTATGTTTCTGGAAGAGGTCCTTCACTGGAAAGGAAAGCAATCCTTCCCCTATACTTTTTGCAGTAATCGCTGCAAATAAGACGACCCTAGTGAAGTTTTTGTTTTTAAAAGGCTTGGCAAAAGGCATTTTGGACTTGTGGATTAGTTTGCGCTCCTCTCTCCTCACACTCCCTACTTGATCCTCAAGGATTTGCCTCAGTCATGCATTTCTACTAGGCTTGTTAATTCTGTTGTTATTTTTTTAGAAGCTGTTAGAATAAAGAAATCTTTTAGTGAGAGCCACTCATCAGGGATTAGCCATGAATGGACTGAACAACGCACTGACTCCCCTTAGGGGATAACCTTTGACTCCTGGGTCAGATGGTGATTCATCTTTAGCCTCAGACCCAAAGCAAGCTGAAGGCTCCAAACAAGTGTTTTCTCTGTTTTGCAGTTTTACTGAGCCCAGTGACAAGCAATGTAAAAGATGGGCTCTGATGACATTTTATTATCACAGCTGTTATTCCACAAAATTGAGGGGAAAGAATAAAGTAGATGGAATATCAAAGGCTGTAGTAACTGTTATTAGAAGGAAACCGTAGCCCTTTTTAGAATCTAAAGAGACCTGTCTGCTTTCCTCCTTTATAATTCAGAGCTGGTTTTTCAGCAGGGATTTTCCTGGCACAATAGTGGTGCTTCAATTTGATTCAGAGTTGAAGGGTGGAGAGAGTGGCTTTTGGAAGAGTTTCTGTTGCAAATGGTAACTTTATCCAGTCCTGATGGTATTGAAGATGTGAGTTGTTGTTAAAAGTTTAAAGAGAGATGCCTGTATGGTGCTGTAGATACTGTATTAAAGTACAGCATCAAACCTATTTGCTTGGGCTAGTACATTTGAACAGTGCTTTTAGGATGCAAAATGAAATAAAGAGAGAAACCAAAAATCTAATTGAAATCTTAAAGGCAATGGATCTAGGATCTTATCGGTAAGACCACAATGTACATAAATATCATTGTGCACATGATTATCATGCAAGATTAGTTGTTTTTATCTAATGCTTTATGCAATGATCTTTTGAAATCCTGGTTGTTTTGCAAAACAGTCAACTGTATCTATCAGATTGTCAATGGCATATGTCAACTCTTGATAAATAAAAATCAAAACTAGTTCATTCAAATGGCCTTTCAGTCAGTTGTTGTAGTGCATCAATAGGTTTTCAGATAAGCAAAAGTGGACTAGGAACATTTTCCCCATTAGCTGTAATTACGGGAAGAGAAACAAACGGCTTTAACAATTATGTGGATATTGTGAAAGAATATTGGTTTATATGGAGTCAGGGTTTCAGTAATGTGCAGGGCTGGCTCACAACATTTTGGCACCTGAAGTGGAGAGCTCAAATGACGCCTCCATGCCCCCTTGCTTGAGCCAAAACTTTGAAAGGTCTCAATTCTGCCTTCTTCCTGTTCTTCTCCTCTCATGGTACTGCTCTGCGCTACCTACCCCAATAAAGGAGAACTAACAACTTAAAATGCCTTGTTCAAAAATGTTAAGTAACACTTAACTTTCAAACACCTGAACAGCAAGTGTAATTTTTCTTGTCTGCATAGTAAACACTGGCATTTTTATCTGTTTCAATAATCAAAGTGGTGCTGTCCATGCCTTCTTGGATGCAAAGATTTGAACTGCTTCCTGAAGGTCCACAGTCTGGACCAGCTCATGCTCTGTTGAGATGGTTGAAAGGCCGACTAGCCTCTCCTGTGTCATTGTGGAGTGTAGATGTGTTTTTATTCACTTTAGCTTGGAAAAGCTGCATTCTCCACAGTCAACTGTTACAGGAAGTGTTAGAAGTATGCGCAGAGCAACAAAAGCACTTGGAAAGAGCGTGGTCATCTTATTTGTTCACATATATTCCAGAACAGCCTTTGGAGGCTGCTGAAATGTATCTTGAAAGGGCTTTCAGTTCATCACCTAAATCACTCATATCAATATCGTGCATGTCGTCATGTGTCAACACTGTCCCTAGTGCCCGCTGGTGTAGGTCTTCTTCAGGTATAGTGAGGAGTTATGGAATATCATACAATATCCCAAATATACTTCTGAGTTCCTTGAACTGCATGAAACGTTCTTCAACTGACTATATTGTACAATATAGCACCTGGTTAAAGAACTCAACTCTGAATTGTTGTTTGGGATCTCTTATAGGATTATTCCGTGCCTCGTAATCAAAATGTCGTCATCTTTGGTGACTCTTGAATTCTTGAGTGGGTGGGAAAATAGCTTCAGTGTGAAGTTCCTCTGCCAACTTCTTTGCACTCTTCAGAACTTTTTGAAATCCCTCATCTGACTGGTAAGACTGTAGGTATGACTTTGCTTTGTCCAGTTGTTCCATTGCTACAGATATATCAAGGTCAACACTTTGGAGTCTCTTGCTTATAACATTTATTTCAAACAGTATGTCATGCCACAACACTAAGCCACACAGAAATGTGAAGTTATGTATGTTTCTGGTGATTCCATTTCCCTCTGCCACTGTTCTCCCACAAACAGTTCCTGTCGTAGCATTATCCTCCATAATGGCAACTATGGCATCACTTATCTTCCCAATTTGGTGTTTGATAGGCTTTATCGCTTCTACTCGACTTTCCCAGGGCGTGGCAGTCAGTGGTTTCAGTGTCAGAGAGGATGTTCCCAGATGTTGCTTCAAAATTTGCCATCGATGAGTTGATGCAGAGAAAAATAAATAGATGCTCTGAATTACATTAAAAAATTCAGCAGCCTCACTAGAAGCTGATCCTGCATCACTGAAGATCAAGTTCAATGAATGGGAACTGCATGAGACAAAAAAAGCTCGAGTGTTTAACTCTTGGATCCATGTCTGCACTCCTCTCTTCTTTCCTCTCATGTTGGCACCATTATCGTAGCCCTGACCTCTCATGTCAGCTATCGCAATTTCCGTATCTTCCAGCTTTTTAAGAAGCACATTTGTCATACTAGCTCCTGTAGTATCATCAATGTCAATAAATTCTAGAAAATGCTCTCTGACAGTCACCATTGCAGGGACATTTTCACTAGGTTCTGTTGTTGTTACAAAACGCACCATTAAAGTAACTTTTTCCGCTGGCTGATATCAGGTGTGCAGTCCAGAATAACAGAGTAATATATTGCTAACTTCACATCTGCCACAATCTTCTGTTTAACTTTTGTTGCCAGTGAGTGTGTGATCTTATTTTGAATTGTTTTTCCAAGGTATTGGTGTGTGTGCGCATTTCTTGGGTGGTGACTCTTCTTAGATGCTCCTGGGGTACAGCATCAATCTTAGCCATCAGCTCCACAATTTTAAGGAAGTTTCCATTGTTTGGCACATAAAGCTGATCTGAAGTGCCACGCAATGCTAAGTTTTGGGAGCAAACTTTCTCCCAATGGCAATGAGCCTTTTCAGAACATTTTGCCTGTAAAGAGACTCTGATGCAATCTTCTCTTGATGCTCATCATCTATGGTGGTCTTTAATCTTAGTCTCATCTTAAGCTCTTTCCACCTATGGAATGCTCTCTGGTGATTTGCTGCCTTTTCATGCATGCCAGATTTCTAGCCAGATTTTTCCAGTCCTTTGTTTCTGTAGAACCCAATGTGGCTGGAACATTAGGCTGGAAGAGTTTGCAACAAAACCAGTATGCAGCATTCTGGGTTTTTGAGTACATATGCCATGACCTCTCCACTTTGTCACCATTGGGGATTTCATGCCAGAAATGTGTTGGATGGAAACTTCTATTTTCATTGTCTTTGGGGAACATGAAGTTTTTCACTTGCTGTGGCCCATGCAGTACAAGGAAGTCCCTCAGGCTACTCCTCAAGTGGATCCACAGTCCTGGATCATCTAGACCAGGGGACGGCAACCTCTGGCATGTGGCTCGCTGGGGTAAGCACCCTGGCGGGCCAGGCCAGTTTGTTTACCTGCCGCTTTGGCAGGTTTGGCTGACTGCGGCTCCCACTGGCCATGGTTCTCCGTCCCATGCCAGTGAGGGTGGCGGGAAGCCGCAGCCAGCACATCCCTCGGCCTGCACCACTTCCAACAGCCCCCATTGGCCTGAGACATTGAACCGCAGCCAGTGGGAGCCACCGTCTGCTGAATCTGCCAACGCGGCAGGTAAACAAACTGGCCTGGCCCACCAGGGTAAGCACCCTGGAGATCCGAGTGCCAGAGGTTGCCGACCCCTGATCCAGACTTAAGAAACTAAAGTCAGCAGCAGCTGTTTCTTGCGCCTCCACCACACTCTTCTCTGATCTAGACTTTTCTTCAGGAATGTGTATCGTTACATCCATTTGAGATGGAGATATCGATGCTGCAGTAGCTGCCATGGCACCTGCGCTTTGACTAACTGGAATATCAGACATCTCCTCACCACTCACATCCTCACTGGGGCTGGAAAGCTCACCGTGAATACTTGTGTCTATGTATCTCAGGAAATCTCCTTCCTGCATAGATAGAAAAGCTTCCTTTGCTTTCTTCCTTTTTCTGAATGCTGCCCCAGAGGGACGTTTTCTTCTTTCACTCATGACTGCTGTTCTGTGCCAGCTATAGTGGCTCTCAACACTCAGTTGAAGGGGACAAATAAGCAGGCTGGTAGCAGGACCTGAGTGAGGGAAGATATCAACATCTTAAGGGCCTAACTGGCTCCTACTACTTCAGTTGACTGTCTGTTCTCCTCGAGTGGGTTCAGGGAAGCAGCAGAAAGCAGGAAGTTCCCTGAGAAGCTGGTGTTAATCAGTCCAGGCTCCTAGGGGTGCTAGAGAGGTACATAAGAGGCTCCTCCTCCTCACTCTCCCTGCAGCTCCTGCTGCTTTCTGTTATTCCCTCTCACCTTTTCTCCTGCCTGCCTCTTGTGTCGTCCTTCCTCCAGCACAGCACTCCACCATCTCTGTGCATCTAGAACAGAGAGAATACATATGCACCAGCAGCAGACACAATTTTCTACACTCTGGGTCCTAGTGGCCTCCTCACAGTCTGGCACTTGAGGCCTCAGTTCGCCTCATGGTAAGGCCAGCCCTGGTATTGTGTATTATTAATATTTTATTTATTTATTATGGGCATGCTCAGAATCGAACCTCAAGTATGTTAGGCATTTTGCTAACAGAGAAGAGCTTAAGATGGGATTTTAGCTTAACAAGAGTAATCAGTTAAGGTGGGCTATTATCATAATATAATATAATTATAATAATAGCCCACCTTAATTGATTACTCTCATTATAGTTGGTGTGGCAACACCCATATTTTCATGTCCTCTGTGTATATATATCTTCCTATTATATTTTCCACTGCATGCATCTGATGAAATGGCTTTTAGCCCACGAAAGCTTAGGCTCAAATACATTTGTTGGTCTCTAAGGTGCCACAAGTACTCTTCATTCTTTTTAGTGTTGAAATATGTCTCCAATTACACTTACAGGCTAACTATTTTCAACACCATTTAGGAGGTGGATGGGGGTCTTGCAAGCCATTGTTAGTAACTACTGCTGTCAATGGGTCATTTTTATGATATTGTAGATGAACCACTATGCTGTGTGTGTGTATACTTAGCTTTTTCTGAGCAACTCCCACTATTGTTGGAACATCAGTGTTGCTGATGTGACAGATTTCAAGGGAGAAATGCTGGCTATATTGACTTCAATGGGGCCAGGATTTCCCCAGAGGTATTTTTATCACTGTGTGTGTAACCCTGCTCTGAGCAGGCTCAGAAGACTATCATGTACTCTTGGGGGAATTCTGCACCAAAATATTAAAAATTCCACCAAAAAATTAAAAATTCTGTGCACAATATTTTTAAAATCTGCATGTTTCATTTGTCAAAATAAAGCAATCTAATCACACTGGTTTCAGTTTTGGTAATTTATTTAAACTACAGTACAATGGATGGAGAATGAGAGTGGGGAGCACTAGAGGAAATCCCTAAGCTACCTTTGTCTAATAATAATGTAACTAGATTTGACCCTTTATTTCTAGTTATTATTCAACAAATATATGTAGCCACACATTGTTACATCATAGGCAACTGAAGAGCAAATGAGGGCTGGGGAATCAAACTCACAATTTATAGTGGCTATAAATTGACCATCTCTAGGAAGGTAATAAACAGTTCATGGAGCACATTTTGATAAGAAATTTTTTCAGTCCAAAAATTTAGACCGGTTCTAATCACTAAAGCACCATAAGCATTTATACGGTCATACTGTCATTTACCTCCCCCTGGCAATGTAAAGGAGCCTTTTTACACCTATTTTATACTCCTGGGGAATTCACAAAGACATTAGAAACAATTCACTAAGCAGGCAGGCTGCTACTTTCTGCTCTGCCTCAGGGGACAGAGCCTGGCCCACACCTACCTCCTCAGAAACACCCCAAAGCCCTGCCCCTCCATGCCAAATGTGCCATAATAGCAAGAAAGAGGGACAGAGCATCTCTCTCACTCTTTCACACACATGACTGCCCAGCCCCTCCCTGTGGTGATTTACATCTCCACTGGCTGCTTCGGTCACCTGAACTGACTTACCTGAGCTGCTGGGGAGGAGCACATGACTGTTCTTGTGGCTTCCCTTTGCTTCCCCATCAGAAGTCATTTTTCTGCGAGGAAGCAAAGAAATCTGTGGGGGACATGAATTCTGTATGCCCCTAAAGTCCAGAAGGTATTTTGATCTTTGGTTTTGGAATGGCCTAGTGTAGGAGTTGGGGGCTGGCTACAAAGTTTGGATCTGGACTGAGGCCTGAACTTCTCAAGTGTTTGGATCTAAGGTTTTGGTTTAGGTCCATTTTTAGTTTCCCACAGAGAAAAGTCAAATTTAACATTGTTTAGGGGAGATTGCAGGTCACACACCAAACCTTGTGTCCCAGGACACAGAGCAAGTTCACCTAGCAAGTGATCCAAAGCTCGCTGAAGTCATTTGGAGTTTGTCCATTGTCTCCAACTAGCTTTGTGTAAGACTTCTACTTAATTAAAACTGATGTAAAGTGATTTAAATAGAAAGCTTGGTTAGAAGTGTGGTTCCTGAAATGGGCTGGAGTTAATGCTTAGTTGTCAAATTACCCACAGCATCAAATTACCTGAAGCAATGTGCCAAGTCTTTTGCCTTGATATGATGTGTTTGCTCACTGTTCTTTAGCATGGTATTGATCTGGATATATTTTGGGCAGGTTTTCTAATCTCTTGAACTTTTTCCTTAGACCAACTAATTTTAGAGGAAAAATTCCTTACTTCGCAGCCTTGTACATGCACTAAGGGCATGGCTACACTTGCAGATGTAGAGCACTTTGAGTTACACTAGCCTTCATAGAGAGCAGTAGGGAGAGCACTGCAGTCTGTCCATACTGCCAGCTGCCAACGCACTGACGTGGCCACGTTAGCAGCTCTTGCAATGGCCACAGAGAGCAGTGCATTGTGGTAGCTATCCCAGCATGCAAGTGGCTGCAAAGTGTTTTTCAAATGGGGCGGGGTGGGGTGGAGTGTGACAGGGAGTGTGTTGTGTGTATGTGGGGGGAGAGAGAGTGGGTTTTGGGGGGCTGAGAGCATGTCAGCATGCTGTCCTGTAAGTTCAGACAGCAGCAGACCTCCCCCTCTCCCTCACCTCTCTCCCTCTCACACAGCATTCCACTGTAATGGTTGCTTTGTCTCGGAGCAGATAAGCAGCCAGCTGCCAAACGTAGCTTTCAAAGGCCTTATCCAAAACAATGGCAAGAGTGGGCACTTGACTTCAGGGGATTATGGGACATTTCCGGAGGATGATCAGAGCACAGTAATGCAACACCTTGTTCACACTGACGCTGGGGCGCTCCAGCAGGTTCGCATCAAATGTTATTCCACTCACCGAGGTGGAGTACCAGCAGCTCTGTAGCCATGGAGTCAGAGTGGTCTATGTGCCAGTGTCGATGGGTAGTGAGCTAGCGTGTAGTGAGCTAATGAGCCTGGGGCTCCTTTAATGCGCTGTAATTTGCAAGTGTAGCCAAGCCCTAAATTATTTTTTATACAACTCCAAAAAATGTTATCATGGATGTACCCACACTTGCAGCTTTTCACTGCTGTTTGCTGTTGACAGTCAGCTCCAGTTCCCCTGCAGAGGTGTAATTTCAAAGCCAACTTGACTTTCTGCACATCTGAGAGAGAAATATCACAGTTCATGTCTATGCAAAGGGAAAACCTTGGTGCAGTAGGGCCTAAAGGCCATAGTCAGGATCAGGGCTCATTGTGCTGGGCACTGTACATGCAGAGAGGAAAAATGGGTCTTACCTACTGTCATAACATATTCCCAGATTTGGACCTTAGCGTCCAAAATATGGGTGTTAGCATGAAAACCTCCAAGCTTAGTTACCAGCTTGGACCTGGTAAAGCTGCCACCACCCAAAAAATTAGAGTGTTTTGGGGCACTCTGGTCCCTCCAAAAACCTTCCCTGGGGACCCCAAGACCCAAATTCCTTGAGTCTTACAACAAAGGGGAATAAACCCTTTCCCCTCCCTTCTCCCTTCCAGGTGTTCCCTGCCTGGGTTCCTGGAGAGATACACAGAAGCAAGCTCCATGAATCTAAACAGAGGGACTCCACTCTCCCTATTTCCAGTCCTGGAAACACAAGTACTTCCCTCTTCACCCAGAGGGTATGCAAAGTCAGGCTTAGTAAATCTAACACACACAGATTTCCCCCTGACTTCTTCCTCCCACCAATTCCCTGGTGAGCTACAGACTCAATTCCCTGGAGTTCCCCACTAAAGAAAAACTCCAACAGGTCTTAAAAAGAAAGCTTTATATAAAAAGAAAGAAAAAGTACATAAAAATGGTCTCTCTGTATTAAGGTGACAAATACAGGGTCAATTGCTTAAAAGAAATATGAATAAACAGCCTTATTCAAAAAGAATACAATTCAAAACACTCCAGCACTACACACATTTAAATACAAAAAAAACAAACCTATCTTTGTACTTACAACTTGGAAACAGAAGATTAGAAAAGCAGGAGACAGAAATCCTCTCATAGCCGAGAGAGAGTACAGGCAGAACACTAGAACAAAGAACTCAGACACAAACTTCCCTCCACCCAGATTTGAAAAAGTCTTGTTTCCTTTTTGGTCCTCTGGTCAGGTGTTTCAGGTTACTCCTTTCCAGGTGTAAGAGACATTAACCCTTAGCTATCTGTTTATGACACCTACAATCTAATTAGACATGTCAGACAAACAAATATAGACTGACCTCATACAAACATTGGGCCTGAGTTTGGTCTGTTAACGCAGTGTAAATCAGGAGTAATAAATCCTTTCAAGTCAGGGCTGAGCAAGCCCTTTGTGATCTAGAGCAGCTTGCATAGAAAGACCACTGCTGTGCAGGACGGCCTGCCTGCAAACTACTGGCCTCACTTTCAGAAGTGCTGTTCCCATTACTTAAGTCATTGTGAGCTGTGGATGCTCAGCACTACTGAAAATCAAGCCACATTTGCAGTATGTGTTCCAGGCCACTCTGGGCTATGTGCAGGGAGTAGCTATATACTAATGTTGAGTGAGGCCTTTTGAGTTGACTTATCGTTGAGCCATTTTAAAGCAAATATGGACATGCCATAATCTTCAATGAGGTTTAGCTTTTGCCCTCTTCTTGAAAAGCACATTCATCTCCTAGAGCACTAGCTGGTCAGGGATTACACTGTTTTAGGTGCCACTGTTCTCCTGATGCACTGAGAAAAGTAGCAATGAGAACCCAACTACTAAAAAAAACCCACAAAAAACTCAGAAACCTTTTAGAAATGGCCACAGTTGAGAGGACTTTGTGCACTGTGATAAACTACAAATCAGCAAACACTCTTCTGAAACAATTTCTAGATTTACACTGTGAATGAAATAAGAAATGAATGCAATGTCTCACCAGTGCAGGCACAGTTAATAAAAAAAGTTAGTAGTTTTTGCTTTCTAGAAAATGTTCTTTTCATTGTTTAAAACTTTCATTTTCTTTCCTCGCTTCATATTAACTCTAATACTCAGCAAGGCAAGAGGCCACTCAAATTACAGTGTTAGCGCAATAGAGATCTAAATGGCTGCAAATGAACCAGACTCTGCTCTCGGTCAACCTAGCCATGCTAGTGAAGCCAGTGGGCTTGCAAGAGTGCACATGACGGCAGGACCTCTGTAATGTAACACTTGTTTATAACTCCAGTGATCACCACTTAAAAAAGCATTTACAAACAGCAGCCACATCATGGTGTTGTGAAGCACCCCAAGGTTGCCCCATATTTACAAAAACCAAACACCTATGGCCCATGGTCTCTCTCTTTCTCAGATTGTGAGGTGGTCATTGCTGGTAGATGTTGACATTTTAAGTGGTGACCACTATGTTGTATATGAATAATATTTATATATACATTAAAAGTGCTCGACATCTTCAAAGGACTTTCATAATTTTTAGCGAATGGGGGTGAAGCCTCTGTAGCATGCAGCATGGGTGACTCACTGATTTAAACAAGAGTAAATGGTGGAGTCACTGTAGCTTGAAATCTTTACATCAAGATTTGAAGACATCAGAAACTCAGCCAGAGGTTACTGGTGTATGACAGGAGCGGGTGGGTGAAGTTCTGTGGGCTGCCATATGCAGGAGCTCAGGCTAGATGATCATGATGGTCTCTTAAAGTCTATAATAACTTAGTCTGATTTCCTGCATAATTCAGGCCATAGAGCTTTACCAGTTGATGCCTGCATAAGAACATATGGTCTGGAAGGGATCTCCTGGGTCATTGATTCTACTCCCTTGGCAATTCTGTCATATAACCATGTTAATAGATTTATCACTTTCCATCTTAAAACCAGTTGGGATTCTTTCCTCTACTACTCCTACTAGAGGCTGTTCCAGGACCTCGCTCCTGTGGTGGTTAGAAACCTTCCTCCTAATTTCTAAACTAAACATAGTCATCCCCAGTTGACTCATGCATCTAGTCCGGTAACTGGTGGTTGAGGACATGAGATATCTAACCCCACAGTGGTCCCAATTCGTGTAGGCTCAAGGACTGAGCTGGCACTAAACTGATAGATTATCCTCAAGATGTGGTTTTTAAAATGATAGCCCTAGGGAGATTTTGCATACACTTGAAAAACTGTTGCATGTCTATGTACTGCTGGATCCCAAGCTGTTTTGATTGAATCTGATCTGAAGACAGGATCCCCCCACACATCTACCCCTACAAGAATTTTATCATGTAGAATGAGCCTTAAAAACTGTTACAGATCTCACCTCCTCTCAGCCAGTTGGGATTCATATGTAAAACATTAAGTACTGTGGATGTCAGCCAATTGAGAAAGATAATTGCGAATGGCTATTCACTTACAGTATTTTCAAGTTTAAAGTATTTTCTGGGGACATGCAGGGATAAGTCTGGGGTGTGGATGCTTCCGTCTTAAATTACTAAGCAGTACCATCCTCTTACATGTAAATTAGAAAACTGGTGATGTAGGAAGACCACACAAAAGATTTTATTGGTGTGAATAACTTGCAAACTAGCATCAACTGCTACTGTAACAACCAAATCTTCCAGCAGTTACTAGTTTGAAGAGATCTTCCCCATATTAGATGCAAATTCACCTCTATTTCTGTCTCACAAACCTACGACTGCCCCTCCATATTGATATGACTGTATATGGTACCAACTGACATACCCAATTCCTGCCTACAACTCTGTTAGAAAGACGAAGTGGGCGAAGTAATATCTTTAACTGGACCAACTTCTGTTGGTGAGAGAGACAAACTTCGGAGCTACACAGAGCTGAAGAAGAGCTCTGTCTAACTTGAAAGCTTGTCTCTCTCACCAACAGAAGTTGGTCCAGTAAAAGATACTACCTCACCCACCTTTTCTCTCTCATATCCTGGGACCAATATAGCTGCAACAACACTGCACACAACTCTGTTCTCATTTCCTCCTACCCATTTTCTTATTGCTTTCTTTTTTTCCCTGTCTCAGAATCTTGGCTTAGACATCATCAGCTGTGATTTCTTTTTTAGCCAGTCAGAGGCATGAGTTTAACAGGTTATGTTTGGCAACATTTGGTTTGTCTTTCTACCATCACAGCTACATTTTGGCATCCACTGCCTACTTGGAGAGTCAGAGTTCATCCTGGAACATTGTGTGTAGCTGTTGCAGAGTTTAGCAGCGGCTGCATTTTTCTTTTTTGTAGTGCAGTAATGCCTACTGGGCCCAATATACATGGGCCCCATTGTGCTAATTGCTGATTATACCCATAGCAAGAGAAAATCACTGCCCTAAAAATCTTCATGCTAAGTAGACAAGACACCAAGATGGGAGAAAGAAAGGATTATTATCTACATTTTACGTAAGGGGAAGTGAAACCCAAAGAGATGGAACGACTTGCCCAAGGTCACATGTCCTGAGTCTCAGTTAATAGCTGTAAATACAAGAGCATCCTTTTTGTGCCAAAGTGGGTACTTTTAAGAACAGCCCTCTGCCCTAACACCTTTCCACCTAAGATTATAGGTAGGTATGAAGTATCGGTGGTAGCCGTGTTAGTCTGTATCCATAAAAACAAGGAGTCCGGTGGCACCTTAAAGACCAACAGATTTATTTGAGCATAAGCTTTCGTGGGTAAAAATCCTCACTTCTTCAGGTGAGGTTTTCTACTCACGAAAGCTTATGCTCAAATAAATCTGTTCGTTTTTAAGGTGTCATTGGACTCGTTTTTGTAGGTAGGTGAGGTGGCTGTACAGATTACGAAGAACAGCAAGCTGAGCAATGCTGTCAGCAGTATGTTCAGCAAAAGAAAGTCTGGAACATCTTCCATTGGTCTGAGTCTTCAGGCTGTTGTGGCCAGGAATGTTCTCGTTAATGTTCATGCACAGGGGACAGAGACCCTGTGGTCAGACCTAGAGAGTGGCACTCTTCCTGAGTGAGAATGCACTAAGGAATGCCTAATCATCCAGAGCTATAGGAGGAGGAAGGACTGGCTTTACCAGTTCGGTAGGCACAGTAAGATAACAGTGTGATTTAAGCTGATACAGAAATGGAACCATGTGCTAGACAAGGCAGACAGCAGGGTAATGCATGGCTAAATCCTCCTGTTATTAAGAGTACCTTGTTCCATGCGTAAGGATGGTGAATCTGGCCCTAACTGATCATTAAGTGTGCTTTGTTGGTAAAAACTGTGACTTCACCCAGTCATGCCCCTTGCAGGCTAGAGGCAAAGTAAAAAGATGCTATGTAGCAAGAGCTTTAGTTCCTTCTTTTATGTCTCCAAGGTGCTCTTTCTTTGGTACTTATACGGTCTTACGATCTTTAATGTGTTTATCCTCACAACACACCCCAGTTGTCAGGAAGTGCTAGTCTCCTATTTTAGGGGGGTGGGTGGAACAGAGGCACAGAACCATGGACTGATTTCCCTGAAGTCACACAGAAGGTCTGCAGCAGAGCAGGAAATAGAACCTGGGTATTTTGTAGCTTAAGTAAGCAGCCTAACCACTGGTCCAGACTCCCACTCACCTCACTACTTTTAAAGCGCTTCTGTAAAGCCTGCCAGTGAGCATATCTAGGCTGTGTTCTTCCTGCTGGCCCTGTGTGCGTGTCTTGGACCTAGACTGTAAGTTCTTTTGGACATGAAGAAAACTCTGTTTTAAGGAACTCAGGGATTCTGTTATTCTAAAGCTCAGGTAGAGCCCTAAGTGAATAATAAAGTTAAAGTTATGATTTTTTTCATGCAAAATTAAAGTACATTTCATGGTAGATGTTGGGAAAACATGATGTGTCACGGGAGAGGGAGCAGGGGGGCACAGAGGGGAGGGGAGTTGGAGAGGGAGCCCAACCTGGTTTGGTGAAAAGGGAGACTTGGGTGGGTAGGCTGGAGTGTGAGCCTTCCCTGCACTCACCCTGCAGTGGTGGCTCCTATCCTGTGGGGCTGGGCCCAGCTCTTTGCTCTGGGTGTTGCCACCTAACCCACATGGTCCCAGTGCCACCTAGGTTTGGTGCCCCTGCCCCTCTGTAGATGGAGACAGAAGGGTGAAGGGTCAGATCTGATTGGCTTCATGACCTAGTGCACAGAGTTGCAATGCCACTCAGATGTGGCGTGTCCCCACGCCCGCACTAGATGAAGACTAAGGGGCAGATGTGCCAAACCTGAGGGTTGTTGTGACCACATGGGCCAAGTCATAATGCCCAGAGGGGAAGGGAACCACTGCTGCAGGGGTAACAGGCTTTATTCATGTTCACAATTATCAAGAATGCCGTGACCTCTGCACTGAACTTGTAGTGTTAATAATCAGTAAACAAGTGACCCCCAGACTCTCTGTGGAGCTGAGTATTGTACTGTGATAGCCAGGGGCGGCTCCAGGCACCAGCACGCCAAGCGTATGCCTGGGGCAGCAAGCCATGGGGGGTGCTCTGCCGGTTGCCACGAGGTCGGCAGGCAGGTTGCCTTGGAGGGTCCGCTGGTCCCGCAGCTTCGGCAGACCTCCCGCAGGCGTGCCACCGAATCTGCGGAACCAGGGACCTCCCACAGGCAAGCCACCGAAGGCAGCCTGCCTGCTGTGCTTGGGGCGGCAAAGTACGTAGCATAGCTGGTGCTGCCACTGGTGATAGCATAGCTAAATAATAGCAGAGACAGACATAAAAATATAGTGGCAAATTCTAGGTGGTTTTTGGGTCTCAAGGTGAGAATCAGTGCAGGGGGTGAGCATGGAATAGAAGAAAACCCTTTGTTTCTATCAAATGCTGGCCCATGGGTCAGGGGGCTAAAAACAAAGCTGTTAATGGAAAATCAAATGAATCCCAGGTAACTCTAAGACCAGGATTGGTCACATTCAGGAAGGGGATCCTTCTTTTGAACAGCAGTGTGGAGATTTTCTGCTTGGTGAGGTGTGGGTGGCTTTAGAAAGTCAGTTAAAAGGTGCTTTTTCATTCATTCTGAATCTGCCTATGAATCAGAGAAGGCTACCAGGAGTTAATTCAGATGTCAAAAGGGGGCCGATAGCAGAAGGGGGCGGGGGGAATGGGACACTTATGGTCTCTCCTTCCTTTCACTGCAGGATTTACTGCTGACGCTGTCTGCAGATTTCTGTTTGCTTTACTGCTGGGAGTTAGAACTGGTGATCAAAGGCTAGTGCAGCAATGTGTAGGAAGGGAAATGATTGGTTGGACACTCTGAGTTCTTTGTCACAATACTCAGTTTTTGTTGTTTTAGGCAGTGTTCCACAAAGTGTAAGATACATTGTGTGATCACTAGGGAAGTCAGTCAAACATTTTTTCCTTCTCAATTCCTTTTATACAGGAAATCAGTGCAACTTGGAGCTCTGGGGGAGGAGCTTTAAACCCATAGAGTGCCTGTTGTGCTTCCTGAGCCTCTTGTCAGGGACACACATTCCTCATTGAAACAATTCTGCTGACAGATATATTTTTATTGCCTATTATTCTCTTCCCTCATTCTTTGTTACATTTGAATATAACATAACCTTTATTTTTAAGTGCTCATCTGCTCTGTCCTGGTGCTTACTTCCTCACCCAAAACGTATAATCCGCTGGGTTTTTTTGACATCACAATTGGTTGCGGTGAAACACACAGTCTGCTGTCCCTGTTTAGAAGAGAGATTACTTATTTCTTGAATAAAATATTTTCCATTTTCCTCTCTATCCCTTCCCCCACAAAAAGCTCTCTTATTCCATGGTATTTCATTTGAATGAAAAGGTTATGTCCCTCTATATAGCTTTAACCTTTTGGTAGAGGAATAAACTAAAGTGGGAGATGGATGTAAAGACCTTGTTTTTCTGCTAGTATGCAAAATACAGAAAATGTGTCTTATACAACTGCTTCCAGGGTTCTTTCTGTAACCAAACTCTTATGGAATTCAGTGGGGCAGGATTGTGTCCCTAATGGACTTGGATATGCTAACATTTAATTTATTGTGAAATAGGGGCATCCAGAATGACTTCATTGCTTTGCAGTGTCCAAATTGCAATTTTAGTTATTGTGGGCCTATGCTACACTTTGTGCCCACCTAAAAAAAAAAAAAAAAAAAAAATCTCTACTTTACATACAAAACCTGTCATTTTAGCCAGAATGACTTTTAGTTCAGATGAAAAATAAAGCAAAAATGAAGTCTCCAGGAAAGAACATACTGTGTGCATTTCCTCTGTAGCAATCTGCAGTGAATGGAGTACAAAATAGTGGCTGCTTTCAAGCGAACAGTAAACTTTACCACTAGAAGTTTAATGGTACAATAGATAGAAAACAATATTATAAGTTGTATAGCTACATATGGCACATCAGTAGGAGGGATCCCACTGTATAAGCAATTCCTAAAGAGGTTTTACAAAATTCTATGGGGTTCTCCTTTTATTTGAAAGAGAGCATGCCTGGCACTAGCAGCATTCATATAAATTCCAGTTTACGAGTGCACTTTCCAAATCACTTCCCTCTGAGCTCAGACTAGTACCACAACCCCACTTACTTATTGGGCAAATGATTGTTTCCTTTGCATTCCATTGACTGCTCCAGACAAAGGACCTGATCCTGCTAGCTATTCTCTGATTTCAGAGAGAGTGGAAGGTGTTGGTATGGAAGGTGCTCCTTATCCCTCAAGGGGAGTTTAAGAAGATTGGGGCCCAATATTTTTTTCTTCAATTTTCCTATGCTGATGGGTGTATGTTTTGTGAGCTGCCTCTTTTTCATGGGGCTCTGCCAGAGAAATCCCCTCCCTCTGTTTTCAGTAATTTCAAGCAGTACTGATAATGAACAACTGTGAGTAGAAAGCAGCAATCTGGACTGTCTGAGGAGAGACTTTTTATATTCAAGTAAATTTGGGCCCCAGACCATGTGTAGGTCATCATTTTAGAGCAGTGAATTCCACCAGTTTCCTGAAAGAGAGAGACTGGAAACTCAAGGAACCACATAGCAATGTAACCATGTAATGTAATTTGCTTCTTGCTCTCATTTCATCTGCTGAAAAGGGTTATAGGCTCCTTCCTGCCTTCTCAAGCCCCCTCTCCCATTAGTCAGCTTTTACTTTCTCACAAGATGAAATATAAGCATGCAAGCTCCCCCCTCCACAGGAAAAGTCTGCAAGGCTGTCTAAATTATAGCTATGCTTTCAGAGAGAGGCCTACAAACAAAAATGTGTTATAAATTTTCTCCAAACTTCCCCCCCCGATACACAATGTATTATTCTCGTAACCAATCAGTCTTTTAAAATTCCTGTAAGAAGATAGACTGATTAGTCAGTGCTTTATATACACTTTATATATGTTTACATTATAGATGGGCTTGAATCAAGCTCAACCACAAAATTTGGGTGAGTTTGAATGTAAATCAGAATGTCACTGCTTGAGGCCATCTCTTGTTTGCAAAGCCCTGTGAACACTAAAAGTACAACTGTGTTTTTCCAAGTTGTGTTGTGTTCATCAGAGCTGGTTACAACACATATATATGGCTGTGTCCTCCCAGCACTTTTTATCTATCACCATAACAGCATGTCAGCTGCGTTTGTAAGTTTCTGGGAAAATCTGGACAGCTTTCCCAAACTACTCAGTTGCTCTCCCAACACACTGGATTTTGGGTCTCTTCCTCTCCTGCTGTAGGATCAGACCCCTGTTAGATGGGAAGGATAGTCTTGGGTTAAAACAAGGGTTTAGTATTCATGAAATCTGCGTACTGTTCCCAGGTCTGCCCCTGATTTGCTGTGATACCTTGGGAAATTAAGATAACCTCTCTTTGGGTATGGCTACACTTGAAACTTCAAAACGCTGCCGCGGCAGCACTTTGAAGTGCGAGTGTGGTCACAGCCCCAGCACTGGGAGAGAGCTCTCCCAGCGCTGCACATACTCCACATCCTGATGGGGTTTAGCTTGCAGCACTGGGAGCCATGCTCCCAGCGCTGCGGCACTGTTTACACTGGCGCTTTACAGCGCTGTATCTTGTAGCGCTCAGCGGGGTGTTTTTTTCACACCCCTGAGCGAGAAAGTTGCAGCTCTGTAAAGCGCCAGTGTAGCCAAGGCCTTTGCTTCAGTATAATATAAAAGAAGGATATTGAACTGTGGTGATGGTAGGCTAAATTAATATTTATAACATGCATTGAGATTTTTGCAGGGAGGAACTATAGAAAGTGCAATGCCTTGTTACTAATTATTTTGTATAAAAGTCTGGCAGAATTTCCCACCACTCAAACCCAAGTTTCTCTCTCTTTAAATTTTCTACACCACAAGTTAAAACCATTCATAATACTGCTTCTGGCACCTAGGGCTTTCCGTCTGTTGTTATACTCCAGATATTTGTGTTTTTAATGAGGTGAAAAGGACAATGAAAGAAAAATAAAGGTTGAAGATTTCTGTCATCAATCAGAGCTGAAACTGACCAGGTATTGGTCTCCTCCCTTCAGCCTGATAAACTTTTACAGTTCCTTAGTCTGGTTGCCTTCATGCTACCATATTTATCATGATATGGTGGGGTTTTATTGCTGATAATGGCCTAGTGAGGCCTGAGGAACTTTATTTGCTTAACCTTAACTCTCTGAAAGAGACGTTAGCCACTTTGAACCTTTTAGCCTTCTGCTCTTAAAAGTGTTGAAAGAAGCAACTTTAAATCAGGGCTTTTATTGCAATTCTAAACATACAAATAGATGCTCTGGTTCTCACAGAATCAACATCAAAAGGCAAGAGAGTCTGGAGTGTGTCAACTATATATTGGCCATTCACTGTTAATCAACATATAAATTGCTTCATATTAACTGAGATCTTTTACTTCTAGTAGTGTGTTCCTTCAGCACACTATATGATGACTATAGAACCAATGCGAATTCTGAGTGACTTCAATGAAAGCTACGGCTGTGTAACTAAAAGCAGAATTTGGCCCCTTTTCTTTCTTTGGTACAATTGTACTCTGTTTTTCTATGTATATATGTGTGTGTTTATATTTATATGCCAACTCATTATCCTTCATTATCCACTATCTGGATTTTCTAGTTTGTGCCTCTAATGAAGTATACTAACAGTGATGGTGTGGAGCAGATAAGACACATAAACTTTTGGCATTATCAGTATGCATAATAAACCAATAAACATCAAAGCAATATATAAAATGGCCAAAAATGTCAATATGAAAGAGCAACTCTCCAGATGGTTTCCAGTGATGTTCCAGCTTTATTGTGTTTGGTTTTTGCCTTACTTTTTGGTGCTATCCTGCATGTTCCTCAATCATTCCTTAGCCCTAATGTCTTGTTTGTCATGTTCTTGTGTGTGTTTGAGTCTTACGAGTTAGAAGATTGCTTTTTCTTTAATTCTCTGATTCAATAAATTGAATAATTCTCTAGCGGGTCCATATAGAACCTACGCTATGTTAGTTTATGGGTAGAGTATTCAAGTACACATGCATGCCTTTTGACTGTTAGGTAAAAATTGTCAAGAAGATGTAAGTGTGTGTGTGTGTGTGTGTGTGTGTGTGTGTGTGTGTGTAATACATATAGAATACAAAGGTATGCGTGGGGAGGGGAAGATAACTCTAGAGCATTACTTAAACCAGTGGAGTTTTATACAATTTTATATAGAATCTAATCAAATCCAGTTTTGTTTATATAATCTCTTCCATGCCCGATGTAACTCACAACATTTTCCTCTTATACCTCACTTGAATCTTTATGAGCATACTCCTGTGCAGGACTGGGACTAGGTGTGGAAAATGCTTTGATTTATCTAAATACATTTGTCACTCGTGGGCTGGCTATGGTTTAAACCCTTCCCCGCCTCCCAGAATAACCCAATCCCAAATCCCCTCTCCTTTTATAAAATGCATATGGACGTTTATAGTATCCTCAGCTACTGCTTGTGGATAGGCTTTGGACTGAACTGTCATTTGTATTTTATTGAACAGACTATTTTTGACTGGTGATAAAACACAAGTGTCATCAGCTTTGAATGCCAGCAGTGCAGAGTAGGAAGTAAACCTGCCTAACTTTGGATCTGAAAAAGTATTAAAATAAAGACCAAAGTCCAAATCCACAAAGGTACTTAGCAGCCTATGTTCCATATGTCCCAGCACAACCCACAAAACTCCTGCTTGGCTGCCATCCTGTAAGTGCCTAAACTCATTCTCCACCCAACTCCTTGGCACCAACTCCGTGCATAGTACTCACTGGCAGCCAGCTCCCCTCCACTCCTGAGCCGCTCCTCCCCTTCCCCACACCTCCCATCTGCCGCGATCAGCTGTTTTGTGGCATGCAAGAGGTGCTAGGGGATGGGAGGAGGAGTAGGTATGGGGCAGGGGTAGGAAGAAGCGGGGTAGGGCCTGGGGTGGGGCGGGGCAGACCAGAGGCAGAAAGGGTGGGGCAGAGGCAGGGGTAGGGCCTGGGGTGGGGTGTAGGCAGGTCCTGGGGTGGAGCAGGGGCAGGAAGGGGTGGCTTGGAGGCTTGGGAGAAGGAGAAATGAGAGTGGAGGCAGAGTGAGAGGTTGAGCACCCTTGCGGCCCAGAGGAAGCCAGCTCTTGGGAACCAAGTTTTTGCAGTAAAAGTGCCCTATTTTTCTGCCTCTGGGCAGATCTCCTGAGTTCTAGTCCAGTACTTTAACCACAAGAGCATCTTTCCTTCCCCATTCATCCTCCCCCTCAGTGTTATTCCCAGGCCCAGCCGTTATGTTGATGGTGCCGTTGGTAATGCACATAATAATTGAGTACATTCCAGTTTTTGGACTGGATCAGGCAGGACAAATTTGACTCATTCAATTTTACTTCCCCAGGAGGCTGTGTGTTAGTGGTTAGGGGAAGGAGATTAGAGTGAAATAAGAGGATTTTGTAGAGATCTGCCACCTCTGGCCAAGCATCAGGTACCCTTGTCAATGCTGGGCCCAGATCTCAAGGATGCACTGTTTACATCTGCCCAGAACACACCCATGCACCATTAAGGCAAGTTGTTCCCCAGAGAAGACTGACACTGTGCAACTGTTCTGTAGTTTTGTTGTCATGTGTCTAGATACAGATCAGTGGGGTTTTTCCCCCTAAAGTTCCCTTATGTTAAGTGATTGTTTCTTTCCTTTGAAGAGCCTGTCGTTAGACAATATTGTTACGCACATGGAAGGCATCCATTGTTTTTGCTGCTGTTACTTGGCTTGACACTGCATTAAAGGAGTAACTGTGGGAAATCAGTGTTCCTTTCTCTAAACATAAATTAGGATAAACTGCAGTCTTCCGGCCTGCTATTGTTAATGAGACCATTAGAAAAATGGTAGGTACCAAATAAGCCAGATCAAAAAATAGTAGGGCAATTTCTATCCTTTTAAAGTTGCATGTAATATCTACCATAACCAGTGAATGGGGCCATTTACACTGAGAATTCTATAAAAGAATCTGTAAGAAAGGAATCGTTTGGGTCAACTTAATGAACTCATGCCAGGGAATAAGACAGAGAACATTAGACTCTGGGCTGCTTCAGTAGTAACATTCCTCTTCAGGCCTATGGGTGCCTAGGAAGGGAACAGTTACATATTTGCACAGCAAGCAAAGTAAGAAGAACTTGGTAAATAATTGTCAAATCTTTAGCTAAGAATGTCATTGAAATAATTTGCCTCTAACCCTCTTGCTGGTTGCCACCATAGGAGTTAGCTACATGTAGTCAAACTTATTCCCTTTGTGATGGTGGCTTTTATGCTTCTGATTATAAGATTGCCAGTTGAAAGACTGAATGAGAGAATTAAAGGCAAAATTTTCACAGCAGATATCTTATCAGTAGTAAAGAATAAGTGCAGAAGATACACCAATGAACTATACTACAGTCAGTGGATAAGATTCATCTTTGTGGCCTGGAAAGAAGAATTTTCCCCTAAAATATGTTCCGTTCAGTTCAGATCAGTTTTACAGAAAAGCTGCTGTTTCTATGTAAGAAAGAGATGAGGCTATTTCTGCTGCCATATTGTTTTTTTTGGTGCATAAATATTCCCAGTATATATTTCAATCACATGTTCTGTGTGAGGAATTCCTGTTGAGGTCAGGTGAAGTGCCATATTCAGAACAAGTGTGGGATATATAATGGGGCTCCTTAGTGTGGATACAAGCGAAGAATTTTATCCTGCATTTGGAGTTAGCCCCAATTATTTTTGTTTTTTAAAAAAAGATAATTAATGAATGCTGTTTTTGAAGAAACACACATCATGTTACATATTGATTTGAAGACTTTACATTTTAAACTACATGCTATGTGACAGAGGGAATATTTCAAAATCTCTGATAAGGCTAATTGCATATAATAAAACTTGGGTCTCAATGTGACAGGATGAGAACATTGGCCATTTGATCACCTGTGACGTTTTTAGAGGCTGTACAGTTGAGACATGCATCTTGTGCAAATGACCCAATTTAGTCATTCAGATGAACATTTCATCATTTTGGCAAGGTATGAAGCCATACTTTTAAATTGGATAAAAAGACAGGAGATAATGTTAATCAAGTCAGAGAGGCGGTCTTAATTTAATGAGGTGTGGCTAACCTCAGGCCACTGTCAGCAAAGGGACACAAGGGATAATTGCCGCTCGCTGCCGCTGAGTTGTTTTTACATGTATTTCAGAAATACCCAATACTACCATTTAAAAATGACCTTTTAATAGCCTTCTTGTGCAGGTAATTTTTGGCTTAGGTGAGCATTGCACTCAAAGCATTGCACTTAGCTTGCCTATGGACTCACAGGTGCAGAGCCAGGTTTAAGAGAGCAGCCTTTTGTGGGAGGTTCTTAGAGTGGAAAGAACCATGGGGAAAGAAAATTTCATGATAGTTTGGGAGCAAGTGAGCCAAGCAGCGGGTCTTGAAATAGCAGGGTTACATGTGACGACTGCCATCTTGGCCAATATACCAGGGATTGAATGAGGGACTCGGAAAGCTAAACACCTGAACTGCTACATCTTGCGCTAAAGAGATGGATTTCTGGAACTGGGGCTGTAACAGACTCCTAGCCTCTAGAACAAATGAGGCCCTTAACACACACTCACCAATGTGTTACACCTCCATGGCCTCTATATACATTGTTCAAAGAAAGTTATTGTGTTGGGTTAATGAAGGATAAAATAAAATTGAAAGTAGTTATAGTGCCAAGATAATGTCTGACTGTGTTAGATATGCTGAAAATAATGCCTCATTCCCAGAGGACTCTTTAAACTCAGTTTAAAAGTGGTTGTGGCAGAAACCTTTGCTAGGATGCTTTGGTTGGCCATTGTGGATCAGGCCAGCGTATGGATTATGTAGGCATCTTGACCATCTTTGTGGATAACTTGAAATCGATTGGATTCTAGGCTAGAAAAGGGATCTAATACATTTGGTCCCATCCAAACTGCTTTAGAAGCAACCAGACTGAAACACAACACTGTGACCGGGTTTGAAGGCAAATGCAGTACTTCCTGCAGAGACAACCTAAGACCAGTTTTAGTTTTACAACTAAAGTAAATGACACACGGGATTACCTGTGAAATCCTCCAGATTCTGACACTTTGTAGGCCAGTTTTGCATAAGAGCACAGTTGTATATAAATTGCCTGTTATTTTAAAGCTAACTTAAGGCTAATCAGTTGCTTGACTGAAGGGCCCTTTTTAAATGTGAAACAAGCAGCGTCGCCTGATTTGGCCACATTTCTGAGAACTGTGCCCTCGGTAGTCACAATAGCTCATTAGTTATCCTCACTCAATAAAAAACAAGAGGGATGAATTCAAAAGGTACCATGAGAGACAGAACCAAGCCTAAGACTTTGTATCTTTATTCTGCTCCCACACAGCTCATCTAGTTTCTTCTGCAGCTTGGGTGCAATTCCATGGAGGGCCTTCTGTTGTTAGCACTGTTGTTAGCATTGAAAGTAACAGAAATGGCAGTATCTTTTAGGATAAACATGATTTCTTGGAACAGACACTCATTATTACTCATTGTATCTCACTGTGAACTCCGATTTGCATGAAGTTCTGATATGCTGTTATCATTCAAGATCTGTTTACTTTATGGCTAGAGCTGCCTTAAAATGTGTCTCTTTGTTCTATGGAAAATAGATTTTTTTTCTTTCAATTGTTAAACAGTATTGACAGGAATTATTTGATCAAGGATAGCATGGAGAACAATGGAAACCCAAACATTTGAATACAGAGGTTCTCGAATGTGCAGTGTCCCATGCATAAAAGCAATTCTTTGAATACAGCCAAATATTGGTTTAGTAAAGGAAGAAGTGAGAAAAAGAATTAGCCTATAAATTTGTGATTATTTCAATAATGAGATTTTTAAAAAGCTGGACTGAGATTGTAAAGGCCATGTTTTCAGAAGGGTGGCCTCCCTTTGGGAGGTACAATTAATCCCCATAAAAATTTGTACCCACATTTGGTTTGTGGGTTTAAATCTGATTACCCGTGCCTGTAACAGTGGGCAGAAATCAGGTAGTAATCTGATTTGTGCCCATAATTGATTCATTTTGTGGGCATGCTGTTATGGACACTTTTTTTTTTATTTATTTAAAAAGAAAAAAAAAAAAGAAAAGCTGGATCTAGTCCTACCTGAAAACTTAAGACTTTAAATGTCTCACTGAAACACACTAAAATTTTTTCCATCAGGAATTCTGTACTTTGAAAACTACCTGAAAATGAGTCCAAAACAAGGGAGGCGTCTCACCAAACTACAGAGACTTGGCAGGGCTGGAGACACTTGGCATGAACATCAATGTTAGTATTCAGTTGATGTCCTCATTCAGTTTTTCTTTCTTACCACAACTGGCAAGGGACAAGAGCTATTGTGGCTGAAACTTTGAAAGTAATATTTAATTAAGTAAAGTGATGTGCTCATTAGGAAACTACAAGTCATTTTTTATGTGGATTTTTTTCTTTTCGTTTTTAAGTGCAGTCAAAGGGGGAAGTTTGGGCTCAGCAAATTCACATCTTTACAATAAATGATTTTGATGCTTCAATTCATAATTTGCTTGGTGGTGTTTTGCTATTAAACTGTACATTCCCCACCTACACCTTCAGGAATAAATGCAAAATTAACTGTTTGATTTATGTTAGTGGCACAAACCACCCTTTTCATTAAGCTGTGAAATGTTGTTCAGGTCAGCCGAAGGATCTGAATCATGAAAAAACAACATTGCAGTGGGTTTCTTCCTCTCCTTACCCCTTCCAAAAATGTTTTTACGTACAAACTACTTCGGGAAACTAGAACGAGAAAAATGTTAAACTTCTTGGAGGGGGAACAACTAACAACTGTGTGGGGAGATTTAGGTAATCATTTTACAAGAGAAGCAGAGGGAGAGACTAAGACTTGTTCACCAAAGGGTTAACCATAACATTGGGAGCAATTTGTCTATTGTCTCTCCGTTAATATCAGTCACCAACTTACCACTCATCACCTTTTTCAAGCAGTCTCCCTATAGCAACAAATGGCGCCATAGACAAACCAGATGCAATCTCCTCTGTTTTCATTTCATAAGCATTTGAAAATTTGTTAAAAATAAAAGTGGGGAAAAGGGTTGAGTGGGGAGTGTTTATTTTGTAAAATCTCTACTAAGGAGTGTTTGGGAACAAGGAGGAACTGTATTTTTGCTGTAACTCTTTTTGACTGGCTAACAAGCTTAAAGGATCTGTGCTGTGTCACTGAGGTAACAACAGATTTTGTACCAATCAATCTGGATGGCCACAACTTCTATTCTGAAGATTAAAGGGATACTGTCAGACTTGTTGGTCCAAAATTTGACTTACTTTCCCCCAATCTTATATTTGTCTGCAAATTCTTTTAATCTGTGTTTTGTTTTAATTCTGTAATGCATGCTTCGCTACTTTTTCTTCAAATGTCTTAAATCAAGCACTCACAAATTACAGAGTGTTACATTTCCACATTAAATAAATCCATTTATTTACTTTAAAAAAAATCCATTACTTTTCTCCATTTTGTCTTCAGTTGCCTCATATGTTTTCTGTTTCAGATAGTCGGTGATTTTAAGTATCTTTATCCAGATCTCATTTCAGCCATCCACAAATTAAAAAAAAAAAGTTTGGTTATTGTTAATAAGGGAGAGAGGTCCCAACCAAATTGCTGGATTTGAACACAACTGAACATTGGTGAAACTCTGCCCTGGACCATGACTTTACAGCTGAGGTTCATCTGAAGATAAGTAGAAACCAAGGGGTGGGGCAGATTTTGATTGTCAGTGACAAAACTCTAATTGACTACAGAGGGGCCAGAATTTAATCCCAAATGCAGTTCTTAGCTTTACGTTTTATGCCCGCCAGATATATGCTTTGGAGAGTTTTGAGTTGGTGCCTCTTAGTCACATTGCCAGACATTATTCCTCAGTTTACATATTTCTGTCCAAAAGATACATGCTTTATGGGACATGCTAGAAGTATCTACTGGAGAGGTACCCTGTTGTCTACCATGAGCACACACAGAGGGGAGGGATAACTCAGCGGTTTGAGCATTGGCCTGCTAAACCCAGGATTGTGAGTTCAATCCTTGAGGGGGACATTTGGGGAACTGGGGTAAAAATTTGGGTATTGGTCCTGCTTTGAGCAGGAGGTTGGACTAGATGACCTCCTGGGGTCCCTTCTACTTCCATGATTTTTATTTAATACTGTAATTAAAAAAACAAAACACAGCTATGGAATCTTAACCTTCCTAACAGGCCAAAGAACTGTACACACAAACAAACAAAACCACCTCTCACTAAACCAAAAAAACATGGGTAGATAGTCAGAAACAACTTTGAAGAAGTGTAAGTCATGGTTAGTCTCTCTCTTCCATCTGAGGCAAAGTTGAATAGTGCAGCTCCCAGAAAAGATGATGTATTTATTGCATTGATGTGCTAATGTCTAGATGGCTTGCTGTGGCACTCTACCTGCCAAGGTAGACAGAAAACTACAAATGGAGAATACTGTAAAGACAGATGTGTTAAGGAAAATAAAGAGAAGAAAGTGTTACATTTTTCTATATATATGGAGCAAACCTACTTTATCAGAATGAGTTTTGTTTTAGGCTGAAGGAAAAGGAACAAAGAAAACAGAGAGGAGAAAACTAGTCTCCACAAGAGAGGACAGGGTATATCTCTGCTGTAAGAGCTGCATCTAAAATGAACACAAAATGCCAGCTGCCTCTAGCAGAACACCAGACTCCTAGATATTTATGGGGCATTGCACAGAAAACAATCATAATAGTTACATACATTGTGGAAAGCAAGTGGATGTTGATATTTCTTTTGATGCATCTAGCCTTCCTTTTCCCCATTTATAAAAATCAATACACTATTGTTGTTAATCACATTTGTTACAGTAGGGCCTAAGGCCAACCAAGAATGGGACCCCATTGTGCTTGGCACTGTACAAGCACAGAGTCGCTGATGGTTCCTGCCCCGAAGATCTCACAATCTAAGGTGTAGTCTACTCTTAAAACTTAGGTCTATCTAGCTACGGTGCTCAGGGGTGTGAAAAATCCATGTCCCTGAGTGCTGTGGCTATGCCAACTAACCCACGATCTAGACATAGCTAGGTAGATGGAAGAATGCTACTCTTGACCCCAGTGACTGTCACTTGGAGAGGTGAAGTTCCTACAGCAGCAGACAACTCCTTCTTTCACTATATTTTCTGTCGCTGTAGTTGCATCTACACAACAGGGGTATGGTGGCTTAGCTACAGCACCATAGTTATGCTGCTGTGGGGTTTGCAGTGTAGACCTGGCCCAAACAGACAAGGCAGACACAGGGTGGGGTCAGGGGCAGAACACACAAACAGAATGAACAATATGATAACAGCAAATGTCATGTTGTTGCCACATTTTGGGGGGGGGGGGTGAGGTAAGTTCAGTGAAGAGGGGATCAGCTAAATGGGAAGAAAAGGGAGGTGAGCAAGACAGAGAAGGAGAGAAGAGTATAAAAGGGACAAGAGTGGAAGGGAGCTGGAGTGAAGACTCTATGGGGGCGGGGAGAGGGAGAAGAAAGCATTGGCCAGCATGGGCAGAGAAAGCCCAGTCAAAACTCTGAAAAGTTCTCTGAATGTCTGAAGGTCCTGGCTTTGGACTGGTGGCTGGATCCTCTCTGCAGTTTTATGTCAAGGCCATTTAGCCAGGGGAGTGGGATGGGGAGGCAACACCTTGATCCCTAGTGTCCCTAGAGTTTCCCCTGCACAATTCTGGGTCCAGTTCTGAGAGTGCTGTTTAGAGGGGGCAGCCCTATCTGTAAGGGGGCTCAGATAAAATGGGCCAAGTGTAGCGGTTATGCTTGCTTTAGCTGCTTCTGCTCCTACTGGCTGGAATCTCATATAAAATCTTTGAATTTTATGTGAACTCTAAAGAAGATGGCTCAAACTGTGTTTCAAGGAACACTTGCCTGCATCCCAAGAAATGGGAAAAAAACCATAGGCAGGAGTTGTAGACCAAGCTGGATGAGCAAGCATCTCAGAGAGGTGATTAAGAAAAAGCAGAAGGCCTACAAGGAGTGGAAGAAGGGTGGGATTAGCAAGGAAAGCTACCTTAGTGAGGTCAGAACATGTAGGGATAAAGTGAGAAAGGCTAAAAGCCAGGTAGAGTTGGACCTTGCAAAGGGAATTAAAACCAATAGTAAAAGGTTCTATAGCCATATAAATAAGAAGAAAAGAAAGAAGAAGTGGGACCGCTAAACACTGAGGATGGAAAGGAGGTTAAGGATAACCTAGGCATGGCCCAATATCTAAATAAGTACTTTGCCTCAGTCTTTAATAAGGCTAATGAGGAGCTTAGGGATAATGGAAGGATGACAAACGGGAATGAGGATATGGAGGTGGATATTACCACATCTGAGGTAGAAGCCAAACTTGAACAGCTTAATGGGACAAAATTGGAGGGCCCAGACAATCTTCATCCGAGAATATTAAAGGAACTGGCGCATGAAATTGCAAGCCCATTAGCGAGAATTTTTAAGGAATTGGTAAACTCGGGGGTTGTACCATACGACTGGAGAATTGCTAATGTAGTTCTTATCTTTAAGAAAGGGAAAAAAAGTGATCCGAGTAACTATAGGCCTGTTAGTTTGACATCTGCAGTATGTAAGGTCTTGGAAAAAATTTTGAAGGAGAAAGTAGTTAAGGACATTGAGGTCAATGGTAATTGGGACAAATTACAACAAGGTTTTACTAAGGGTAGATCGTGCCAAACCAACCTGATCTCCTTCTTTGAGAAGGTGACAGATTATTTAGACAAAGGAAATGCAGTAGACCTAATTTACCTCGATTTCAGTAAGGCATTTGACATGGTTCCACATGGGGAATTATTAGTTAAATTGGAAAAGATAGGGATAAATATGAAAATTGAAAGGTGGATAAGGAACTGGTTAAAGGGGAGACTCCAACGGGTCGTACTGAAGTGTGAACTGTCAGGCTGGAAGGAGGCTACTAGTGGAGTTCCTCAAGGATCAGTTTTGGGACCAATCTTATTTAACCTTTTTATTACTGACCTTGGCACAAAAAGTGGGAATGTGCTAATAAAGTTTGCGGATGACACAAAGATGGGGGTATTGCTAACACGGAGAAGGACTGGGATATCATACAGGAAGATCTGGATGACCTTGTAAACTGGAGTAATAGCAATAGGATGAAATTTAATAGTGAAAAGTGCAAGGTCATGCACTTAGGGATTAATAATAAGAATTTTAGATATAGATTGGGGACGCATCATTTGGAAGCAACAGAGGAGGAGAAGGACCTCGGAGTATTGGTTGATCACAGAATGACTATGAGCCGCCAATGTGATATGGCCGTTAAAAAAGCTAATGCAGTTTTAGGATGCATCAGGCGAGGTATTTCCAGCAAAGATAAGGAGGTGTTAGTACCGTTATACAAGGCACTGGCGAGACCTCACCTGGAATACTGTGTGCAGTTCTGGTCTCCCATGTTTAAGAAGGATGAATTCAAACTGGAACAGGTTCAGAGACGGGCTACTAGGATGATCCGAGGCATGGAAAACCTGTCATATGAAAGGAGACTCAAAGAGCTTGGCTTGTTTAGTCTAGCCAAAAGAAGGCTGAGGGGGGATATGCTTGCTCTTTATAAATATATCAGAGGGATTAATATTAGGGGGGGAGAGGAATTATTTAAGCTTAGTACCAATGTAGATACAAGAACAAATGGGTATAAACTGGACACTAGGAAGTTTAGACTTGAAATTAGATGAAGGTTTCTAACCATTAGAGGAGTGAAGTTCTGGAACAGCCTTCCAAGGGGAGTAGTGGGGGCAAAAGACATATCTGGCTTTAAGACTAAGCTTGATAAGTTTATGGAAGGGATGGTATGATGGGATAGCTTAATTTTGGCAATTGATCTTTGATTATCAGCGGATAAGTATGCCCAGTGGTCGGTGATGGGATGTTGGATGGGATGGGATCTGAGTTACTGCAGAGAATTCTTTCCTAAGTGCTGGCCGGTGAGTCTTGCCCACATGCTCAGGGTTTAGCTGTTCATCATATTTGGGGTCGAGAAGGAATTTTCCTTCAGGGCAGATTGGCAGAGGCCCTGGAGGTTTTTCGCCTTCCTCTGCAGCATGGGGCATGGGTTACTTGCTGGTGGATTCTCTGCAGCTTGAGGTCTTCAAACCACAATTTGAAGACTTAAATAACTCGGACATAGGTTAGGGGTTTGTTATAGAAGTGGACGGGTAGGGTTCTGTGGCCTGCTTTGTGCAGGAGGTCAGACTAGATGATCACATTGGTCCCTTCTGACCCTAAAGTCTATGAGCCTATGAGCTGTAGAGAATTGACTGCTCTTCCTTATAACCGGCTGCTAAACTGCACCAAAAGACAACCACGGCATATTAAATCCTTAACTCTTCCACCTCAGCAATTGCTGTAATTGTCACAGGGATGGTATATGACCATGAATGGAAGGGCTGAGGGTCCTTGAAAATGCAGAATGAGGTGGTCCCTACTATTGTGAACCTTCGCTATGAAGCATTTATTAGCATTACACCTTGTGTGGACAGCAGAAAGTATAATGAATATTAGTGCATTGCTTTACTAAGCATGACTAAGGAAATATTTTAAATTAGAGTCACAATCTGCTGCAAAGCACGAGGAAACCTGTCATTTCACAAATCAACATCCATTCCTTGCTATGAGTTGAACCAAAAAAAGATTTGAATGTAAATCATCTCACTCAATGATTGAATGCATGTGGTCTCCTATGGTACTAATTTAAATAGTAGTGGCAGGGCCTGGAAAGCTTATGAGATGACCTGTTAAGATCCTGGGAGGAAATGCTGGTTGTATAAAAGTCAATGAGGGTTTTGACATTTTGTGTTTCAGCATTTTTTCTATTTTGCTGTTTCACTCTGATTCTGCTCACTTAGTAAAATCAGAGCAGGATTTTATCCTATGTGGTTTGCCATGCCTTCTGTAAAACAAGAGTTTCCTGCTATTGAACATATGGAGCCTTTCTAAATATTTCTTTTTCACACAAATCTAATGAAGATTAGATAGTCCAATTTTCTGGAGGAAGTCCAGATTGGCTGCAACAATTCCAATTTTGATATCACTCTCTATTGGTACTAGTACAAGTCCTTCCTACATGCCCCATACTCATTTTCTGAAGACATTATTTGTTTTCTGACTCTTGAAAAGCATCCTGTCACCTTATCTGTCACATACTGTGCTATAAACACTTCTTAACTACTTCCAGTGCTTTCTTCTACAGGCCTACATTTGGCCACTCTATCTGATTACAACAGGAACAGAGGAAAACAGTTTATGTGGGCACTTTGTTGCCTGTGTTTACGGAATGCCATGGTAAACGCTGCCCAGATGCTCTGTGAGAAACCTAGAAACCACATGGCACTGACCTGTGGTATTTTCAGAATTCAACAGCTTTATCCTAGGTCTAGTCTGTTTGTGTGGTCCTACGCCTCTCTCACAGAAAGGGTATGCTGTCAGTTAGCCCTGACAAGAGATAGCAGTTCTACAGATGTTTGAAGTTCTTCTTGTTTAGGCCACTTATGGCTTTTCAGCAAACATTCTGGAACAAAGTTGACATTGGCAGCTGTTATGCCTCCGTGTACTTTTTTTTAAAGTAAAAATAAAATAGGAATATTGTTTTGCTATATATTTCCATTTCATATATTTACTCATGTCACAAAGAGATATTTTAAATTTGAACACAACTTTTGTCTGAAATTAATATAATTGGTATGTTACTGTATTTTACCTCTCACTTTGTGTGTTAGTTTTGTGTTTCAACATTTTTTCTATTTCTTGTTCACACAGATTCTGCTGACTTAGTAAAATTAGCCATAGGGCACATTTCAAGGATACCATTTATTGCAATAAAAGCTTATATGGCCTATTTTAGAGTAGCTTGGTCCTAAGTTGCACCCAAAACTAACTTCTCACTGGGGTAGATTCCACAGTGTGTTCAGCTGTGACTGATAATTCAAATGACATTCAAGTAACAGAGGAAATAAAAAGGTAAAGTGATTTTGTGGGAACATAGCCAGCCATTCAGAAGAAAATCTATAGTCAAGCTAAGTAAAGTCGTTATTTTTTTGTTGTAAAGAATTCAGATGCTTCAGAAATTGCATAAATGCGTAAAAGATTGTTTAAATTCCCTTATATAACTTTTGAACACTAATAGCTTGCAGCATGTACATTCATTTCATATAAACTGTATGAAAGGCAGAAAATCATGTGGTCCAAACAGACGATACCTTGCCTCCAAATTAAACATCAGCTCATGTTTTTGCAAGATGCATTTTAAATTTCTTCAGCAGTGGCAGGAAGTTTTTTTTCCTTTTAACTGGGATCTGTGGCATTGTTTTGCTTTAAAACGAAGCATTTCTGTTTTTCCAGGGGTGCATCAATATGTATTTTGGTTCCAGTATATCTGAAGTACTTATGTATACAAATGCATAATGACCCCATTACCTGAGACATTGACGTGCTTTTAAAATCTGAATAGACATTCCTTTATTTATGGGTGAGATGTAAACTCCTTTTAACTACTTCACCTCCGCATTCCAAAACCGATAATTTACAAACCTAAGTCTCAATTGCAATTGACAATGAACTCATTTTCAGCTAAAACTGGCCACTGTCTGCCCCTCCCCCTCACACTTTCTGTTGCTGGGCCACTTGTGATAAGGACTAAAGCTGTTATTTGGCTGAAAAGTCCAAGGAGTTGTTTATCAAAAAGAGGCTACTCTAGGAAAAGATGCCCTTTAAACATAACAATGGGGATTTTGAAGATAACCAGGGGTGTTAGGGCTGTTTTAAATTGTCTCTGTGCTTGGGGGCGGGGGAGGTGGAAGTGGGGTAACTGGGTTTGAATCCAGAGCTATGTGTGAAATGGTTCCGTCTAAATTAGCTGCTATTATTTGTCCATTGTGTGCTGTATCATGTACAAATGTAGAGTATGAGCTCCTCTTGCTCAATGTGTATATAGCACTTGGAGAAAAACAAGTTATTAGAAGACCCAATTGTATTTTATGGTCCTCTCTGATTCACCCTTTTGTACTGGCCATCGTTAATTTCAGTTCCTAAAAGCTGACACAAGACTTACAAGTCTGACTGTCAGGGATAGAGTAACACTGTAATGCTTATATAGTGCCGTACTTTTCCAAACCACAATACAGACGTTAACTCATTATTTCCCAGTCCTCCAGGGGAGTATCATTATCTACACTTTACAGATGGGGGGGAAAGCACATTGGGTGAAAATTACCACTGCATAGAAGGCCAGCACAAAGTGGCATATAAATCTTGTGCTGGCCCTTGCAAAAGTTGTGTAGGTATTTTTTACACCTCTCCACAGGGTGAATTTCACCCACCAAGAACAAAAGGGAACTGTAAAGAAAAATAAAAACTGCCTGTTGAAGTCTTTTTTTCCCTTCTGCTTTGACAAGCTGATTTATTATCTTAAATCTTCCTTAAAGAAAGCTTTCCACCAAGAGTTTGTCAGACACTGGCATAAAATAAGAGTTAAAAACCAAACATCCTTCACTTCTTTCATTCTTTACTGGCTGAAAAATCCCTCCTGACCAGATTGCTTGGGTTCAGTCTCTTGTGCTGTTGTAAAGCCACTTAGTTCTCCAATCCTCCATGAACTCCTCCTACAAAAACAAGAAGCAAAAAAGCCCTTTCAGAATAACAACCACTGCATGCCCCAATTTCAATCTTCCTTTTTACATCATATGGACACAAAAAGGGCACACACATTCCACCCCCACCCCCATTTACTGGTCACATGTAAGTGACTTAAGGCCACATAGTGAGTCATTTGCAAAATTGGGAGGATCCTGGCTCCCAGCCCCATGCTTAATTCAGTAGGCCCTGCTACCTCTGTGCTTTGTACTTCTGTAGTATTTTTATTTGGGGATCTCAAAGTGCTTTATGAAGTGGGTAAATATTGTCACCTTTATTTTAGAGATGAGACAATGCAGAGAGGTGAAGGGACATCACCTCAGTGAAAGGGGGTGACAGTCATGAAAAGAAGCTGTCTCCTGACCCTGGGGACCTGTTCCAGATCACCCCCCCCTTCCATTACAGTTGTTGAGAATATTCTCAGAGAGACTCAGGACTTGGGCAGAATGGGAGCCACATCTATTAAGTTTTTAATAACATTTCCACTGAATATTCTTTCCCCTCTGCTGCCTGGCTATTTGCTTCAACCCCTTTGTTCCCCTTGATGTCTCTTCACCTGCATTTCACTCCAGCTGCCTTCAAACAGCTCCATCCTCTTTCCATTTCTCTCACCACCTCTGCCTTTAATTTTCCTTTTATTTTACCCTTCCTTTCTTCAATTCTCTCCTACCTTGCCATAGAATACCTTTTATGCCTATAATAACGTGCCATAAACAGAAAACTGCTCAAAATGTGTATACAAAAGCCCCAAACTACCAATTTTTAAAAAAAAACGGTGGCACTACCATGCCATTTACAAACCATCGCTGTGTTCATGTTGCATTCCTTTCCCCAGTCCTGTGTCTGTCATGTCCAGTTTCACTGTAAGTGCTTTTGGGCAGGAACTGTCTGTTGTTGGTACAGTGCATAGCACATTGGGGCTGTGATGTCAGTTGAGGCCTCTAGCTGTTCCAGTAATACAAATAATAAATAATAACTATTTGTTTTGTTGCTATGTCATTGTCTGACTAAGGTCACTGGTGGGCTGCAAGGTATCTGGTTAAAGCTCAGCCTGAATAAGACAAGAGTATTAAAGGTTGAATGAGGGAATAGCTGGAGAGTACCTCTTGTTCTATAATAACCATTTTAATCGATGGGATCTGCCATGTCAACTGGTGTAGGTAGGTCCAGAATTCAGGGGTAACTTCCTTTTAAACCATAAGTGGAACCATGAGACGTTTTGGAGGCTCTCTTCCTCCTCCATATATTTTGAGGTTGGCCTCTTCTGAGCGTGGACATCGCCACAATGACCTGTGCCTCCACCATTGGTATGGCACCCTTATTTGACGTCACAGAGGCCTTGCCTATGGTATACTTACTTTCCTAATACTTCCCCTGAGCAGAGCTCTACCACATGTTTGTAGTGTTGGCGATACTAGTGTTGACAAAGTATCAATGTTTGGACCACCACTTTAACCACTGTGGGTGTGGTTATGGTGAGTAACATGCTAGTAACAATTGTGACCTGTCATCATTGCTGTCACTGGTGGGTAATTTTAAGAAAATAATTCTACTATAGACAAGGCCAACGGTGTAAAGAGTGAATGAGCACAGAGAATGACAGGTAATAACATACAGAGGGGAGGAATCACTTGGTCCTGAAATGACTCTTCCATACAGGAAGGAAGGAAGGGTGACCAGTCTGACACAATTGGTGATTCAGTTATGCAGCAAAAAACAAGTGATATAGTCTGATTATTAGGAGTGAGTTTGTCAGATAGACCACTGGCATGTAGCCTTTACACTTACTGACTTGCTGAGCAATTCTGTTGCAAGTGGACACAAATCTCACAACAGAACCAGTTAAGAAGAGTATAAGTTCCACTGAAGTCAATGGAGTTATGGTGGTCTACACCAGCTAATGGTCTGGTTCTCCACTATTTAGGAGTTATTTCACTAGGCAGAATGTACCAGAGTTAGAACTGGGCCAAAAAACTGCACCTATTGCTAAAAAATGGTTGTTTAATAGCCATAAGTATTAATTGTAGCCAACATTTCTGAAGCTTGTATGCCTAAGGCCAGGTCTACCCTCAAAAGTTAAGTTGATCCAGCCTGCGTCACTCAAGGGTGTGAAAAATTCACACCCCTGAGTGACAGAGTTAAGCTGAGCTAACTGCTGTGTGTAGACGGTGCAAAGTTAATGGAAGAATTCTTGTGGAAGTGGTTAACTTCGGTGATGGGAGAACTCCTCCTGTCACCGTAATAGACAAGCCCTAAGCATGGATATAGTTTTCTAAAGTTTGTCATCACATGTGAAAATTTTGACTTAGGTTTTTGTGTCTCCTCCATGGTAAAGATCGATTTTTCAACATGGCTCTGTGTTAATAACTTTCTAACATCAATTGATCAGCCAATGTAGATTGGATTGAATTGTGCTAGAACCATGTTTAAAAATCACGATAGCCATATTTAGGGTGACCAGATAGCAAGTGTGAAAAATTGGGACGAGGGTGGGTGGTAATAGATGTCTATATAAGAAAAAGCCCCAAATATCGGGACTGTCCCTATAAAATCAGGACATCTGATCACCCTAGCTATATTGGCTAAATGATGTTAGAAACCAGTTTAGCTAGAAACATGTTTCAGTTAAATTTAAATGCTTTTAAACTTGGTCAAAAGCCAGAGTAAACAAAGCCTAAATCTTGAATCTAATTAGGCAAACAGAATGAAAACACCCAAAACCTACTGGCAATGCAAAATGTTGTCAATGGCTATAAACAATGATGTCTCCTAGTCCCTGTAGGCTCTTGTGCAGGTTAACTTTTCTGTGGCAACCCCCATTGCAGAGGCACTAGGACCAAGTAACCACCATATGGGCCGTAGGAAGCATAGCATATCACCCCCTGGGGGTCATCTATCCCTTGGGACTCGGGAGCAACAGTGGCAAGGCAAGGGGCAGAGCTTCTCTCCAGCTCTCTGACCTACACAGATCTGGATGCAGTAGACTGGCTAGGTTGGCTGAACTTCTACTGCCTGAACGTTGGACATCTTTTTTCTCTAATCTGATTGAGTGTTTGCTTTACTGAATGGAGGGTTTGGGCTATCACAATGTAAATATGCCATATGTCTTAGCCTCCATGCCTTTAAAAAAAAACCTGTCAAGCTTACTATTTGCATGCCTTTTAAGATACAAAGGATTCAGGAAGCAACTACTTTAATGCAGGGCTAAGCAAATTCACTTCACAAAAGTGGATACAGTTCTACTCCTTAGAAGCTGTTAGATTAGGTTGGTATTGATTGATTTATTAAGTTATGTTTATTTCACTGTTAAACATAAGGGTTTATTTATAGCTTGTCAAACACACCTACTCAGGCTTGGAAGCAGTAAACAATTTTGGTTTTGTGTGGCCCCCGGGCAGAATTACAATGATACTTTCCTTTGTTTTGGAAACAAAAACTGCTGTAAAACAGGAAATGGAAGGTGTCACTAAACTAGAGCAGCTCATGGTGGAGAGAAGCAAATAGTGGGGTTGCTGCTGGGATCACTCCTAGGTCGATTTTTCATTCACTTTTTAAACAAATGGCAATACATATAATGCCTATATAAATATAGTACCATTTTTTCTGGTTTGTTTTTCTTTCCTACTAAGAATATAATTTCAAACGTAGCTAAATATGCTGTAAACACATAGGAGTGACTGCAAATATAAAGAGCAAATGAGTTCAAACTAGACTAGGGTTAATTTTGTGGGGCCATTAGGTTGTGTCATACAGAGTTCACTGCCAGTCAGCTGTTTGAAAGTGAAATATGAGGCATTTCCAAAGCATGGCCTGATATTGAGGAAAGAGCTATTACTCCAGTGAGACATAAAGAATCTCTTGATGTGACAGACTAAATTCACCCCTCATTTACATTGTATTTGCTTGTGTAAACTAGGGTACAAGTCTCCTGATTGCAGAAAACATGGCCTGATGTTGCTCTTCAGAGATTTTATCTACAGTAAAGTTTCCTCTAACATTTCCTACTGTTGGTCCTGCCAGTGTAGCGCCAATGTGGGGGCACTAGTGTGGACATGGTCATGGTGTCATGCAAGCCTGGGCTAGATGATATAGCTTCCAGGTGCCTGCAGTCCTGACTGTACTAGTGCTCCTACTGTTGACATTGCAGCACCAGTGTTAACAGTGGAAATCTTTCAGAAAAAGAGGTGAGTATAACAGTCAGAGTGCAAAGAGCCAGTAACTCTTGTCATCAGTCATTGCCCTTTATAATGGTGACTGTTCAGGACTATACACTCCTCATTCTGTTCCCAAGCACTTCTTCCTCCAGCCCTTTCTCTGCTTCAGCAAGATGGTTTGTTGTTTTCTTCCTTCTCAAGACTGAAAAGACACGATTCCATTTTCCTTCTCCCTCAAACCAAGCTTGAACCAGCACTTCCTCCATTTCACTACTTCCTTGTAATGCCATTAAAGCCATCACCAACCTCATTCTCAATTTTCCTTCTAGCCTGATTATCTGCCAGCCACCATTTCTTAATCAGTACCTATCATAGCAGACCTTTCCCTGTCTCACTTAAAACAACAGTCTTCCAACAACACAACCTCTCCCTTTTTTTTCTCAGGCCTGTCTCTGCTGACACTGGTTTTAACCGCAACTTTTTGTTTCCAAGGCCAGAAATCATAGAATCAATTTTTGATAGCAAAATATACCTTCTTTGTTTGTTAAGGTGCCCATTGCAACATCCAGAACTTTGATTCTTCCCATGATGGAAACTCTTGGTCATGTCCGAGAGATTTTCCATTTCACCTACTGCAATTCCATCTTGTGTGTCTGTCCTTCTAACCAGCTGCTCATTTCCTCCCAACTCATCTCAATGCTCCAGGAGCCTCTTCTCCTCATTGCCCACTGCAGTTGCATCTGGAGACCCTCCTCACCCACTAGAGCATAAGATTCCTCTCTTTGCTTCACCCTAACTTTATTTTATACATTTAAATTCTAAATGTAACATTTTAAATTTCCAAATATAGGTAAAGCAGTACAAAAACTGTGCGTAGACTAGTCCTAACTGACTTAAGCTAAACTTAAGCAGTAAGCCTGGTTTAAATTGAAATAAGTGTCCACACAGCCTTTTGTGCCACCTTATCTAAATCAGTCTATCTGGTGTAAGTTGTAGACAAGGGTTGATATTTCAGAAATGTCTTTCCTTTTTTTTTTTTCTAGAGGACTTGGGTTAAATATGCTTTAGTTAAACACAAGTTATGGGATTCAGTACAAAGGTAATTGGGTGAAATTCTATGTCCTATGGTACGCAGTAGGTAAGACTAGATGATCTAATGTCTTGTCTAGCCTTCAGATCTACAAATCTCTGACTCAGAAATGTATATTGGGATCTTTTCCCAACCTTAATGGAGAGGAATTCTGAACAGAAAGCTTTTCTTCCACTTGTTTAGCTAAATAGTTGTTATCAGCAACCAAAGTATTTTAAACAATCTGAATAAAAATTCATTTTCTTAACTTTCACTTCCATTGTACTTGTGATGTCATCATTGTACTCGCTGTCTGGTCAACCACAGAGAATTCCAGAGCAGAACATTTGGTGCTTTTTTTTTTTTTTTAGGGGTTGAAGGAAGCTTTCAAGTTTTCATTATGCATCATAAAAATAAAAAAGCTGATGAAAGGGAAAGATGAGGCGAGCGCGCCATATTTTTCCTTTGGAGGTCACCTTTAAATATATAACTCTGCACTTGATAACCGTGAATGTTTAATTATTCTTTAGCTGCATATTTCTGAAAGGCTGAGACACTCATTGGCACTCAGTGAGACGTGTTCCTAAGTAGCTTCCTGATTTGAGGTCTTAAGCCTGATCCAACGCCTGTTGAAATCAATGGAAAGATTCCAAATGCCTGCAGTGGGTTTTGGTTCAAACCATTAGAGCAGTTCAAATCTGGGAAACAGGTCACACAAGGGAAATTCATTTGTTGCCATCTCATTTTAGTCCCCGCTCATCCTTATCATGAGCCTCCTCTATACACATGGGTACAATTCTGCATGAGTGGCACTCTCTGTTCTCCAGAGGCCTGGGACTGGAATAGCAGGAACTTATGTAGCTCAGGACTGAGATTTAGTGGCTGAAATACATTTAGGAAGTTGGCTGGCACCGTGCCTGCCCTTGCCAAGTGTAGCTGAAGCCAGTGTTATCAGTCTCTTTTTCTCTCTCTCTCTCAGACACCTCTGGACCAGTTGAACACAATATATCTCAGAATCAAGAAGTAGCCCATCTGTGATATTATGTGGGATCCCATGAGGGGACCTCATGTGCCAGGTTCTGTTCTTGGTTACACTGATGTAAATCTAGAGTAATTCTATTATCTACAGGGGAATTCCTGCAGATTTATGTAGCTCAAAAGCTGACTCCGTGTAATGACCTTAAGCAGGAAACAAAAAAAGTCAGCTGCAGTTCTAAAATTAATCTGGGATAACTACAAAGGTTCCCCACTGCATCTGCCCTTTGTGCATGTCATGTTTTTATTAACTTTCCAACAGCAGGCTATTACCATTTTTCTGCTCTTCCTTTTACTTAGCTGTTTAGAGTGGTCCCTTTACACTGGAACCTACCTTCTTACTGAATGATCTGCTAATATAGTTTTAACACTTTGTTCCCCTCTACTTACCTTGAACAATCTTTCCCACCTTAGTGCCGCTGTATTTCATTTTTATCAATATAAGAAAGAGTAGTGAATGTGCTAACATGATGTAGCTGTGCCAGAGTAAAACCTTAGAGCAGATTTGCTGCACTTAGTGCAAAAAGTGACTTTGCTGGTGCAATTTGTAAAGTGGTAGAAGACCTACTGGCACAAGTCACTTTTAAGTTAATGCAGTGTGTGTACGCTAGGATTTTGCACTGGTGAAGCTACTACATTGGTGTAGCTACACCAGTGCAAAACAAACGCACCAGCATAGATGTGCCCCAAGTCATACCTCTTATTGGAAACTCTACATTGGCTTTCTTCTGACCTCAGGTTTGTCATCCTCACATTCCAAGCCATGCATAATCCATCCCTGCCCTCATTTCCTCCCCATTCACGCTGCATATGCTTCTCCCACCATGACTGCTGTGGCGCTCCTTTTGTTTCATTCTCCCACTTTGTGAGTTCATCCCTGTATCTCTCTGCCTTGGGAACTCCCTTCTTCTCCTCAGCTACCAAGGGCTCTTCCTCATCTATACTCCTCCTCAAAACATGCATATCCCATGATGACTCTTTATATAAATCAAGCAGTGTAAAAAGTTGTGTTAGAGGCAGCTTTAAGCAGAAACTTAGCTGCCACCATAATTATGAAGTGTCTCAACCACTCCACAAAGACAGGTATCTTCATTTAAAAATGCATCTTTATGTCTACACTGCTTCCAGCAATCCAAAGCTGCAGATTCACCAGCCACTGGCTGCCTTTTGTGTTCAGAATGACCTTTCAAACCCAATCTAGAGTTTAAACTCATTGGCGTGGGGCCATATCTTCATAATATAGTAATAATTCAGCTACTGGTCGCATACACTACGGTAGCTGCTTCACACAAATCCATGCATACCCAAGTACAACCGATCTGATTCCCAGTTATGGAAATAGTTTAACTTTACAGGGTTACAAAATGTTATTTTGAGTATACGCACGGCATCAGAGTAGCTTTTTCACTTCTTTGGTAGTCGTTTGCTGCCGGGGTTCTGCTAGTGACCTTTCTGCATTAAACAAAAATGCAGAAGGAATCACATCGTGTTAATCCAAGGCAAGCCAGAACATCACTATTATAAATCTCTCAATTGTTCTGTTCCTTAGTACAACTATTTGTTTAACCTTAGGACCAATAGAATATTTTTCGGTATGCTTTTTCCAATAACATGCATAAAATAAAAACTCAAGTTAAGACTGAGCATGACACTTGAGAACTCAGTTTCAATGGTCTTTCCTTCAATTCACTTTTGTAAATGAGAACCCAAGAAGCAAAGCAAACAAAAGCAGCATGCAGCATAAAGCCTATCAGCTTTTGTAGAACTGCGAGCCCTGGAGCCCTCCTGTCCCTAAGAAGCAGATAGCATCGTGAATATGTAAAGTGCTTTTTACAGTACAGAGTGTGAGTAATTCTCTGATTAATTCAGTCTTTTTGTTTCTTCCCAAACATAAATGGACACTTCTCAGCTTTCCTAGCTCCAATACTTAAAAATAAGCAGCAAAATAAATTCTGTGGCTTATTTATTTGGCAATCCTACTATTAAAATAGGAACATTTGGAGAAGAGAAAATTAGCAATGACAGTTTCACCAAGGGGCTTTTTTGCAGGGTGGATGTATCATTGAAAGGGTAGGTAGCTATCTGTTTGCCAACCACCACTCAGTAGCTCACATTTACATTTGGTAGTGTCTGATCTTGAGCGATGCCGAGTGCCCACAGACCTCAATGAAGTTAGTGGGAATTGAGGATGTTCAGCAACTGACAGGATCAGGCCCTACAGTGAATCATGGCATTGTGGTCTTCTCAGTTGAGATCAGTCAGAACCTTGCAGGACCGTGCCTTTCTGCTGATAGTGATATCATCATTCTATTGGCCATGTGTAGGTTCCCAGTCATTCTGTTTGGGTCCAATTTTCACTTCCAGCTCTTTCTGTGTTGTTTATATTGAAGAGCAATTGCTTCTTATATTTAGCAGCCTTTCCCTTCTGCTTTTGTTCCCAAAATGATCCCTTGTAATGGCATGCCTGTGCCACTCCGTAGTGTATAGTCCAGCCTTAAACAGGAGCTAACAGCTGCAAACTTTAACCTTTATGGACTGTTTTAAGGAAAATGGGTCTATGTGTGATAGGATGTTTGCCTCACACCAGCCCTGAAGGGGTTAAGGTGTCTCAGAAGGTGTTAATTCACTTTATAGGTCACACCTAGGGGAGAGTCAGGCTTGAGGGAGCTTCTGCGGCTGGCCAGGGGAAGGCACCTCTCCCCCGGCCTCAGGCTGCTGCAGTGAGAGAGGGCTGTGGGGAGTCCTCTTTCTCCACTGCAGCCCTGGAGAAGCTTGAACCCCTCCTCCCCAGCCCCACCCCAGAGCCTTCCCCCACAGTCAGAGCCCTCTCCGCCCCACCCCCCAATGTTCTGCCCTAGCCCTGAGCCCTGTGGGTTCTCCTCCCACACTCCGAGCCCCTTGGCCCCACCCCTGCCACATATCACCTCCATATTGGTGCACATAACAAAATTCATTCCGCACATGGATCTAAAATATTAGAGGTAACGTGTGCACAGGAGGCAGTTTGGGCCAATAGAAAAATGAGTCAAGAGAGCTTTTCTATTAACAAGTAAAAGAACCTCAGAGCATCACAGAGAAATCCCCATGTATGTCACTAAAATCTGAAGAAGGAAAACAAGCACTTCTAGCCCTTGCCTGAACTAGTCTACTTTTCCTTAAAATTTCCTGCTGTTGCAACCACAGGTGGGAGCTGTGGCATAGATAAAGCATGGTATCCTCCAAGATTTTTGCTGCTGTGTCATCTAGATCTCCAATGGCCTGGTGACAAAATGTCTGCTCCCCTGTCTATACTAGCACTCTCGTTGTTGCTACTGCCAGTGGATCTTTAGTAGTGGTAGAATTTTTTTTTTGGAGGGGGCAGGGGGATGGACAGTGGAGACAGGGCCGGCTCTGGCTTTTTTGCTGCCCCTAGTGAAAAACCTCCCAAACCTGTGGGGCAGCCGGAGCCAAGATGCAAACTTTCAGCTAGTGGGATTCTCTGTGCTGCAGACGTGCCCTGGGCAGTGGAGTGTGTGCCCCGGCTAGCAGGGGGGAGGGGAAGGGAGTGGGGGGAGAGAGAGAAGCAGGGCAGCCAGAGCTTCCTTCAGCCATGGAGCTCACCACTTGGCCCCTCTTGCCATGCCGCCTGCCGGGAGGGCTCCGCGCTGCTCCGGTCGGCGGGGAGGGAAGGACTTGGGCTGCTGGGCTTGCTGCAGACCTGGCTGGGGCAGACGGAGCTCGCAGCCGGCTCCCAGCAGGGCACTCCGCGCTGCCACCCCCTACACAGCTGCCAGAGTGGCAAACAAAAAAAAAGGGGGGGGGCGGCCGTGCCGCCCTAGGATTGGATGGAATGTCACCCCTTAGAATCTGCCGCCCCAAGAACGAGCTTGCTTGGCTGGTTCCTGGAGTTGGCCCTGAGTGGAGGGAGTGGGAATCTTGACGTGGCTGTAGGGAATATGGCTATTCTGCCTGGAAGATAGACCAGATGACCTAAGTGTTCTTTTCCACCTTAAAAATATCTGTGACCCACTGTTCGTTTGTTTTTCTCCAGTGCCATTGTTTTTAACTTCATTCTGGAGATTTCCCTAACTAGAAAAGCAATCTTTTCCAGGCCAAAAGCAGTATCTTCTCATGTGACTAAAAGCTCAGTCCTGTTCTCATTGATGTCAATGGCAAAACTTCCATTGACATCAGTGAGAACAGGAAAGGTAGCTACTGATATAAATAAGTTCTCTTAAACCCAGTCCTGTCTGTACCTCTCTGTATTGTATACATGCCCACATACTCCAAAATACTTTAAAACTTGCCATTCAACTGCACAAATTTCATTTTTAGTGAATATGGCTGACAATGGGCACCGAAGCTAACCATTTCCTTATACGTGGATGCAAAAAAAAAATATTTTTTTTTCTTTGAGAAGGGTCTCATAACAAGTACACACTAACTGTAGCACTGCATCGTTAGAGACGTTTTCATATTTTCAGGTAAGCAGGCTGCTGCTGGGGAAAGAGGATAGCCCATTAACACCTTGGATCAAAACAGGCTAACTTCCTTTCAACACAGAATACATTTTTCACATAGGCCCTTAGTGCCTCTGCTGCATTCAGACTTGCTGTGTTTCAAACACTGTACTATAGATCGCCCTTTGTGAATGGGTTTGTAGGCTGTGCTGATGAGGTCACAAGTCTTGGATTTAAAATTCACTTTGCTCGCTCTCTCATCCACTGCCCTGTGAATTCTGCGGATGTAGGGGCAACTGGACCCCACCTTTCAGGCCTAATGAAAGCAGGGCTTTTTTAGTTTCTACAGCGCCATGTGTGTAACTTACAACTCTGAGAGCCTTTGGCAACGCTTTATAAATGCTGTTAATTCACAGCTGGCATCTCATCCGCATGGGAAAGATTTTCTTTTTAAAAACAAACACCTAATAGAGCCATTGAGAGCATCCCAGCAGTGGAAAAAAGGGGAAAAAAATATGCAAATAGCCGTATTTGCCTCTGCAGAAGACTTGCCTGGAAGAATATTGAAAGCCCTTCTTTCTGCCACAGCACAGGGCTTCTCAAGGGTTTCAGGTGCTCAGCAACCACAGTTTGACTAGTGCAGCTACAGCAATGATAAATGCAGTGAGGTAGAAGCTGTGAGCACAGTTAGCACAGTAAAAATGATTGTGCTAGAGGTGACAGGCCACAACTGCTGCACCACTAGAACTAAGCCCAAGCCTTTGGAAGGACTGTCTGCAGCTAGATTTGTGGGGGTGTAACAACACAAGCCCGGGGGCGGCAAGCTTCGGGGGGTGGCGGCGGCATGCTGGTCATCGTGAGGGAGGCAGTCAGGGAGCCTTCGGTGGTGTTTCTGTGGGAGGTCCACTCATCCCGTGGTTTTGGCGGCAATTTGGGGGCGGGTACGCTGAAGGCGCAGGACCGGCAGATCACCCGCAGAACCACTGCCGAATCCACGTTACTGATGGACGTCCCACAGAAAAGCTGCCAAAGGCTGCCTGACTGCCGTGCTTGGGGTGGCAAAAAACATAGAGCCGCCCCTGCACAAGCCATCTATGTCCTCTGCTGCAGTGGGGAGCTCAGTCAACTGGCGCACCCACCAAAGTGGACAGGGTTGACTCGGGGGGTGCTGAGTCAAGCTAAGCGAGGGGGAGGGACTCATTCAGTCCATCTCCAGCAGCATTGTCTGCATGATTACGTTTAAAATGCTAGTGACCACCAGTGTCTCAATTACACTAGGGCTCCCCTCATTGCTGTGACCATATCCTATGTTCTTGTACAGCTCCTACAATGATTTATCTTTGAGAAGTGTGGGAGTAGCTAGGAGCCCCAACCAAGCTGGGGGCTGATTGTACTGGGCACTGTATAGTCACATTGTGAAGGTCAGGCCTTTTCTTGAAGAGCTTACTTTCTGTTGCTGAGGTTCTAATTTTGATTAGAGTTTCTGGAAGCTATTGTAGTAGAAATAATAAATGAATAATAATAACCTAACTTCCTTGATCCCTTGTGAGTTAGTTGCATGCTCCAGTGGGCTTTGTAATAGATGTGGTATCACAGCAAAGTTGGTGCCAGCTGGCAGGACCTCAGCGGGCTTGTCTGTGTTCTTAAAGAAAATGTAATCTCCCTTACATACTGAATGCCATCTGCAAGAGGCTGTGGGGAGGAGAGGATGGTCTTGTGGGTGAAGCAGTGGGTTGAGAGAAGGAGTTCTGGCTTCTCCTGGTAGCTTTGTGTTGTATCAACCAGGCAAGGTACTAACAAACTTCAACAGGACTTTATTTTTAAAGTGGAAACCTCTTTATTGCATCCTCTGTAACTCTCACTCTGCCTCCTCAACTCCTCCCCCTCCTTCCTGTTTCCTCTCCTTTCAGACTCCCAACAGCCAGTGCTCCCAGTTCTAGTAATTACAAGCAACATCTAAACACCACACTTTGCCACTAACTTACAGAATGACCGTAGGCAAGTCTTTAAACCACTCTGCCTTATTTTTGTCATGTGTAAGCTGAGAGGATTTTACAATACCTCAGACAGTGTAAACGCCAGGGAAGGAATACCAGTAGCATGGCCTCAGTGTGTACCCAGTGCTAGAGCTATGGCATTCTTGGGCTGGACTAGTCTGACTTGTGATGCTCAAGGAAGAGCGCTGGAATCTCTCATTAGAAAAATAAACCTGACACATATTTGACAAGGCTACGAACCGTGGTGCCGGAGTCAGTTCTCATCAGGATCTTTTTTGTTGGCAGGCTGAGATGGGTTGTACAACAGAAGTGGGAGCTATCTCATAATGGAAGGTAAGGGTAAACTGAAATTGCCCCCTTCCAAGTTTTGGATGCAGATTTGCAACACTGTTAATATCTTGTGTATCGTGTATTATTATCAGTTGCACTACAGCGGTGCCTGGGGGCTCCAACCAAGGTCAAGGCCACATTGTTCTAGGCTCTGTACAGACACAGGGACAGCTTCTGTTCTGAAGAGCTTATGCTCTAAATAGATAAGATTGACAAGTGTACTAATGGACAAGAGTGCTAGTGGCAACAGGTGAAATGATTTGTCAAGCACACACAGCAGATGAGTGGATGAGCTGGGAATAGAACCTAAATCTCCTGATTCCTAAACCATTGCCCTGTCACTATTCCACACTGCCTCCCAAGGAGCTTGAGTGAACCCCGCCCCCCAAAGAATCTAGACGAATCTGTGTAGCAAAACTCAGTGCTGACTTTATTTGAGCAAACCCTATGGATTGGAACATAGAAATGCCATACTGGATTAAACCAGTAGTTCAAGTTATCCTGTGTCTGACAGTAGCTAGTATCGGATGCTATGGAAGCAAGTGCAAGAAACCCTGTAGTGGACTCTTATGGACAGGGCCAGCTCCAGCTTTTTTGCCACCCCAAGCAGCGAAAGAACAAAAAAAGAGAAAAAAAAAAAAACGATTTTGCTGCTGCTGAATTTCCACCGAAGGCTGAAGCAGAGCTATTGAGCTGCCGCTGAAGTGCCACTGAGGACTAGAAGTGTTCCGATCGAGCTGCTGCCAAAGTGTCGCTGAAGAGCAAGAGAGGGACTGAAGGACCCGCTGCCAAATTGCCACCACAGACCCAATCACAGATGGAGTGCCGCCCCCTTTCTATTGGCTGCCCCAGACACCTGCTTCCTTTGCTGGTGCCTGGAGCCAGCCTTACTTATGGAATGAAGTTTCTTCTTAATTGTCCTGAAGCATGAAGCTTTATATTCCTTCTAAGGCGCCTTTGTTTTAACTTAACTAACATTACTCTGGATGTTTTTATTTCCCTATAAACATCTAATTCTTTCTGAATCCTACAACTCTCTTGGCCTCAATGATATCTTGTGGTAGTCAGTCCAACAAGTTGGTTATACATTTTATTAAAAAGGGGTTCCTTCTGTCAGTTTTAAATTAGTTCCCTTTCAATATCCTTTTATTCCTACATTATGAGAAAGGGCAAAAACATGTGTACAGTTTTACAATTTGCCTTCTCAATGCCATTCATTATTTGGTGTGCCTTTATCATGTCCCATTTTATTTGTTTTTTCCTCTAAATTATCTCATTCCAGTCTTTCCTTGCCTCTAATTATCTTCCCTGAACCCCCACTGTAGTTCTGCTACATCACACCACCTTCATCAGACAATTTTTCCGTTGATTCCATTTCCTGTGAAGGCTGTTTGAGGAAATCAGAATGGCTACTAATATCAGGACAGAACAGCCTTGAGGGAGAGTCTATGGCCTTGTCAGTATTAATGAACTGAACCATTGCTGACAGCTGACCAGTATTCAGCAGTGGTTCAGCTTCAGTCCGTTTTGTAGTGCAGGTGACAAACTCACAAAAAGTAGGCATGCTATTCTTGCTGGTCATGGAATCAATACAATGGTTGCTGAACCTTTAGCCAGAGAAAATAGTCAAGCAGAAAGAAAATTCAAAGATGTTTTATAGAGTGTTGTCACTTGGACTATTTTATTGCAGACTCTTGTGATACTTATTATTTTTCATAAAGTTGCAGCTCCTAGAAAGTTTCTAGCCCTCATGGTTGCAAAGAAAAGCTGGAAACAGAGCTCTAAAGGTTCAAACTAGAAGGCAAATAAAAGGATCCCCAAAGTTGTTTTTTAAACCTCATGATTTATAAGCATATCTCATGATTTTTGGGGCTTGATTCATGATTTTTGAAACCTTGGTTTTGGCAATACTGTTTATCCACCAAAAATACTCCCAAACAAACAAATCGAACCACATGTCCAAAAGAGTAATGTTAACAAAAGCCATACATAATAAGGAGACTGCAGCAACTGTTAGGGTATGTCTTCACCACAGAGAGAGCTCAGATAATCAGCATCCAGGTCTGAGAACCTGCGTTTGCCTCTCCCGGTGTGACCAGCAGTCTGCAAAGCCTCAGTGGAGTTAATGTGTCCTTGCTGATCCCGTGTGACTCACCCATGTATGTTGGCATATATGGGAGCATAGTCCATGGTTCTCTGTGCTGTAGTAAGCTGGTCCACTCTATGATTCTTTCTAAATTGACTGTGGGAGCACTTGTCTGTGTGTGCATGTGGAGGAATTGTGGGAAGGATGGACGGACTATCAATATTCAAGTGATTTAACCTGCATGCTCACTGCTAGTGGGTGGGATACCAGCCTGAGTGAAAGTGTCACTTGGCTTTTAGCTTGTAATGCCAGAAGAGCTGGCTAGCCTGGGTTGAAGACACCATAAAACTTGGGTGAGACTTTTGTGTCTGAACAGGAAGGGGCTTGGGGTAAGATCCTGGGCTAACTCCGCTGTAAAGTCATACCCTAATCACAGCTGCTCTCCTTGTTCTGTTATTGACTTGAGCTAGACCCCCAAATGCCCAGCTGACAATGGGAATGAAGGTTACAGACTGAACTGTGCATAGCAGTAGTAAAACCACAACAAAATCTAATTGCAGCTCATTCTCCTGTCAATATTCAACAAGCAATCTGAGATTAATACACCTCTACCTCAATATAACGCTACCCGATATAACATGAATTTGGATATAACGGGGTAAAGAAGTGCTCCAGGGGGGGTGGAGGGGGCTGCACACTCTGGTGGATCAAAGCAAATTCGATATAACGCGGTTTCGCCTATAACTCAATAAGATTTTTTGGCTTCCGAGGACAGCGTTATATCAAGGTAGAGGTGTACTTTAAAGTTTAACCTAGGGATTCTGTTTGTCGGGCTTTATTCATTTAATTTTTGGAGCTCTGTTTTTAGCAATTTGAGTTTTATGTAAATGTCCAAAAATCTATTTTAGGGAGGCTTTCTCTTTGTATTTATTATGACTAATGTATATATGAGTGATTTCTTTGTAATATTGCCTAGTGCACTTTAAAGTAATACTCTTTCCAACAGCACTACCTTACAGCACACTAGGGAACCCTTAGTGCGCACCAGCAGGATCTACTCAGACCAGTTAATACACAACACATTAGGTTGCTTTAGAAATCAGTCCTGTCGAGCGCATTACAGATACACCCTTAGACACAAGCCACCAGTTCTGACTTTTTTCTGGTGTTTGTTGGATAAACAGTGATTTCATTTGGGAAGGGGAGATGAAAGGAGGGGTGTTTTTATTAGTATTTATTGGTTAAAACTAAAATCAGAAGCCCTACTTAACACCTCTCTAGAAGAAACCCCACCATTACATAGTCACAGCCTCATCCACTCGAATTAAAGGCCTGGCCAAATGCGGGATTTTCGTATCAATGTATCTACACTGACGGAGCCACACTGGTTAAATCCTTAGGTCAGGTTTACACTAGAAAATGTTTACTGGTATACCTATGCCAACAAGCCCTCCTAGTGTAGATACAGCTCATACTGGCCAAAAAAAAAAAAAGTGCTTTTGCTGGTATAGCTTATACAGGTTCCCCAAGAGAAATAAGCTATATTGGCAGAAACACTATTATGGCATATAGTTTCATGTACACTAGGGCTTTAGCTGGTATAGAAATGTTGGAGGGTGGGGGAGGGGGGAATCATACTCCTAACTGGTGGTAGAGTACCAACAAAAACTGGCCTGGCCATAGTATGCATGTGCTGCAGTAATGTAAAAGCTGACATGCACTTACTTGTGCACTTTACCCAGATCTGAAATTGGATTACCCCACACTAATGCAAGTTGCTTTTTACACCAGTGCTACATATCTGCACTCGAGGCTTGCCTGAATGCAGCGCCATTGCCACTCCAATACAAAAAGCCATCTGGTCATGCAGAATGTAGATGTCGGAATGAGCAGACTGGTGAGAAAATCCTTAATAAAAAGGTTTGAGATAAAGGAGAGGTTCTCAGACTTGGAATGGAGACCCCTCAGGGGGTTGCAAGGCTATTAGGTGAGGGTTGTGAGCTGTCAGCCTCCATGGCCAAGCCCCACTTCATTGCCGGTATTTATAATAGTGTTAAATATTTTTAAAGGGTTTTTAATTTATAAAGGGGGGTCGCTCTAAAGCTTGCTGTGTGAAAGGGGTCACCAATACAAAAGTTTGAGAACCACTGAAATAAAGGATCAAAGCATCCAGAGAACTGTGCAGCACTGCAGAAAAGCATATCACTAATATTAAAGTTGAATTGCAAAGAGAAAACAAATTGGGCTTATGCCCTCTTTTGAGTTTATGAAGTGTGTAAATAAGGCCTGAAAGGTAGACTTTTCCCTTCAAAGTAATTTTTGGACTGCGTATTTTAACATCTGAAAATCAGATCTTGTCTGCCCTGGAAGACACTATGATTGGAGAACAAGAGCATGAAAATGAAACAACTAAAGGTACATATTTACTAGGAAAGAAGGTATATTATTACCTAGTGAACACATGGTAACTAATGAGAGGTAAACTGCTAGTGAAGAGACAACAGCCTGTAGCTCTCGCACGTTGGCAGGTTGAGATAAAGACTACGAGTGAGCCTAGAGTAGCACTAGTTTTCCTAGTGAAGACAAGGCTTCAGAAGGGAAGGGTTTTTTATTAGACTATTTAAAAATGCTGTTCTTTGTTAACACCTATTTTGCTTCAACAACTAATTAACATTTTGGATAAAGACCATCTTTGTGAAAGATTCAATACACCCACCTTACACTTCAGATATGATCATAGTAAAATAAATAAATAAATAAATACATAAATAACCCATTGAGACAGCCAGCTGGTCCTCTAATAAAACCAGAGATGACTAGATTTGACCTTGCCAGTGTTTTAAAGGCTAAAAACAAGTGTATGTGAGGAGAGAGAATGACTTTAAAAAAACAAACAAACCCTTTCTGGCTGCTTTTGGATGTATAAAGAACTCGCAATGGGAAAAGCCTAGTTTTTAAAAAATAATCCTTTGAAAGTCACCTATGAAGTATCAGCATGCATCTACCATAGCCACTCTGAATGAGTGGAATACCACTCCCAGTCTGTGCTGAGTCGGGGGTGTGTGCAGAATGATGGGAAGACTAGTGCTCCCCCTGTTTTCAGAATGTGAGAGCACACACTGAAATTACTCAACATACTCACACCCTCTTTAACAGTCTCAATGATATTACTATTTATTATTACTCCTTTTCTGCTGTCTCATATCTTTCACACACATGTGCCAGCTGATATGGGAACTGTGACATACCACACCCCACAGGCAAGGAAGAGAGTCACATGACTTGCTCCCATTGAGAGCACTTTAAAGAAGACGATAAGCTCTATCTCTCATTTAACTTGGCCTTTGGAAGATGTTTGTGGAAGTTTCTGCAAAGGAGGTGACATCAGTTGTTATCACAGCTGCTGAGAAAGTCTGCGAGATCATGCCTGTTGAGGGAGTGTGTGTAAACATATATTGTTAATAGATAAAATTAAAACAAAAGGCAGTCCATATTCTGAAGGCTGGTATATTCCATTGCTCAGGACTGATGCATATCAATAAAAGCAAAACCTAATACAACACTACATTAAGTTAATTTGAAACAAAAGATACTAGCTCTGGAGTGCTTAAATTTAATTTGAAACAAGACTTCTCTCAGGGGAATTCCAAGTGTTTAGCATGTGGGACATACTCCAGTTGCTAGCTGTACATACCTAAAATAAACTGTGCAAAATTCCATATTCAGAGCCAGACACTGCCAGCTCTGATAGTAAACCCAACTAGCTATCATAATTTTTTCATTTTGTCCCTTGTCCCCTCCACCTGGATTAGGATGGCAATAAGGAATTCTATTTGAAATAGAATCTCAAAGCTCAGTATTTTCCCTATGTGAGATCTAAAGCTTTTGTGTGTGTAATTTTTAAGAGCCTCGAAAGGGATACACACTTTTGCATATAGTTACAAAGAATTCAGTAGGGAATTGTTCTTCTGCGTGTTGTAGGCATAGACAGGCTCCGACAAAAAGAATTAAAATGTAAAGAGTAGAGACAAGAAAGGGTTAAAAAGACTAGTTCTAATATTTCAACCCTAGATGACAATATCTCAGTACCCATAGCACCATTGTAATCTGCTGATTTGCTCTGACAATCCAGCTACTTCTAAATTGTAGGATGAGACTATGGTGATGAGAGAATATTTCCCTTATTAAACCACAACCTTCAGAGGGACTCCGTTAAAACTGAAGAGAACCCTTTTGGGATTGCTGTTCAAATGGAAACATTTTAGATTGTGAATTTTTTCTTGGCACCTTAAAGACACTTCATGTATAATTTGAAGCTACCAAATCTGCTATACCAAGAATCCAGAAACAGGACAATTGGAAGATACACAGGTGTCAATCTGACAACTAAACTGAGAATAACTTTGGGAAGGTCTTAACAAATAGATAATAATGTTTTCCTTGTCTTGTGTTTTAGAGTCTGAATTAAAATTGTTTGGCTCACTAATAACTTTGTGAAAATAATCTACTTCTGGGGATTGGGGGGCGGAGAGGTGGGAAGGTTAATCAGGTCTGGTGCAAGGATGTTTCATGCCCTAGGCGAAACTTCCACTTTGCACCCTCCCCCATCCCCTAGCCCTGTGGCAGGTCCCTGCCCCCCAAATCCTTAGGCGCTCCCACCGTGGCAGCTCCCCCCCTCTGCCCTGAGGCACCTCCCCTGCAGCAGCTCCCTCCCCACCCTGAGGCACCCCCCGTGGCACCTCCACGCCTTCCCCGAGCCCTGCGACACCTCTCCACTCCCCCACCCTGAGGAACCTCCCCAGAGGCAGCTTCCCCCGCCTCCCAGCTGGGGGAGCTATGCGGCAGCTCCTCGCCCCAGCTCATCCCTGCTCCACCTCCTCCCCGAGCACGCCGTTGCTGCTTCACTTCTCTCGCCTCCAAGGCTTGCGGCGCCTAAGCTCATTGGCACCGCAAGCCTGGGAGGCAGGAGAAGTGAAGCAGCAGTGGCGTGCTCGGGGAGGAGGCGGGGCAGGGGTGAGCTGGGGCTGGGAGTTCCCCTGAATGCACCCCCTCCTTACTTGCTGCAGGCGGCCCTCCCCACGCTCCCCTGCCCCAGCTTTCTCTGCCTAAATGCTGGCGGTGACTGGGGCGGCCAAAGATCCAGCCCCTGTGGTCGCTGCCGAAGAAAATGCCACCCCCCAAATCCTAGTGCCCTAGGCCACTGCCTAGGTCGCCTAATAGGTTGCACCAGCCCTGGGGTTAATACAACCTATGTGAATCATTCCTGAATCTTTCTCGGCTTTCCTACATGAAACTTTATTCATCCAGACTTCAGAATTTCTCTGCAATAAAACTTCCAGAACGACATACCACACAATGTTTAAGAATTTATTTAATACTAGTATTACTGTGAAAGCATAGAAGCCAAACTATACATACGGTCAGCCTGAAGAATGTGTAACTAATGACATTACCCAAGCAAAAAAGTAAAATAAAAAGTGTGTGTGTGTGTGTATATATTTTTTCAAACCAACAAGCTTTAACACACAGAAATCTTTTATCAGGGTAGACTCTGCCCCACTATGGTTAGTTCTACACAATGCCTGAGATTACATTGCTGAACATATCCTGAATGCTGTGACAGAAGTATTTGTCACTCAAGGTATTTATAGTTCTAATGCTTTGGAAGACAGATAAATGCTTATTTTTACATGAAACAACAGCTTTGCGAGAGAGAGAGAGAGAGAGAGAGAGAGAGAGAATAATGGACCTGACAAACCACCTTACTGTTGCCTAAATCGCTCATTTCACCATGATGACTGTATCATATTTTAGCCAATGACCATTTTGATTGTGACACTGCATCCTGTTGTGTAGTCAGAACTCTCATCGTACTGTCAAGGTTATATAAGAAATTCCAGTTTATATTATATATTATCATATTTTATTATTCAGCAAGTAAAACAAAGATATAGAAAGAGAGAGCTTAAGGAATACACAAAAGAGGGCAGAGTTAGGGGTAGGCACTCAACCTTAACTTTTCAAATTTCCTAACTGTTGAGGATTTAATAACTCAACTTGAACATTGTATAACACTATTTTGGCATGGAATTTCTTTTAAAAACTAGGTTGAAAGAAAACCACTTGCAACGTCAGCTTTTGGGATCCCAGGAATTTACTGAATCTGGAGTTTTTCAGCTTGACATATCTGGAGTGCAATCATCCTTAATGGAGGCCTGAATACTGCATTGATTGGAACTATATGAATACCAGAGAGAAAAAGCACTTTCTTGGTCTTAACCATCAGAAACCTTAGCTGTCTCAAAATCTTCAATCATCTCAAACCTAAGTGGTTCAGCAGCCCCAGTGTTCTAAGCTTTTAAGGTTCATTTAAAAACAAAAGTGGATAGCAAAATTCTATTGCACTTGTTTGGGAAATTTCCCCATTTTGAATGCTCATAACTTGACATGATTATTTTCTCAATAAGGTCTGCAAATCAAGCCAGGGCTGATGATTCTGCTGTTGTGGAGTTATCCATGTGCAAAAATGTTTGTTTGGAACATATGGGAGAGAATGGGGTGTTCTTCTGGCACACATAACTGGCAAATAGTTGGAATGGTTTGCACTCAGACTTTCAAGAACAAGCACAGCAAGAATCACCTCTGAGTTGAGATAAAACACAAACATTTTCTCCCTAAAAGTTAATTTAACACATTTTTGTGTAACTGAAAAAGGGAGGTTAAACTGAAGTTGGAACTCCTCCCTGACTACCAATCCTCCTCCTCCTCCTCTCACTACTGGGGCCAGACTGTTCCTGACCCATGCATGAGTGTGCAGGAGTCCAAGGATTTAGACAGGCATAAGATATTTACTTTGTGTTTGTAAAGGGCCTAACACAAGGGGCCTGTCTTGGTCAGGGCCTCTAGGTGCTATTGTAATACTACTAATAATGAACCTCTTCATCTTTGTGTTCCACACAAAGCTGTGGACAATAGCAGTTTATGTGCTTGGGGGGGCTGCAGCCAGTGGCCCCACAAGTGATGGGGAGCAGGTGTAGAGGTGGCCCTAAGTCTTCCACAATAGCATGTAGAGGGCAGGGGACTGGAATACACCATTTTAAAAGAGGAAGCAGTTTGCACACCTGGAACACCTCAGGTTACAAACCTTCCCAGGTGCAGCTTGAATGCAGAGCTGTGTGTAAATGGCTTCATTTCTAGGCCATAATGATTCCTATCGTTTAACCTCCATGTTAATGCCCAAATTTGTAATGGAAAGTCTTGGAAGATTATAAACTAATGTTTCACAAGTTGCACTCATGACTGAGTGAGTTTGCTTGAGCTAGCAGTACCTCCACAGATTCAGTGCTTGCAAAAATTGAACCACAAGCCAAGCTAGAATTGTAGACTAGGAAGAGCCATAGCTTCTCCTGGAGTTCCTGTATGCCACTACCCATTGCTGAGTCAGGGTATGGCTACACTTGAAATTTCAAAGCGCTGCTGCGGCAGCGCTGAGGGAGTGCTGCAGCGGCAGCGCTCTGAAGTGTGAGTGTAGTCGGAGCGCCAGCGCTGGGAGAGAGCTCTCCCAGCGCTGCATGTAAACCACATCCCTTACAGGTGTAGCTTGCAGCGCTGGGAGCCGCGCTCCCAGCGCTGCGGCACTGATTACACTGAGGCTTTACAGTGCTGTATCTTGCAGCGCTCGGGGGTGTTTTTTCACACCCCTGAGCGCGAAAGTTGCAGTGCTGTAAAGTGCCAGTGTAGCCATGGCCTCAGTAATACACATATCTCTTGTTTAGTGTGCCCCATTCTGTTTTTCTCTCCTTCTCTGCAGTCAGTATTTCATTAGCAAGCAAAAAACCCAGTATTTGCAAAAGTAGGATCAGTCACTCAGTTGAGACAAGATGTTTGGGCTCCAGGCCTGGTGGTGTGAAAGGACCTGTGCATTAATAGAAACTCTGCATTTTATCCAGGGAGACGATAGTGACTGGGAGAGAGAGTATTGGTGGCTGGGATTGGAGGATAAAATGTTGGGAGTTTGAAATTTTGGGGTGGCTCTGCTATCCATTTGCATTTAATCTACTTCTGCAGTGTTGATTAGCTTTGCATTAAGGTCAAACTTAGAAAGAGGAACAATTGATGGTGAAAGAATGGAACTATGTTAGATAGACTATATATTTATGTTAAGTCTGAACCTGTGGAACACCTGTCTTCTTGTAGGTAAGGCCAGGTCTTCACTCCAAAGTTTTGTTGGCATAGCTGTGTTGTTCAGGGTGTGAATAGACCACACCCCCTAGCTGAAGTGGTAAAACAGCCAGCGTAGATGGAGCTATGCTGAGAGAAAAGTGCTTATGTCAACATGGGTAATATTGTTCAAGGAGGAAGTGTTAACATGCCAGCAGAAAAACTCCTTCTGCTGGCTTATGCTGCGTCTACACTAGGGGGCTCTGCCATATAGCTCTACTGGCAAAGCAGCTGTAGTGTAGACAAGGTCTGAGGCAGAAGTTTTCCTCAACTCTCCCTAGTTTCTTGGGCCTGGCCTACACTGAAAATTTAGGTCAACATAGCTACAGCACTCAGTGGCGTGAAAAATCCACCCCCTTGAGTGCTGTAGCTATGCTGATCTAACCCCTGGTTAGAGTAGGTCAACAGAATAATGCTTCTGTCAACCTAACTACCATTGCTTAGGGAGGTTGTGTTCCTAGAGTGATGGAGAAACCCTTTCCATCGCTGTAGGCTGCGTCTGCGCTATGGGGTTATGCTGGCACAGTTAGAACACTGTAGATATGCCGCTATGGTCCCCATAGTGTAGACATGGTCTTACCTGAAGATTTAAGCAGAAGAAGGTGGTTGGAGGACTGGAATATTTTTGAATGATGTTTCCAAGCTGTTGTGGTTGAATATTAATGATGATGAACAATAATACCTTGTGCTTTTATAGCACCTTCCATCTGAGATACCAATGTTTTGCAAACATGAAGGAATTCAGTGCCTCATGATACCTTTGTGATGAGACAGTATTGTTATTCCCATTTTACAGCAGGGAAAACTTACGCAGAGTGGCTAAGTAGGTTAAGCCCAAGATCAATTGTTTTTTTTTATAATTAACTTCTCCTCACTTGTTAATTTCTATTGTACTGTGCCTAGGGTGACCAGATGGCAAGTGTGAAAAATAGGACAGGGAGTGGGGGGTAATAGGAGCCTATATAAGAAAAAGCTCAAAAAATCAGGACTGTCCCTATAAAATTGGGACATCTGGTCACCCTAACTGTGCCATTCAGTGCTTCCCTATATTTTTTGTCTCATTAGTGTCATTATGAGTATTACAAATTCAGTTAAGCTGAACTGGTGGGAGAATATTGTGTTGCACTGACCCAATAATATTGGAAGGTGACTCATTATTCAGAGAGGAGCTCTGTACTGCAGAGAACTGATAAATGTAAGATCCCCTGTTTCTCTGTTCCTTTCATAGTATCAGTAGCAAGAGGCTGTGTAGATACCTGCCCTGATAACCCAGTCTTGCAGAAAACTGTCAACAATGGCCCCATCCTGCGCACTCCAGCTTCCCTGGCATGGAGCATAAGAACAGCCATACTGGGTCAGACCAAAGGTCCATCTAGCCAAGTATCCTGTCTTCTGACATTGAGTGATCCATCCCCTGTCACTCATTTCTTCTGCAAACAGAGGCTAGGGACACTCCGAGCATGGGGTTGCATCCCTGATCATAGAGCCTGAGGTGTCTGTGGCTCCTGGGGCTACTCCTACTGGTGAATAGGAAGGATGCATTCATCTAAAGACAGCTGAATATAGTGTATAGCCACTCAGGGTACGTCTACACTACAGGATAAATTCGAATTAGCTTAAACCGATTTTATAAAACAGATATTATAAAGTCGATTGTGCGCGTCCACACTATGCACATTAATTTGGTGGTGTGCGTCCGTGGTCCGAGGCTAGCGTTGATTTCTGGAGCGGTGCACTGTGGGTAGCTACTGTAAAAGAACGAGGCCAATAACGTCGATTTGCGTCCACACTAACTCTAAATCGATATAGTAATATCGATTTTAGCGTTACTCTTCTCTTTTTGTAGGAGTACAGAAATCGATTTAAAGAGCCCTTTAAATCGATATAAAGAGCAGTGTAGTGTGGACGGGTGCAGCGTTAAATCGATTTAACGCTGTTAAAATCGGTTTAACAGCGTAGTGTGGACCAGGCCTCAGTTCCTCTCTCTTCCCACAGGCACAGCCTGGGGCTCTTCCCCAGCTGACCTAGCAGGTACAGTGCCTCTCTAATGCTGCAAAGGGGCACTGGCCTCTCTTTAGGGGACCCATCGCCTCACCACATCATCTTGGCAGTAAAGCTGATTGGAAATTTCTCTTCTCAATGTTTTTGGATGAAAAATGTCTTTTTGTTTAACAGGACACACTTTGAAAAACGTTGATTTTGATAAAAAAATACCACAGAAACAAATATTTTGAAACAAAAAATGTTTACAAAGAAATGGGAGTTTGAGGATGCCACATTATTTACACTTGTGGATTGTCATCAACTGAAATCCAGGGTAATCCATTTTGACTAACATTGTATGAGAGAGAATGCTGGGAAAAGATTGGTCTCTGCAGCAAAGAAGGAAAGGAGACAATAAGAAATGGAGACCTCAGTGAGACTGCCACAGAGAGGCCTCTGAGGGTCTGCAGGGTGTAAAGGAATAACAGGATGACATCACTGTTGACTACTTGTGGGCAGTGGAGGAGACCTCTCATCAGAATCAGCTGGGGAAATGTAGAGCTCCAGCAGGAGGAAGAAATAGAGAAGCCTGCTTTAGAAATCTCAATCCTGCTATAAATAACTGTTAAACCATAGGAGTTTCTAAAGAAACACAGCTTTTTCAGCCATTGCGTATTTAACCATTTCCTTCCTGGGTGAAAGGTTTGCTGTCCTTTTCCTTGTTTAAGCCAGGGATAAGTGCATTTTTGGTACAGATGAGTGCTCATAATTGGTAATATAACATAAAAGCTATCCAAATGTTTACAGGTATCCTCCAAACCAATCAAGAGCAAATCAGAGAGAGGGAAGAAGTTACAATCATGATTCATAGTTTCGTATGAAGAGAGGAAGGTTATCCAGCGGTTAGGTTATTAACCTAGGATTTGGGAGACGTGGATTCAGTTTCCTTCTCTGCCACAGACTTCCTCCTTGACTGTGGGCAAGTCACTTTGCCTTTCTGTGCCTCAGTTCCTCATTGGCAAAATGGGGATTACAGTATTTTCCTACCTCATAGGAGTGTTGTGGGAATAAATATATTCAAGATTGTGAGGTGCTCGGATACTCTGGTGAAGGGCTAGATGTCTGTTTATAGCTAAAAGTTTCCATTGACTACCCTGGTACTGTATGACTTGTTCCCTGGGTGCATTACTCAGGACACACTTCTAGTGCTATTTATTTCATAATCTGGCCCACTGTGCATGTGACCGCCTTTCAAAGCAAAGACTGTACACTTTTGGTAAAAGATACAGATGAAAAGAAAAACAATTATTAACTTCATGTATTTACAGAAAACTGCCAGCAGGATCTAACCACATTAAAATAAGTCCGTAATTTCTTGATGCACGTGGTTTAGGGAGTGAAAATGATAAATGGTACACCTCTGCCCCAATATAACACAAATTTGGATATAACGTGGTAAAGCAGTGCTCCGGAGGGTTGGGGAGTGTGGGGTAGCGCACTCTGGTGGATCAAAGCAAGTTTGATATAAAGCGGTTTCACCTATAACACGGTAAGATTTTTTGGCTCCCGAGGACAGTGTTATATCGAGGTAGAGGTGTATTAGAAAATGCTGTAGCCACAGTAGAGCATGATACAGAATCATTTCCAACTGTATCGTAAATAAAATATAATTGATTCCTTAGTACTCAAATGTAAAATTTTCCATTCCCTTCCTTCTGCTCTCTTCTGAGACCTGCAATCCACTAGTTAAGAAATGAAATGGAGTTATGTTTACTTTGTGCCACACAAGTCAAGGCTAAATTTCATAGAATGATTTAATTTTAGTATTGAGATAAGAGAGGCTGACTCAGATTCTCTGAGGGACAATTTTATCAGTACAGTCAGTCATGCAAGTCTTGTTACTGTGACACACAGGAGGAAAAGAAGCCTTATGTGCTAGCTGAGATGAGCATAATACATCCCAGCTGAGTCTGGGATTGCTTGCTGTGGCTGAACTGAACCCCGGGCTTATTGGCTACGTTAACAAGACCCCCATACAGAGTCTGATCCTGTGTGCTTCCGATTACCCTCTAGCAGCTGCCACTGAAATCAGTGGCAGTGTGAGGTGCTCAACGGCTCTCCGGACAGGTTCCATGGGGAAAAGCCTTCACTTTGAATGATTCTACTTTAAATTAAATCAGATTTTGGCCCAGTGATTATTCCCTCTCGTTCTGAAGGGCTTATGTTTCACTGAGAGATAGTAAACACATATTTGGAGAAACCCTGAGCTTTCGTAACAGGCAGCAAATTTCTATAGATAGCAGATTAGAATCTTGCTGAAACTTGAGGTTGTGTTAAAAACTCCATTCCAATGTCCCAAAGTTATTTTCATGACTATTCCTCTCAGCATTATAATTCCTCACTTTGCATATTCTTATTATATTTAACCATAGTTACGGATGTGCGAGCTGGTTCAGAGTGCAGAGTGTATGTCTTGGGGACCAGATTGAGTTAGAACTTGTTATGAGTATGTGAGTATTCTCCGCCTCCTTTTGCCTGCGGTGCTGACATGATGAGCCATTAGTCAAATGATAATATAAGCCAGCAGTTACTTAAATTTAAAGGTGCCGATTGAGTTGTACCATTGCACAGTGTACAGCAGTCTACCTATGCAGTGTAGTTCTAACTGTATTGATTCTAGGGTGTTATAGAGACACGGTGGCTGAGGTAATATCTTTTATTGGAATAACTTCTGTTGGAGACAGAGACAAGCTTTTGAGCCACACGGAGCTCTTCTTCAGGTCTCGGGCGGGTACTCCAAGGCCTTGGCTACCTTTACAGCGCTGCAACTTTCTCGCTCAGGGTTGTGAAAAAACACCCCCCTGAGCGCAGCAAGTTATAGTGTTGTAAAGCGCCAGTGTAAACAGTGCCCCAGAACTGGGACTGCGGCTCCCAGCACTGTAAACTAATCCCCTTGGGGAGGTGGAGTACCTGCAGCGCTGGGAGGGCTATCTCCTAGCGCTGGGGCCGCGACCAAACTTGCACTTCAAAGCGCTGCTGCGGGAGCGCTCCCTCGGCAGCGCTTTGGAGTTTCGAGTGTAGCCAAGCCCCCAGAGTCATACCAAAATGCAAGATAGATCAGATTGTTTAGCATAAGTAGTTAGCATATATTGTAAGGGACCATTCAAGGTAGAGTGGCCAATTAACACCTCTGCAGTCATGGGACAAAAAGAGGGGGTTAGTGAATTACAGATTGTTGTAATAAGCCGTAAATACTGTGTCTCATAGTGAATCGCTCTCAATGAAGTCAATTGGGATAATGATAAAAGACAAAAGACCTATGGGTGAATACTTTTCACAAAGCGAAAAGAACGAGGAGTACTTGTGGCACCTTAGAGACTAACAAATTAGTCTCGTTATAGTTGGTATGGCAACACCCATTTTTTCATGTTCTCTGTGTATATATATCTTCCTACTGTATTTTCCACTGCATGCATCCGATGAAGTGGGTTTTAGTCCACAAAAGCTTATGCCCAAATAAATCTGTTAGTCTCTAAGGTGCCACAAGTTCTCCTAGTTCTTTTTGCTGATACAGACTAACATGGCTAGCCCTCTGAAACCTTTCACAAAGCGATCACTCTATATGTGACCTATCTTTCCTCATTCTCAAAGGAAACCTGCACAACACTTTCAAAAGATGAGCCTGGGAGCAGGGCCGTCCTTACCCAAATGCAAAGTTCAAAGCTGTGTAGGGCACCAGGAAATTTGGGACACCACATTTCCTGGTGCCCTACGCTGCTGTGTGCTGCTCCAGCCCCTGCCTCACCTCTTCCCAAGGGGCCCCGCCCCTGCTCCGCCCCAGCCCCGCCCCACTCCATCCCTTCTCCAAAACCCCTGCTCCGCCCTCGCCCCGCCTCTTCCCACCCCTGGGGACTGCAGCAGGGTCGAGCCTGCACTCACCGGCAGTGGGAAGTGAAGCAACCTGGCACTTGCTGCCCCAGGCACGTGCTTGGTGTGCTGGTGCCTAGATCCGCCCCTGCTCCTGAAGGAGCCATGGTGCAACTGGATGCCTTACCCCACAACTACAGTAGCAGCTGAGTAGGGGTAGACTTCGGCTCAGATAGCCAAATGGATACTATAGGTCCTGGAGATAAACATGCTTTGCAGAGCAGTGCCTCCCTTTTTATACCCCTAAATCCATGTGAAGACCAGTCTGTTGGTGTATCCATCAGAAGGGGTTCTGTGAAATTGCCATTGGTAGAGGCATACTGTGAAGCTGGCACTGCCTTCCTTCCATGGCCTCCATCAGAATTCAGTTGATCAAGCTCCCTTCTGATGTTTAATCAGCACTCAGGAGTCTGCTAGGTTGGGGAGAAGATGCTGAACTTGTAATGTTCTGAGCACTTTCTGTGAACTGAATATATACAGGCATCTGGAAACATCTAGTTTACACTGAGCATCACTAAACACAGGCTTTGGCATAGTCGTTAATGTTTTGTCTTCTCAGGGCTTGCCTACACTTAAAATGCTACCGTGGTGCAGCTGTGCTGCTGTAGCACTTTAGTGAAGATACTACTTATGCCGATGGGGGGACTTCTCCAATGAGTGTAGGTACTCCACTTCCCCAATAGGCGGTAGCTATGTTGATGGGAGAAGTCCTCCTGTTGACATAGTGTGGTCTACACTGGGAGTTAGGATGGTATAACTGGATTTTCAACACCCCTGAGTGATGTAGTTACACTGACATAATTTGCTAGTGTAGATGAAGCTTCACTAGCACAGCTACTTCCATACTACTGATGTGATACCTATCCCTATATATACTCCAGAGCTAGAAAGCTTTCTGGGAGTTGTTTAATAAACTACAGTGGAATATATATATATATGGAAAATGAATCCGGCAGCAGGTAGGAACTCTTTCAATTTCCCCTTTTTACTTACAGGAGGAGCCAGAGAGCTCAATGTGTAACTTAAACAGGAGGTGAGAACATCTCCTTAATTTTCCACTTTCACATATAGGGGAAGCCAGAGAGCTTCCATACCCAGCGAATCTTCTAGTTCTAGAGCTTACACTGACACACAGGGAAGCATAGGAGAGAATATAGCCCTAAGATATTTAAAAAGCTATGTCAAGATTTGTTAGCCTAAAAATTGACCTATTTTTGTTTGACACTGGTGCCATCTGGAAAGTTTTTAGCCTGAAGTGTCCAAATAATTTTTTCTGGAACATTATCTACACTGCTGCTCTTAGTAATAATACTAGTTAAAGAATGAAAAAAGCAGAGCTGGGATTTGCAGCGAGCTTCACATTAAACAGGCGAGTCGTTTTGTGACATGTGAGAGAGGGGATGAATGTATCAGTGTTTTTATTACTAGCCTGACTCCAAGTCTTGAATTTGGTTTTAAAAACAGCTGGACAGAAGCATAGGCAGTTTTTAAAAAAAGTGAATGGTTATACTATATGGGGACAACGGTCACGGGGGGTCAGTTTTTCAGCTCATTGCCTTGACAGAGTTTCTTCAAGCAGGAAATTGCACTGCGTTGTTGCTTCGTGCAACAGGTTGCAGAGAGACTGAATATTACATCTGCATTTATTACTTTCAGCCTGGTCTTTGCTGGAGAAATTAAACCAATTAAGTATTGGGGGTAGCTGCGTTAGTCTGTATCCACAAAAACAACAAGGAGTCCGGTGGCACCTTAAAGACCAACAGATTTATTTGGGAATAAGCTTTCATGGGTAAAAAACCCACTTCTTCCGATGCATGGAGTGCAAATTACAGTATAATAATGCCTGCATCTGTAATTTTCACTCCATGCATCTGAAGAAGTGGGTTTTTAAGTTCTTTAAGGTGCCACCGGACTCCTTGTTGTTTTGTTAAACCAATTAAAGTACCTAGGACATCTGTGAAACATTCTGCAAGCAACACTAAAATTCCCTAAACAGCCTACAAAGGGTCTGATCACTGGTTAGAGCAGACTGCCTTTCATCAGGTTTAGTAACTGGTTAAATCTTAGTAATTTCAGACTGAATCAGTTTAGTGCCAGTGTAACACAGACATTAAAATGATTCAACTAATCCTCCCACTATTTGCCCACTGTGCACTAGTGCGTGTGGACTCTTGCAGAATGCACAGCTTCTGGGACTTGTGAGACAAGTACCTAGAGGGCATTGTAAATGAAATGGTGTACATGAGTACTAGTGTGGGTGTAGGGTAAAACAAACCAATCGGCATGTATCATGTGTTCATACAAATTCAGTACAACAGATTCAGTTACAAACAGTTCATGTCTCCATTGTAGGCAAGATTCTAGTGAGTGATCATTTATCTGAAAGCCCTCCCTGTCCTTATGGCTGTAGCTTTACATCTTCCAATGTCGTTCTGCAGAACCATAAACAAAAACCAGGCAGATGTTTCCTACCTCTAGTTGCTAGTAATTACCTAACAAATGACTCTATGAAGGGCTGCATCATTCTTTATAGAGCTGGATTAATTTTGGGAATTCTCTGTCAGACAATGTTTTGTGCTATATTCACAGATGTTAGTGCAGTGGGGATTGGTAAACTGGTTTGGTTAAAATAGAACTAACTCAAAGTTGAAATTTCCTGAGATTTGTAAAGATTGTTATATTTTCCCATTATTGCATAGCTGCCCTACATTTCCTGGTTTCATACAGAAATGAACTGAAGAAACTAAGATGCTGTGGAAGGGGTTTTTCACAGGGTATTTCTGGTTTGATGGGAGCAGCTTGTTCTCATAAAATTTCTAATCTGATTTCCAAGTCAAAGGAGACTACATGCATTCAGGTAAACACCTTAACGTTTATAAGGCATTCGTCGATGCCCTGTTTGCTTACTGCACAGCTTCTCCCAAGCCACTACGTGTTTTTTTTCTTAAGAGCTGCTGCTAAAACAGTGCCAGCAAGAAGTGTGTTGACTAGATAGTTATTTTAAAAAAAACCCAGATTCCCACCATGTAATATTATTAATGTAACCCCTCTTCATCTTACTGTCACCCCACATCCTTCTGTTTTGTTGGCCTTTCATTGCATTGTCTTGGGAACTTCAGGGCAGGGACCATGTGTCAGTGGCATAGCTAGGAGTGGAAATTTGGGTGGGCCCTGACTTTCAGGTGGACGGGCAATGACAGACTGTGCTAGCTCAACTTCTCCCTGGACACCACACCCTCTTCTTAGCCCTGGTTTCCCCAGACACAGGGCTTCACCTGCCGAGCTGGGCACACACATGGGACAGCTCAGAAAATGGCAAGGCAGAGCTGCCAGAGCGTAGCTTTCTGAAGGGCAGGCGCATAGCTCCACCCTGGATTTCAGCTGCCCGAGTGACGCTCCAGGCTGCTGTGGCAGCACTACACCCTTGCTCAGATTTGGCTAAACCCCTGCCATGTGTAAGTTCTATGTACTGTTAAGAGTAAATAATAATACCTGAACTGACTCTCTAACCATTTTGAAGTTTGCTCATCATCACTAGTTTCTAATAGATTTTCAGATGTTTATCTTCTATGTCTGACACGGTCACATTCTGTATTTACTGAAGCCTGATATGAGCTGTGGGGAGACTGGGACTGTTCACTAGCAAATGAGTGTTCCTGTAAGGACCTGCATTCCTCTAGAAGTGCCTCCTCATTCCTGGCCTTGGAGAGGAAGTGCCTTTTGATGTAGTTTTGAGCATCTTGAGTCATTGTTGGTAATTTATACAATACAACAGGAAAGTAAAGCAATTTCTGGCAAGCATTTTGCTTGTTGTCATGATCTAGGTTAGAAGGGATTCTAAAAAGGAATCAGTGCATTTGTTCAGATTTTTAAATGGGCAGAAAGGCTGGACTATGAAGCCATCAATTTAATTTATCTTAAATTCTGGTACTTCTCTGTCTACTCAACAGATTGCATAAAAAAGAGACAACCAGAAAAGTGACAGGGTTTAAAAGCTCTTACTATAGTAATACATAGACGATAGGACCTGAATCAAGCAGAGGCCTTTTGCTCTGGATTTTGACACAGGTCTGTCAAACATAGTGGGGCAAATTCTGCTCTCCCATTTACCTGTGGGTATATGTAGCTGATCAGAACTTGCCCAATAATGGTAACAAATAACATGAAGACTTATATTTCACCTAAACAAATATATTAATAGAGTTTAAGCTTGTGATAGATCATATAAGTGAATAGTAATGAAACCCTACAATGAAACAAAAGGATCTGGTGGAACTAAAATGAATTTGCCAATGGCCAAAATAGCAGAGAACAGTCTAGCACACATGCTATTTTAGGCAGAGTTACGGCGCTATCAGTTACAGCACTGCTCAGAGAGCGCTGAAGGGAAACCATTGTTGTGTGTTCACACTGTCAGCTGCCTGCACAATAGTGTGTTCACATTTGTGGCACTTGCAGTGGCATTCGGAGTGGTGCACTCTGGGCAGCTATCTCACAGAGCATCTCTTCCTCTTCTGCCACTAAGAGTTGTGGGAAGTGGAAGAGGTCGTGGGGCATCCTGGGTCCTGTCCCAATGCCTCATGATGCATTGCTTCGCATCCCAGAAATCTCTGTGCTTCCATCTGCATTTGGCACCATCTTTCAATAGTTCGTGTACTACGCACTCTATCTCTTCGGTCTGCAGGAATGGATCCTGAACTGTTGACCAGTATGCTGCTCGCTCCTACTAACACACCATGAATGGCAGTGGAGTTATTCCTTAAACTACAAAGGCAAGAGGAGTGCAACATTGATCTTACCACACATACTAGCTACGACATGAGATTGCTTGCGGCATTCATGGTGGTGCTGACCACAATGGAATGCCACTTTTGGGCTTGGGAAACAAGCACTGAGTGGTGGGATCACATTGCCATACACGTCTGGAATGACGAGCAGTGGCTGCAGAACTTTCAAATGAGAAAAGTCACATTCATCGGACTGTGTGATGGGCTCGCCCCAGACCTGCAGTGCAGGAACATGAGAATGAGAGCTGCCCAGCCACTGGAGAAGCGCATGGTGATTGCACTGGGAAAGCTGGCTACTCCAGGCTGCTACCAATCGGTAGCTAACCAGTTTGGAGCGGGAAAGTCGACCGTTGGACTCACGTTGACAGAAGTGTGCAGGGCCATTAATTGCATCCTACTCCGAAAGACCGTGACTCTGGGCAAGGTGCGTGTCATTGTGGATGGCTTTGCACAAATGCTTCCTTAACTTCAGAGGGGCGATAGATGGCACGCATATTCCAATTCTGGCACCAGATCATCTAGCCACCGAGTACATTAATCAGAAGGGGTATTTCTCAATGGTTCTCCAGATGCTTGTGGATCACCATGGGCTTTTCACGGATATTAATGCAGGCTGGTCCAGAAAGGTGCATGACGCACATATCTTTTGGAACACTGGCCTGTTCAGGAAGCTTCAAGCAGGGACTTTCTTCCTGGACCAGAAGATCACCATAGGGGAAGTCGAAATGCCCATTGTGATCTTGGAAGACCTTATTTACCCCATAATGCCGTGGCTTATGAAGCCATACATGGGACAACTTGACAGCAGCAAGGAGCAATTCAACAACAGGCTGAGCAAGTGCAGAATGACTGTTGATTGTGCTTTTGGCCATTTAAAGGCCCGCTTATACTGCCTATTTGGGAGGCTGGACCGGGCTGATGACAATATTCCTATGCTCATAGCTGCGTGCTGTACACTCCATAATATTTGTGAAAGGAAGGGTGAAAGCTTCACTCAGGGTTGGACCACTGAGGCTCAGTGCCGGGAGGCTGAGTTTGAACAGCCAGAGACCAGGACTATTAGATGGGCACAGCCTGGGGCCATAAGGAATAGGGATGCCTTGAGGCGGCAATTTGAAGCTGAAAGCCACTAACATTTGTTGCTATGCTCAGGAGTGCAGTGCTTGTAATGCTAGGAGGTGATTGTGATTGGTGCAGATGATCCAATATGAAGGTTTAAGATAATTGTCTTGCTTTGCAGGGCTCTGTTTGCTTTCAGTTAATAGAATAAAGTGGTTGCAGGGGAGGGCGGGCGCAGAGCTGCTCAGTTGGCAGTGCTAGTATTGCCTGGAGCGTGTCCGCTTGGAGCTCCGTAACATTTAAGAGCTGCTCCGTGGCTTCATTCTGGCATGCTGCATTCTCCTTTTGGTCCCTCATTGTCCTGCCACTCCTTCAATTCTTGTGTTTTGGCCGTGGAGTGCATCATGACAGCATGCATAAAGTTCTCCTTAGTTCTTCTTGGCTGCCTTCTAATTCTGCACAGCCGTTCAGACAGTGATAACAAAGAGGGAGGCTGGGCTCCCAAGCTCATCTCTGTGAAGCCAAAATGCAGCATTTTACAGAAGCAGTATTGTTTGCAGCACACAGAACACTGATTCAGTGATTTCAAACACAGCCACTATTCACACACCTGTCACTAACTGGCTGACTCCAAGCAAGCACACATGAGCCATAAGACCCCCAAAGCAGTGAGTAGCCACAGAGGCAGGGGAAATCAGTGTTCCTGGACCCTACTGTGCACTGGGCACATGGTTCTTGGGGACAGCCAGCACTGTAGGGGGGGCCTGATAATCATTCCTGTCCCCACATTTTCCACAGGCTGTTCATTATGGAAGATATCTCGCTGCTGAGGTGAGCAGGGAATCGAGGGAGGGTTTTCTCCAAGACTGCAGCTTCCGCCCTGGCCCTTATGCAGCTTGTCTGTGTGCAGCAATGGTCCCCGCTGGTGATGGCAGAGTGGCGTGGGAAAGTTACCATTAATGGGGCAAGAAACAAAGCAGCTCTGCCAAAGAACCTGCAGCAGCAGATTGCCCAGTATCTCCATGAGAGTTTCCTGGAGATTTCTGAGGCAGATTCCTGTTAAGTGAGGGAGTCAATCAACAGCCTGTTCTGCCGCTCAGACTAGGCACGTGGTGGTAAGCTCATCATACAGACACAAGCCTGATTTCTGCAACCCTCTGGCTCCCAACAACTCGCTTCAGCAATTCCCCAAATCAAATCCGCTTACCAGGGGCCTCCTCTCCTGTTTGTGCTTCCCGAAAATCCAACAGCTGTGACTGGCTAGCTTCCTCCGGGGTAGAGAAGAGCTCGTGGCTGCATGCATCTCTGACCTCTAAGTCGTCTTCTGCCTCTGGGTCCCCCCACGTCCACATCCTCATCCAAGATTTCCTCCTCCTAGCTCAGTCCACTCTCAACTGGCACTTGAACCACCAGAGTATCCACAGGGGCCTTCTCAGTGGAGGTGGGGTCGCCACCGAATATCTCTTCCAGCTCTTTGTAGAACTGGCAGCTTGTGGGCACGTCACTGGAGCAGCAGTTTGCCTGCCATGCCTGTGGTAGGCGTTCCACAGCTCCTTCACTTTGACCATGCACTGCAATGTGTCCTGGTCATGGCCCCTTTCTGTCATGCATCATGAAATCTGTCCATAGGTATCACAGTTCCTATGGCTGGAGCGCAGCTGGGACTGCACGGCCTCCTCTCCCCAAATGCTGATGAGGTCCAGCAACTTGGCATTGCTCCAAATGGGGGATCGCATGGTGCGTGGAGCAGGCATGGCCGCCTGGAAAGATGTGTTGAGACCACTGTACAAATCACCGAGCAAACGGGAAGGGAACTTTCAAAATTTCAAAGGAATTTATGGGGTAGGGATGACGGTTGGTCACCTGAGGGCAGAGCAGTAGAGTTCAAACTGATGACCAGAGAGGCAAGAACAGGCATTGTAGGACAACTCTTGGAGGCCAATTGCAATGCTGTAATTGACCAGGGTGTGTACACTGGCACTGCAGCGCTATAGTCCTGCCACAGAAAGCTGTATGCCTCTTCTCAGGGTAGTTTTTTTATAGCACTGCAACTGCATGGTTTCTGCACACTAAGTGGCTTGGCAGTGTGTACACCTCAGGAGTTACAATGCAGAAAGCTGCTTTACTGTGCACAAACTTGCCAGTGTAGACAGGCCCATAGTTTAAAAGAGCTCAGAAGGTTGGTGGCCAAGTGGATGTGAAGGATTTGAATGAAAGTTGATCTGGTTATTGATTACAGTATATATGGATGGTACCAGATAAACCAGAACACCACACAAAGCAATGGAGTTCTCTCCTGTGAATATAAATTACATGAAAAATGAGTCTTTATTAATATAATAGGATTGGGTTGTGTTTAACAGGTATCTGCTGCTGTATTCTATCACATTTCTGGCAAGATTAACTACTAACATATATCCCGAGAAGAGATGAAAAGATGCTGCCTTAGGTCTCAATTCCACTTATAAATATTTTTTTTTAGTAAAGCAGGAGTAGTAATTATTTATTATTGATTTGTTTATATAGTGTCGAAGGTGTAGTAGGTGTCTTGCAGACAAAGGTCTAAATTCAGTTGTGAGTCTAAGGGATAATAAAATGGTGTACTTATGACTTACTCTGGCTCCTCAGTGTATGCCAGTATAGACTTGCTTAAGGCTTAACCAGCATCCACTGAAGTCATTGGAAAGACTTCCATTGACTTCAGTGAAATCTGGATCAGAATACCCTTGTCCAGACTCTGCTCTCAGTCACAGGTATGGGGTGGCTAAGGATAGAGTGGGTTCAGCATTCCCAAATCAATCCCTGCCAGGTGGAGCTACTTCCCTGCTGGCATTATGGAAGGGTAACCATTCCAAACTGAGTGGCATTGCAACTTGGCACATCAGCTCCTGCTCCCAATCTCAGACTCCCTGTGGCTGAGCCTGTATGGGGAGCAGAGTGGAAGCAGCGACTAGGAGAAGCAGGATCCAGTGTGTCAGGTTGCAATGCCACTCAGATGTGGCCTGGCTGTCTCTCTGTTACTTCAGCAGTGAAGGGACTCTGCCGTAATGACACCCAGCTCTGGTTATTGCCTTCTCATTATCAGAGGTGCACCCTGACTCAGCCATGGCCAGGATGAGGGAGGCAGGCTGGCCACAATTTATTGGCTGTGAGCTAGGAGCCAATGGGAAGGTAGTAACCAGAGGTGGGTGGCATGAGGTGGAGCCCTCTCCCCTGTGATGGAGGGATGGCTTGTCCAAAGAGTGGCATTGAGAGCTGGTGCATGGAAAGTCCTCGTTCCACATCGACAGTCTCCAGCTCTGTCACATGCCACCCAGTTCTGATTACTTTCTCTACCCACTGCGGGGTGGTACTGGCCAGAACCTGATTGTTTCTTTGGAACTGAGAGCCAATTAGTCAATGAGGTGCAGTAACTGGAGGTGGGTAGTGAGGGAAAGAGTCTGAGCCTGTATTGTTGGGGAAGCACAGCCTCATGGAGTATATGAAGCAGCAGCAGCTTTACTAAAAGATTGCACCCCTTAGCGACCTGGCTGAATCTTTACAATTTTTTGAGGAGGAGGGGCTGTGACCGCCTCCTCTCCCCTCCACTTTAAGAATTGTGCCTGGTGCTCAGATTTGGGTGGGACGTGGCCCAACCATGGCTATGCCCCTGCTGAGCCCAGCTGCCTAGGTGCTCAGTAACAGCATTTTAAATACTGAAGTATTTAAAATTGACTTCAGCAGAGTCTATTGACTTCAGCAGAGTTGTTTTGGATTTACATTGATACATGGAGGTGGAATCTAGGCCCCTTACACTAAATTCTAGTACATTTTTTTCAGTAAATAGTAATTTTTCCAAAAAAAATTCATTTTTCAAGGCACAAAATTCAAGTTGAATTTGGCAAATAGCTTTGGGGAAAAAAAAACTCCTGGAAAAAACATTTGGAAATGTCAAAATATTTAGTTTCAAGAGTTTAGAAATAAACTATTTTGACGTTTTGTTTTGAAACAACATTTTCTACATTAAATATGTATTCAAATCAATATTCTGTTTTTAAAAAGTCAATTTGAGCTGAAAAATGAAACATTTTGTTTAACCTCACTAAAAAATTTTCATTTTTTTGTTTTGGTAAGAAACTGAAAAAAACCCAGTTTTTATTTGAAACTAACCAGTTTTTTTTGATTTAGCCAAACTGAAAAATCGATTATTTGCTCAGCTCTAATTTATATCCACTTAACAAAGTATAATGTGCACTACCTTTTGCATCACAGCTAAATTTGTCCTGTGGTCCCTACCATTAAGATTATACTCTAGAGTAGGAAACAGTGAATATTATATAGGTCTTAACATAAGCTCCCTTAGGTTACGTATTCATTAGGGCTGTCAAGCAATTAAAAAAAAATCATGATTAATCGCCTGTTTAAAAAAATTAATCATGATTAATCGCATTGTTAAACTACAATAGAATACCATTTATATAAATATTTTTGGATGTTTCTACATTTTCAAATATATTGATTTCAATTACAACACAGAATACAAAGTGTACAGTGCTCACTTTATATTTATTTTTATTACAAATATTTGCACTACAAAAACCAAAAGAAATAGCATATTTCAATTAACCTAATGCAAGTACTGTAGTGCAGTCTTTTTATAATGAAAATTGAATTTACAAATGTAGAATTATGTACAAAAAATAACTGTATTAAAAAATAAAAGTGTAAAACTCTAGAATCTACAAGTCCACTCAATCCTACATCAGCCAATCGCTCAGACAAACAAGTTTGGTTACAATTTGCAGGAGACAATGCTGCCCACGACTTGTTTACAATGTCACCTGAAAGTGAGAACAGGCGTTTGCATGGCACTGTTGTAGCCGACATCGCAAGATATTTATGTGCCAGATGGGCTAAAGATTCATAATGTCCCTTCCTACTTCAACCGCCATTCCAGAAGACATGCGTCCATGGTGATGACCAGTTCTGCTCAATAACGATCCAAAGAAGAGCGGACTGACACATATTCATTTTCATCATCTGAGTCAGATGCCACCAGCAGAAGATTGATTTTCTTTTTTGGTGGTTTGGGTTCTGTAGTTTCCTCATTGAAGTGTTGCTCTTTTAAGACATCTGAAAGCATTCTCTACACCTCATCCCTCTCAGATTTTGAAAGGCACTTCAGATTCTTAAACGTTGGGTTGAATGCTGAATCTATCCTTAGAAATCTCACATTGGTACCTTCTTTGCATTTTGTCAAATCTGCTGTGAAAGTGTTCTTAAAATGAACATGTGCGGAGTCCTCACTAAGACTGCTATAAGATGAAATATATGGCAGAATGCAGGTAAAGCAGAATAGGAGAAAACAATTCTCCCCCAAGGAGTTCAATCACAAATTTAATTAATGCATTATTTTTGTAATAAGCATCATCAGCATGGAAGCATATTCTCTGGAATGATGGCCAAAGCATGAAAGGGCATATGAATGTTTAGCATATCTGGCACATAAATACCTTGCAACGCTGGCTACAAAAATGCCATGTGAACGCCTGTTCTCACTTTCAGGTGACATTATAAATAAGAAGCAATCAGCAGTATCTCCCCTAAATGTAAATAAACTTTTTTGTCTTAGCAGTTGGCTGAACAAGAAGTAGGACTAAATGGACTTGTAGGCGCTAAAGTTCTACATTATTTTGTTTTTGAGTGCAGTTATGTAACAAAAAATCTACATTTGTAAGTTAGACTTTAATGATAAAGCGATTGCACTACAATGCTTGTATGAGGTGAATTGAAAAATACTATTTCTTTTGTTGATCATTTTTACAGTGCAAATATTTGTAATAAAAATAATAATATAAAGTGAGCACTGTACACTGTATTCTGTGTTGTAATATAATTCAATATATTTGAAAATGTAGAAATGCATTCAAAATATTTAATATATTTCAATTGGTATTCTATTGTTTAACAGTGGATTAATTGTGATTAATTTTTTTGAGTTAATAGCGTGAGTTAACTGCGATTAATCAACAGGCCTAGTATTTATATTAGTGTTCCTAGACTATGCAACAAGCTATTTGGATGTGAACCCTGTGAGAGCTATTATAGCTGAGAAACTGAGCTGATTAAAATATTTAGCAGGCTAGGGTTTGCCTGGAAAACATGCTAACAACTATAAGGAGCTGAGGCACAAAAGCGTTACTCTTGTGAGTAAAGTTATTCTTGTACAGAGTTGTTTATAAAATCAGGCCCTAAATTACTAGCTTCATGTCTTTGTAAATTGAAGGAATTATATAAACTAATGGGTATTTCTTCTAACAATACTTCTTGCAGCTCACTGCAAATAAACTCTTCAGCCTACATGTATTTCATTCCACCCTTGGGATGACAGCTCAGTGTGCAATAATCCAGATTAATGTTTTACAGCCAGACAAACTAGTAAGAAGGCAAATCTGTGTCTGCATATTCCAGAAAATTCTGTATGGAGTTACAGGTTGGCAGATTACACTACACCACATGCACTGCCATTGGGTTTTGTACAGTTTTAATTGCTTGTGGGCAGGGCCGGCTCTAGGATTTTTGCCACCCCAAGCAAAAAACATTTTGGCAGCCCTCCCTGTTTTTCATGCCCCTATGCCCCTGTCCCCATCTCAGCTCCACCCCTTGTGAATCCCTTCCCCAAATCCCCAGCCCCGCCTCCTCCCCTGGGCGTGCTGAATTTCTCCCTCCATTGCTTCCTGGGGGCCCCTCGCAACCTCCCACTCTAGCTCACCTCCGCTCTGCCTGTTCCCCTGGGTGCGCCGCTGCTCCGCTTCTCCCCCCTCCCTCTCAGGCGAGGGAAGACGGAGAAGCAGAGCAGTGGCGCGTTCAGGGGAGCAGACGGAGCGGAGGTGAACTAGGGTGGTGGGGCGCAGGAAGTAACAGGGGGTAGAGGAACTGCTCCCTGCTCCAGCTCACCTCCGCTCCACCACCGCAGCCTCCCCCGAGCACCTGCCGCTTGGCTTCTTCTCCTTCCCAGACTTGCTGCGTGAAACAGCTGTTTTTCTCACAGCAAGCCTGGGAGGGAGGGGAGGAGAAGCAGAGCATCAGCAGCGGCGTGCTCAGGGGAGCAGGCGGAGGCAGAGCAGAGACAACCTGGGGCGGTGAGTTGGGGCGACGGGGGCACTTTTTCCCCATGCCCCGGAGTCGGCACCTATGATGGCCGGTGCCAGAATGCTGCCCCTAGAAATGTGCCACCCCAAGCACCTGCTTGTTTTGCTGGTGCCTGGAGCCGGCCCTGCTTGTGGGATAAGGCATTCTCAAGATCAAGAAACCGACAAATGTCACCTCATTTTACAAGGGACCCTGAGTTAGTGCTCACACTGTTACAAGACTCAACATATGCATGGCCAATTATTTATTTATTTTTCCAGACGGAAGTATCTGTTAACCGCTTTCACTGCTCCCTTGCTGGACCCTGATCTTCTATAGAAGGTATTTATATGGCCCTCATTACTGTAATATGTGCACGTCTCACAAACATTTAATGTATTTCTCCTCTCATTATCCCGCTGAGGTGGGGATATACAATTATCCCAATGTAAAAAAATAGGGAGTTGAGGCAGAAAGAGACTGTGACTGGCCCACACAGGGAGTTAGGGTCCATGTGAGGATTTGAGTCTCCTAAGGCCTAGGCTAGCGCACTAAGCCCTGGACCATCCTCTTACAAAGCAGTTCCAGGTGCACACGAATGAGGCTCACTGCAAGATCAGGGTCTATCTATAGTCTATGTCCATAATGTCCAATGCATTGCTCGTGTTGTTTTATTTCATGCTGTATTCTACAACTTTTTCAAAATGGAATTTCATTGTGAAGATGCTGTGAAGCAGTTCTGTGTGTCTGTTTACAAATCAGAATTCAGCTATGAACAGAGAGTTACTGCTGTTTACCAATTTTTGGGAAGGATTCTACAAAGAAAATCCTTTTTAATATACGGTTGTTACCTTTGGTCAGCATTCAGCTTCCCTAAAATGGCATCATAAGAATGTTTTTTGATTATTCCTTCTGCTAAACTATGTAAACATAATGTTTTGAGAGCAGTTCTTTTGTCCAGATATTATTGGGGTGTATATATATTTATTACAAAGATTCTTGGATACTTAGTAGTAACCGACAGTTCCCAATATGCATGCTGTATGCTTATTTCTGACTGAGAAATTATATCAGATCATTATGTATATTTTATCCACTACATGTTAGTTTGGATTAAAAAGTGCTTTTTGATGCTTTTGAGTATAATAAACTACCTACATGACAGAAGTCTAAATAGACTCCTTTAGTTTGAAACCACAAAGCTTTTATTTTGAGGTTGAATGGTAGATCTTGGAGAGCTCACTTTGGTTTGTCCTGAAACTTTCCCCCCTTTTCATGTAAATAAAATGAAACTAGAGATATTTTTGGGCTACCTTTCCATGGATTCGGAGCAAAAGTGTCTTCCAAATACTTTTTCGTGTACCTGCAAAGACAGGACTCTGCTAACTAGAATCTTTATTGTACTACAACTGCAGTACAGTTGTCAAAGGTTGAATAAGTTCATTGTCTGCATTTCTGCTCTGAAGCAGACTGAAAGAAATGAGTGTTAAGAAAACTCAGTGACAGCCTTGCTAACGTCAGCATTCCAGGCTTCTACATGCTCATGCCTGCAACATAACTTCAGATTGTGACACCTCAGGCAAAGGCTTCTAAATTAACACACATCCAGCTGTCAGGGTTTTTATTTTCTGCCTTGTATTAACAGTTGAAAAGAAGGCCTAGCAAAAGGGTGGGCTCGAGTAATATTTATTACATTGTTTATTCTTTCTGTAACAAGGATGTGCCTTATTGATGTTGAGCAGGAAATTAATACAGCAATAAAACTTTACATTTAACAAATCAAAGGTGTCTTCAGTTGCTTTTGTCTTTTGCCTCTAGGTATCTGCAAAAGATATTCAGTGGTACTTAGACGCCTAGAGGAAGCAGGCTTAGTCCTAGTGAAGTGCTGAGTACCTCTGTCTTGCAAAGCACCGAGAACCCTTCAGCTGATTGCGGTCAGTGAAAGAGGAGTTGGCTGGGTACTTTGCTGGATTGGGTTCTCTGGACTTGTAGCTGACTGCTCTAAATTTTAAAAAGAAAACAGATGTTTATTACTTTAAACATAATTTTCTTTGACAAATATGCTGCTGTGGTGTTTTACAGATCCAGGAAATCTCAGTCTTTGATACCGGAGACTTTTGGAGGGCGGAAGCCCAGTTACCCTAGTTGATGAAAACAACAAGCATCCTAACTCCCAACTTCAAATGGAGGTTGCATATTGAGCAATTTTGAGTTCATAAAGAACAAGTGCCAACTTTACAGCTTTTATTTCTGCCTGCACACGCGAATGAACTGTATGAAATAGATCCCTGTTCCTGTAAACACCCTTGTCCACACAAGAAAGTTTTACCAGTTATATCAACATAGTTATACCAGTATAACCCTCTGTGTAGACACTCTTATTCCAGTATAAAAGTAGCTTTTTTTGTTTAAATCCCTTCCAAGTAATATAAACTAAATTAAATAAAAACACTCTTATACCAGCATGAGTGTCCCAGTGGGGAGTTATATTGGTGTAACTATGGTGGTTAAAATTTATACTCTAGTTTAGATTGCAAAATGTTTCCTGTGTAGACAAGGCCTTAGGCACAAGTGTAACTTTAAATGCATGAATAGAATGTTGACTTCAACGTAACTCATCATGTGAAGAAAGTTAAATACGTGTGTAAGCATCCATATGAACTAGATTGGTCCCAGTCCCTCCTATACAGATGTGACTCTTGGATGGTCATGAGGAATACACATTGAGGCATTTTCTCTCCCCTGCTGCTGTGTGAAAGACTTAGGCCATGTCTACATCTAAAATTTTGCAGCGCTGGTTGTTACAGCTGTATTAGTACAGCTGTATAGGGCCAGCGCTGCAGAGTGGCCACACTTACAGCAACCAGCGCTGCAAGTGGTGTTAGATGTGGCCACACTGCAGCGCTGTTGGGCGGCTTCAAGGGGTTTTGGGGAAGGCGAGAGCAAACCGGGGAAGGAGACCAGCTTCGCCGCGGTTTGCTCTCGCGTTCCGCGAACCACCCTGCAAACCGCAGGGAAGGAGACCTGCTTGCTCGGGGGTTCGGCGAACGCGAGAGCAAACCGGGGAAGGAGACCAGCTTCGCCGCGGTTTGCTCTCGCGTTCCCCGAACAAGCAGGTCTCCTTCCCTGCGGTTTGCAGGGTGGTTCGCGGAACGCGAGAGCAAACCGCGGCGAAGCTGGTCTCCTTCCCCGGTTTGCTCTCGCGTTCGCCGAACCCCCGAGCAAGCAGGTCTCCTTCCCTGCGGTTTGCAGGGTGGTTCGCGGAACGCGAGAGCAAACCGCGGCGAAGCTGGTCTCCTTCCCCGGTTTGCTCTCGCGTTCGCCGAACCCCCGAGCAAGCAGGTCTCCTTCCCTGCGGTTTGCAGGGTGGTTCGCGGAACGCGAGAGCAAACCGCGGCGAAGCTGGTCTCCTTCCCCGGTTTGCTCTCGCCTTCCCGGAACCACCCAGCAAACCTCAGGGAAGGAGACCTGCTTGCTCGGGGTTCGGGGAACGCGAGAGCAAACCGCGGCGAAGCTGGTCTCCTTCCCCGGTTTGCTCTCGCCTTCCCGGAACCACCCAGCAAACCTCAGGGAAGGAGACCTGCTTGCTCGGGGTTCGGGGAACGCGAGAGCAAACCGGGAAAGGAGACCAGCTTGATTACCAGAGGCTTCCTCAGGTATGCTGGGATACCTGCTTATTCCACGGAGGTCAAGAAAAGCGCTGGTAAGTGACTATACTTGATTACCAGCGCTGGATCACCAGCGCTGGATCCTCTACACCCGAGACAAAACGGGAGTACGGCCAGCGCTGCAAACAGGGAGTTGCAGCGCTGGTGGTGCCCTGCAGATGTGTACACCTCCTAAGTTGCAGCGCTGTAACTCCCTCACCAGCGCTGCAACTTTCTGATGTAGACAAGCCCTTACACAAACAAAAGGAGGAACAAGTGATTTGATTATATAGGGGAACTGGGTTAAACTGACTATGTATAAAGTGCTGGTAAATACATAAACAGCCTGAAAATATTTCCCTAATCTATTTCATTTATGGTCATCTTAAGAGTCACCTGTAAAAAGAGGATCTGTCCTCCTTGCTCCTAGCTCTCTGTGTACACTGAGGATTTTCTTTAATTCTCCTAGCATTGTCTTTGCACTGGGGCAGTTCAACTAGTGCTAGGAATGGTGCCGTGATATGGGGGATTTTCACTGCTGTGTCTTTTAGGTTTGCTAAGAGTTAGGTTACATAACACAGTGGTAAAAATGCTTGTGAGTGATCAGTACATATGTTTCTGCCATTGCTAGACCCAGTGGAGCTACACCAGTGCGAGGGCAATTCACAGAGCTAGGAAGAGCAACCAGAGATGGTACATAGGCATGTTAGGGTTAGGGGGCCCTGTCTGCACAGCAACAAAAAACCCAGTGTGCTGAGCAGTCACGTGACAGTCTAGGCATTTGGCAGAGGTGGGTCACTGTTAGCTGCTGCAGTGTAATTGCATATTACCCAGGTGGGCTGTGGACACAAAACCTGGTTTGAGCCAACCATGGCACTCAGGGTATGTGTGCAATGGGAGGTGTGATTGGAGCATGTTTAGACATACCTGAGCTAGCTTTGCTCTAGCTAGATCAGAGCTAGCTTGAGTAATTACAGCAGCGTAGCCATGGCATTAAGGGCAGTGGCATGGGTTAGCTGTTCCAATATGGACCCAGGGTCCTGGGCAGGGTTGTATGTGGGAGGCCTGCTGCCCTGGCTACACTGCTATTGTTACTTGAGCTAGCTTTGATCAAAGCTAGTTCTGGTATGTCTACACATGCTGCACTCACATCTCCTGATTGCAGTGTAAACATACCCTAAGTGGGTACAAACTCCGATAACAGCTGTAGTGTGGACAGGCACTCTGCAAACATTCTTATAGGTCTGCAGTGCCCCTCAGTCATGACCTATGACACCAGTACTACTAAAGTCGAGGGCCCCTCCTGAGTGATCAAAATCAGTCATGCTAAACTCTTTGGTGGTGGCTTTTTGGTATTGGTATTGACAAATATGGGCTAGAATAATATTGCAGGATTGATTTTCAATGGTGATGTGCCTTAGCATTTGAGTTCAGGATTCTAAGCATTTATGGGTAGTGCTGCCAATCCTGGACCATCAATCCTCTTGCAAAATTTGCAAACCAAATACACAGCTTGGCTTAAATTTTCAGAAGTGTCTTGTGATTTGGGATACTTTAATTTTGGGGTGCTTAATTTAAGACCTCTTAAAGAGGCCTGATTTTCAGAAAGAGCTGTGTACCCACCTGTTGACAATCTGGTCCCTTTTAGGTGTTTCAGGTTGGGCACCCAAAAACTTAAGGCTTGCAAGATCACAAGTCACCTTTGAAAACATAGGCCCTTTTAAACCCTTTCCCCCTCCCACTTGCTTCACATACATTTAGAATTTCTACCATTAGTTTTGGTTTCTATTTTAATTCGCCTTGTTTATACTTGAGTACTAGCTATTTTAAGGCTCAGGGAGGTTTGTTCAAACCTGTTTTTCAGTTGTTTAAACTGGATTGCCTTCCATGCATCTTGATCAAAGTTAATAGCAAAATCATAAAATCCCAAAAAGTCACACAATAGAGAATACAAACAAGCTAACCTTTTACCCCGACTTTCCTTTAAGATAATTTTGAAAGACAGCAGCAAACATCTCAGCTACCTAATTAAGTGAGAGAATATTCAAACTAACCTTATTGTAATGCAGTGTCCTTTTCAAATGAGTAGAACATCAGGAAGTGACTAGTACAAACACCCACACTAGATAAGTTCATTACCCTGGATTTTCTGGTGTGTTGACATCAGTGAAATAGTTAACAATGTTGGCATTAAAATGGTCACAAGTAGGCTTCAAAGTTAACACCGCATCCCATTGAGATAAATGGGAGTAGTTTACATTTCTTAGTGCTATTGTTTCAGTCTGGCTTACTACAGATTCTAAAATAAGACAACAGTACATCTATTTACATGCTGCTTCGGCAAACCCAGATGTGTTAGAAGCGTCATTGTTTTAAATGGAAGCTTAAGATTTTGGAAAATACAGTAAAATCCTTGTGAATTACAGAGTCGTGTAGTCCCCCCTCCGCATCCCCCTTGCCTGCAACTCTCTATTGTTTCAGCTCAAAGCAATAAAGCCCTGCGGGGGGACAACATTTCATACATGAAACAACCTCAAAGCAAGTTCTTAACTTATACATTTTCTAATATGGAGAAGTTCACGTTTTTCCTCTCTTCATAGATAACAGGAGCGACTATAGATGAAGGGTGAACTTATGGTTACACTGAATTCAATGGCTAAACTCCCATTGACTTCAAAAGGGCCAGAGTTTTACCTGAAAATGTTTGAGACCAGATGCTGCTCTCTGTGGCTCACATGAGTAGAATCAGTGAAATCATTTCTCCTGTGTAAGTAAGTTAAGAAGCAATCTGACCATTGAAAGGTAAGTTTTAAAATATTTCCTTGCTGTTTTATTGAACAGGACAGGCGGGCCAAAGTCTGCCTTCATTTACATGCTGTGCAATCCCATGACTAACTTTAGTAGGATTGCAAGGGCTGGAAAGGATTGAAGTGAAGCCAGAATTTGGCAGTAAATGTGGTAGAAGGTCTCTATTTCCACAACCTCCCCCTAGCACACTGCTCTCTCTGCCCAACCTGAGAGTTTCTGCTGAGTGGTGAGCTGCATTCAATAGCAGTCAGAGGCCAAGCTCCGTATAAGCTTCTGTGTGAAGACTTCCCACTGCCTATGCTCAGTCAGTGCACTTCCCCAGCTGTCCTGGTCAGCCCCTTTCTCAGCCATCATCCCCCACTCCTACAGCTGTTCTTGCCCATGTGGACCCCTTGAAAGATGATAAGCAAGAGCACATTGTGCCACTGAAACCCCCTCTCTTTGACTTTTCTATTACATGGCACCGGGAACCATGGGTTATGCTGGTGGAAGATAGTGAACCCTAGTCCAGTTCTTTCATTGCTTGTAGAGATGGTAAGATGTTCATTGATGGCTCTCGTTGGACCTTCACATTCATTTTAACAAGACTAGTTCTATAAACGAGTCCTGTTAGAAGGAGGACATATCCCATGACTTGTCCAAAGCATATTTTTTTATACAAAAGCAATTCTACAGGCCCAGGAGATATTCCAAAGACTTTTCTATAGTAAGACAACTCTTTTCTGTCCAAATGAAATGAGATGTTTGCCTTTTAACATGGTACCTCATGTTTCTCCTCACAAGTTATGCTATTATAAAGAAATGGAAACTTCACTAATTTCAATTCAAAGGAACAGATTCCCAGCTTGTGTACATTTGAAGTCAATGGAACTAAATTTGTTTATACCAGATGAAGGTCTGTCCAATAGAGTTTTCTTATCATGGTATTGACAGTGTGGGAAATTGATGTCAATCTCTGTTGAAGAGACTGTAGTTCGTTGGGCAAAGTCTGCACATCCCAGAGATCATCCTGTGGTAAGGGCCATTGTGGAAAGGCCCATGTTTCTACTTTGACCCAGTGTCTATGTCTCCCTGTTGCTCCTTGACTGCACACTTCCTGTTGGAACAGTGACACCAGGGGCTCTACTTACTGACAGTGTCTCCAGATACCCACCTGGAGGGTTTTCATGGTATGGAGAGGGAACCTGCACAATTTACTCTTGACATCTTGCTACTATGTTTGCTCTCCAGTTTTGTTTTGTGGGAGGAGTTGGTGAAATGTGGTGGGTCTTCTTCCTCCACCACTGCCTCCTGCAGAGTCTCTGTGGTGGGTATTCTGTGGAGCTAAGGAGAAGGTGTGGAACATGTTATGTAGCTGACTCTTTTCCTGACCCTGTATGCTGTTGCACCTCCACTGGCTTGACCTGTGGTGTTCAGCTCTTCTCTGGCTACAGAAAGTAGAAGGGAGCTGGGGCGAGCTTTTTGTGAGTTTGCCCGCAGCAGCTAACTGGCTGTAAAGAGGAACATTTAATCATCATATACCACGTTGTAAATAATACCATGAAAACAAGTGTATCTGCAAACCACAGTCAGTCACTGGAAAAACCCACTGTGGTTTGCATTGGTTCAGCTCCCTGTTATATGGGTTTTACGGGGATGTGTCATATTTCTACTTGTCCCGAAGGCCAAGGAATAATATCAAGCTTGGTGGTAGGGATTCCAGGACCATATCAGACTGGAGGTTTCACCGCTTTCCCTTTCCAGGGGTAGTGCCAGTTATAGGAGTAGTAGACAAATGCCAACTACAGGTGGTTTTCCCACAAGTAATGTCAATTGTGTTGCCAGCAATCATGATTTTTGTTTCATGACTCATAATATTTGAGATTTTAAAAGGGGTTTCATGAATTTTCTGATTTCTGACTTACAAGTGGAGTTTTGCCTTATCCAAAATGGCTGCCATCTCCCATTCCTGAAGGGAGGGACTGAAACCACAGTCTGCCCCGGCCAGATGACCATCATCTCCCATTGTTTCCAGTGGAGCTGAAGCTAGCTTGTTCTAAGGGACGATGGTGGCCCTTCCACTACCATGTGAGGGATAGGCAAGGGACAGGAGTATGCCAAGGCCCCAGGTGTGGAATCATAGAGGCAGCAGGAAAGGGGAATTTGTTGGGAAACTGGACAAGACAGTATGAAGAGACAGGAATTTGGGGGAGCAGGAAGTGAAATGGGTGGGGGGAGTACAGGGGAAAAGGGGGGGCATGAAGCAGAATGAGTGGGGGAGTCCAGCGGAACTGGGGAAGCAGGAGGTGGACTGGGTGGGGGAAGTACAGGGGAATGTGGGGGGCAGGAAGCTGACTGGGTTGGGGAAGTACAAGGGAATAGGGGGGCAGGAAGCGGACTGGGTTGGGGGAGTACAGGAGAATGGGGGGCAGGAAGCGGGCTGGGTTGGGGGGGAGTACAGGGGAATGGGGGGCAGGAAGCGGACTGGGTCAGGGGGAGTACAGGGGAATGGGGGCCTGGAGGCGGGCTAGGTGGGATAAGTGGGAATGTGGAGTGGCACAGAAGGAGAAAGTGATGTGTTGGATGTTCTGATGGAGAACTAAGGTAGAAAAGAGGGGGCACAAGTAAGTGTAGAGGGCCGGTGGCTGATAGGAGACTGCAGGGAAGCATGGAGTGATAATGGGAGTAAGGCAACTACCGATCCTGTCTGGCTATGGAAGGGGCAGGAAAAGGGTAGAAGGTAGCTCCCCACACTCCAAGGGATATGAAAGAGTAAGTGGAATCCCCTCTGAGCAGTGAACAATGAAATCAAATGTGTATGTGGATTGAAGGTTGAATTTTGACCCTGGAAGGATCACACACAAGATGAGGGCGCTTTCTCCTAAATGCAACCTCTCCCCATCCCCAGAGCAGGTGGAAAATGTGATTTATTATTATTTTAAATCTCATGATGTTTAATCCAGTATCCTCATTTTTGAATGCTTGAGGCTGGTGACAGAGTAGTGGCTTAGGAGCAGTATCAGATGGGGGATCCCTCAGGAAGCGTGCGAGTTGCTCGTAGCATTTTGGAACGGGAAGTGCTTGTGGTGTGTTCCTGACCCATTGGAAGACTCAGGGGCAGAAGGTGGAATCTGTCAGAGGTAAGGAACAGTCTGTGACAGGGTTCATAATCCTGCTCTGACAGGCGAGGAGCTAGGGGGGCGCTGAGTCCTAAGGTAGCTGTTCCCATCTGGCCCTGCCAGGCATGCATGGTAGGGAAGAGGGCTTTAAAAGGAAGAAGCTGCAGTCAGCAAAGTGGAAGCCCTGAGAAGAGAACTCCTAAAGCAGTAGGAAGAATCCCCATGCCAGAGACCCCTGAGGTCTGCAAGGAGTCCAGCAAGCCCCAAGGGCAAACCGGCTAGGGAGAGACTGACTTGGCTACCTGGCCACAAGGACACCAGTAAATCTGCTACCCAGGCACCACTGAAGTAAGGCGGTGAACTGTCTCTGACCTTCTTGCCTTTTTTGTTTAAAAACTCTGGGTGGGGCTTATGCTCTGTTTGAGTCTGAACTTTTGCAGTCCACTCACCTCTAAACAAAGCAAAGTAAGCACTTCTAAACAAAATGGGGCCCACTGCAAGCAGGGCCGGCTCCAGGCCCCAGCGTGCCAAGTGCGTGCTTGGGGCGGCATGCTGCGGTGGGCACTCTGCCGGTTGCCAGGAGGGTGGCAGGCCTCTCCGGTGGACCTCCCGCAGGCGGCCCTGCGGAGGGTTCGCTGGTCCCACGGCTCCGGTGGAGCATCCGCAGGCACGCCTGTGGGAGGTCCACCGGAGCCGCGGGACCGGCGAGCGGCAGAGCGCCCCCCGCAGCATGCCGCCATGCTTGGGGTGGCGAAATGGCTAGAGCTGGCCCTCACTGCAAGGGCCAAAAGGCTTTGATCTGAACTGGGCTGAGCCTCTGGCGGTACCTGGGAGTAGCAAGGGGCCTTAACCCAGCTAGGGAGATGCCCCAGAGAGACTCTTTTTGCACAAGCACAATAAGGATGATACCAGTTGTCAGTGCTAGCATCACAGTTCGTGCTGGGATAACAGAGGGAGCCTTAAAACAGTCACTACTTTTTTAACAAGGGAAAATATTTCACCATTTCCCCAAGCTTTCTTTGAAGTTCAAACATGTCTGTCTGTGATGTACATATAATATAAAACTTAATCGTTAGAGGCATTGCAGCAAAGGTTACATGAGTATAATAAAAATTCTCTGCAGTGTGGTTTCGGTGGCCCAGAAGGGCCAGCGCTTAAGATTTTTTGATCAATTTTTATCTCTTACCAATAACCAATCTCAGCTTTGTCTCAGGCTTTTAAATTAAAGGTGGCTTGCAGAATAAAAAAAATAGGCTGGGACTTTGTGTTAATTTATGGCATATCATTAAGGCTTGAAAGATTATTTTTCTGCTTAATTTTTTCCCCATTAGAAATGCAGGATTTACTTGACCTATCTTCCTGGTAGACCCTGCAGGTGACTAGAGAACTAGTAGGACTATGATGACACATGGACCTGGATAGTTTTAGCTGGACTTTTTAAACTATTTATTGTTTTCTTAATGTCTTTATTTGTTCAAACAGGTAATTATAGGCCTGTCAGCCTGACATTGATCCAGGGCAAGATAACAGAGCATCTTATATGGTCTTGATTAATGAAGAATTAAAGCAGAGTAATGTAATGAATTCAAATAAACATGGGTTGATGGAAAAGAGATCCTGTCAAATTAATTTGATATCTTTGTTTTGATGAGATTACAGATTTGGTTGATACGGGTAATTGTGTTGATTTAATACACTTAGGTTTCTCTAAGGCTTTTGACCTAGTACCGCACAACATTTTGATTTGAAAAGTAGAGCAATATAAAATTAATGCAGAACAGATTAAATTGATTAAAAACTAATGGGTCATTGAGCAGGGATGTTTCCTGTGGGGTCTCACAGGGATTGGTTCTTGGCCTTTTATGCTGTTCAACATTTTTATGAATGACGTAAAATCATTACTGATCAAGTTTGCAGACGACACAACAATGGGGAGTGATAAGTAATGAAGAGCACAGGTCAACTGCTTCAGAGTGATCTGGATTGCTTGGTAAACTGGGTGCAAGCAAGCAACATGGATTTTAATCGACTAAATGTAAATGTATACATTTAGGAACAAAGAACGTAGGCCACCCTTACAGGCTGGGAGGTGTGTGTGGGGGGTATCCTGAGAAGCAGTGACTCTGAAAAAGATTGAGGTGATGGTGGATAATTAGCTGAGCATGAGCTCTAAGTGTGATTCTGTGGCCAAAAGAGCTAATGCAGTCCTGGGAGGCATAACAGGGGAATCTTGAATAGGAGGAGAGAGTTATTTTACCTCTATATTTGGCACTGGTGCTACTGCTGCTGAAATATTGTGTCCAGTTCTAGTGCCCACAATTCAAGAATGATGTTGCTAAATTGGAGAATAGTCTAGAAGTATCTACTTGAGGAGCAAATATTTAATAATGAGCTTTTCAGTCTAGTAGAAAAGGGCATAGTATCATCCAATGGCTGAAAGATGAAACTAGACAAATCAACTGGAAATAAGGTGTACATTTTTAATGGAGAGAAAAATTTATCTTTAGAACAATTTACCAGGGTCGTGGCGGATTCTCCATCATTGACAATTTTAAAATCAGGATAGGATTTTTTTTTCCCCTGAAAGATATACACTAGGAATTATTTTGGGGAAAGTTCTATAGCCTCAAAATGATCCCTTCTGGTCTTGGAACTGATGAATCTATGAAAAAAACACTTGAAAAGCAGCGGGAAGGAAAGCTCGTTTTGTGGAATACTCAGCATAACTGCTCCTTTAATGAACAGCTCAGAAAGCTCCCACTCGAACTCTTTAGCAAGACTTAGTACTTCTGATGATGCAGGGATAAAAAACAAGCAGGGAAAAAAAATCTTTGAGCCTTCTTTATATATCATAAAGAATCAAAGAAGGGTGCAAGTCCATTTTTTTTCATGTTGTCACAGCCACTTTTGTGATCAATGAAGATTTTGCTTAAGTGACTGTTTTTTGAAGTCACTATTATCATAGAAAGGGCCAAATCCTTTTTCTTGCTCATACCATGAAATCCCATTAGACTCCTTGGGATTGGCTATGGGGTAAATCAGTGCAGCATTGGCCTTCTGGGCCAAATTCTTCTTTCACACTGATTTTCTGCCAGTACAACTGTATTGAGTTCAGTACAGTGAAACCTGATTTACTCTGGTATGAGATGAGAATCAGGACCTCCATGGTAGCATTGTCACTACCCACCATGGAGAACAAGCCCATGGACAGCTGAGAACATGAGAGGCATTACAGTTGCTTGGAGTCACCTTTCCCTCTTGTTTCCCACCCCCACTCCAGTTCTTGCCTTGGATAAGTGGGGCAGAGTGGGATCATAATGGATTTGCACTGTGTGAAAAGAAAAAGAGGAAATCCAAGAGCAGTATTTATTTTGAAAGCTGCTCTTGTGGGTTTATTTAAACCTCCTATTTAAAAACATCACCTCAAAATGAAAATATTGATAATACATACTTGGGAAAAAAAGCAATTAAAATGTAATGGAACCCCTACAGTGTGCAGTAAGAACACTCAATACCAAAGGCAGAGGAAAGGTGTGTTATTTAAACAAATAATGGGCTGGAGAAGAGAATCAAAGACACATTTGTTGGATTCATTTACACTTTATGATTCTCTGGTCCCCTTCTCCAAGGATCTCAAAGCACTGTGCAAATGTTAATTAAGACTCACAAACCCTATTTGAAGTAGGTAGATATTCTGTTACTCGTTTTAAATATGGCTAAGCTGACTTCTCCAATGTCACACTTAGTCAACAGCAGAGCTGGAAATAGAACCTGGTTGACCAGTCCCCTATACTAACCATCAAACTGCACTGCTTTCCTGTATGATGAATGTATTATGGCACTCTCACCTTTTAGTTAGCAAATCATAGAAAATTAGGATTGGAGGAGACCTCAGGAGGTCATCTAGTCCAATCCCCCGCTCAAAGCAGGACCAACAACATCTAAATCATCCCAGCCAGGCCTTTGTCAAGCTGAGCCTTAAAAACCTCTAAAAATGGAGATTCCACCACTTCCCTAGGTAACCCATTCCAGCGCTTCACCAGTGAAATAGTTTTTCACTCAAATGTGAAGTATCTTTTATAAGCCAAGGGGGTGGGTGGGTGGGTGGGGAAAATAGTTCTTCACAACAAAATAAGAGCTTGAAAGCAACTGCATGCACTAAAGTGCATGTATTAAGAGGGGTAACTACTCTCCCCCTACCCCCATTGTAGTTTTGTATATGGTGGTGGTGGGTTTTTTTTTTCAATCCATATGAGATATTTTTCTTTCTAACTGTTTTTATCGCATGGCAAAAACATGAAGTAGACTGAAATAGCCATACACTATGTGAATGAGTTAGGAACCAGAAATCCCACCATTTGAACAGTGGAGAGTAAGTGCAACTTGAAATTGAAAATTATGATGTATAGGGCTCTGGTGCCCTACCTTCAGTTACCTCTCTCACATATAAGTTGAAAGTGATATTGATAACAAAGTATTTCCCTGAGAAATATAAACCACTAGAAACTTAAAACGTTATGATTAGAGCTGGTCAGGAATTTTCTGTTGGAATGATTTTTTGATGGAGAATGCAATTTTCTTTACACTGAAATTGTCTGTGGGGAAAATCTTGATTTTGCAATGTTTTTGGGTTTTCCACTGGGAAGGCCATAAAAAAATTGTTTTGGATTGATTTAATTGATATATTTCAGTTTGTTGGACTGACCAAAAATGTTTAGTTCCCAGTTTGTCATTAAATTGTATTTCCCTATTGTGGTGCATTGCATCATGGGAGTTGTAGTTTGGAGTGCTGGATGTTCTCATTCCATTCTATGGGCTGGGATCTCTGACTGGATTAGATCATTTACAATGCAATACAGTCTCTTCTGTGACTGAACAGCACTGTGCATGATGGAAATTGCTGTCCCATACGGGGAAATAGAGGTATCAGACCTGAACTATAGCTCCTATGATACAATGTGCCAGGATAGGGAAATTCAGCTTAACGTTGAACTAACGTGAAATGAAATGTTTTAGGTTCAAGAAACCAAAATGAAACATTTTGATTGGGAATATTAAAATGTTTCACTTCAACAGAAAATGCAAAACAATCCACTCTGCCATTTCCAAGCTGAAATGTTTCATTCTGTGAAAATTTTTGATATTTTAACTTTGTTCCAATTCAAGCCTAGTACATATCAATTCATGCATAAAGGGAGAGGAAATAGCACAGATACAAACTAGGTTAATTAACCTGTAAGTTCTTTGGCATAGAGATTATCTTTTTATTCTATGTTTGTATAGCACCTTGCCCAAGGGGATCCTGTTCCGAGAGTAGGGCTTCTAAGTACTGCCACAATATAAATAATAATAACTGTTATAATCACAGAGGGAAATAGAACCAAACAGTGCCCATCACATTACATTGGGTTTATTTACATGTCATAATACTACCTTTTCATGTAATTAAACACAATAGTTGCCTCTGAAAAGGATGGCACGGATTTACTCACTGGTGGAACATAGGCCAAGATTTTCAAAAGCGATTAGTTATCTTAGGTGCCTCAGTTTTTTAGGGGGTCAAACCTGAAACACTCTAAGGGAGAATGATTTTTTAAAAGAAGTTCTTAGCACCCAGCCTCTGAAAAATTGAGCTCTGTTAAGGTACCTGTTTGGGCATTCAAAAATGGAGGCATTCAAAATCACTAGTCATTTTGAAAATCTGGGCTTCAGTGATGGAAAGAGTGCCAGGTGCTGAGATGCAGTAGTGCAAGCTATCTTCAGGCCTTTACCATTGGGGTCTTGAGCTGGTTGGTTAGAGTGGATCCAGATCAGAATGTAGTAGGGCCAGGCAAGCAGGAGATGCACTGATACAATGCCTCGCTTGGACATCCTTTCAGGTTGGGTTTTGGAGTAGACTCAAAGGGGTTTTAAAGAATGTCTTTCTCTGGGGAAGGGCAGTGGTGATATCAACACTTGCTATTCCCCAAGATGAGTCTCCATCAAACTACCCCATGTGTCTACAATGTGAGTGGAACTGGTCCAAAATAGGAAGGAAGAGAGGGGTGGACACCGATTTCTGTTTTAAAAAGTAAGCTGCAATATGAACAAGGGAACCATAAGCACAGTCAGTTTAGAGTTAACTTCATTGTCAGATCTTCAAGTGCTTACCCAGAGATACATTATTTGGGTTGCAGGGAAATGTTTCCTTAAGAAATATTGACATTAAAATAATAATCACGGAGAGATTTCTATTGATGTTAGCTTTTGCAGGAGCTTATTTTTAGGGCCAGATATGATCTGAAAAGGTCCCTTTAAAGAACTAACTTTGGATTCAAAGAGAAAAAATAAAATGGAAATTATGAAGACTTAATTGTTAAGGGTTAAAGAATAGCTAAAAAACAGACTGCACAGCCTTCCCTCATAGCTGGAGGAAAAGACACATATTACTAGTTTCAAGGAATGGGTGGATAGGCCCTAAAGGGGCAGCAGGGCAGATAAAAAGGAATCCTGTAAGATGAAAGGATTAAGAATATATCATAGTAAACAGTTTATGAAAGATCCTATAGGCACTAAGAAAATATGATGATGGGTATGGTATAAGAGCCTAGACAGGTAGGCCAAACACCAGCAAAAACTGGGAGGAAGAGATGGATGCATCAGTGAAATTGCAGATATGACAGAAGTGCTGACTTTCTGGTTTCCCTGGGGTGCTCGACCCCTGCTTCTCCCCAGGCCCTGCCACCTTTCTACCCCTTCCCCAAAACCCCATTGCCCCACCTTTTCCTGCTCCCTCTCCATCCCACACTCACTCACTCATGCCCGTCACCCCAATCGGGGTATGGGCCGCCAACAACAGATCTCCAGAGTCCTCTATCCTGGGCCATTCGTTCTAACTGGTTCGAGGTATAGTCCATTTTTTTGCTATCAGCCTGAAGGTCACGTCGCCAGGTGTTTCTTGGACGGCCTCTTTTCCACTTGCCTTGGGGGTTCTACCGCAGTGCCTATCTAGTGATGTTAGTTGGCTGCTTGCGTAGTGTATGTCCTATCCAACCGCACCTTCTCCTTCTGATTTCTTCCTCTGCTGGCAGTTGACAGGTCCTCTCCAAGAGGTGGATGTTACTGATGGTGTCTGGCCAGCGGATCTGGAGAATCCTTCTGAGGCAGCTATTTATGAAGTTCTGGATCTTCCTGATGGTTGTTTTGGTTGTCCTCCAGGTTTCAGCTCCATACAATAGGACTGATTTCACATTGGAGTTGAACAGTCGAATTTTTATTGCCAAAGACAGCTCTCTAGAGCTCCAGATGTTCTTGACCTGTAAGAAGGCTGCTCTTGCCTTATCAATCCTTACTTGGATGTCTGCGTCTGTGCCACCCTGCTGGTCGATGATGCTACCTAGGTAGGTGAAGGACTGCACTTCTTCCAGGGGGCTTCCATTCAATATGACTGGGTCATTGCTAGTGGAGTTAATCCTAATGATCTTGGTCTTGTCCTTGTGAATGTTGAGGCAACCTGTGATGACATGGCTGCCACTACGTTGATCTTCTCTTGCATCTGCTGTTTAGTGTGCGAAAGGAGTGCAAGGTCGTCAGCAAAGTCCAGGTCATCAAGCTGGGTCCACAACGTCCACTGGATTCCGTTCCTACGCTCGTAGGTGGATGTCTTCATAATCCAATCGATGACGAGAAGAAAGAGAAGTGGTGACGACAAGCATCCTTGCCTGACTTCAGTTTGCACCTGGAAGCTGTTAGTAAGCTGCCCTCCATGGATCACTCTACAGTGTATACCGTCATATGAGTTCTTGATCAGGTTGACCACCTTTGCTGGGATGCCGTAGTGCCGAAGGAGCTTCCAAAGGGTCTCTAGATCCACGCTATTGAACGCTTTCTCATAGTCAACAAAATTGATGTACAACGAGGAGTTCCACTCTACAGACTGCTTGACTATGATGCAAAGTGTTGCTATCTGGTCCGTGCATGATCTGTTCTGCCGGAAACCTGCCTGTTCATCTCATAACTGTGGATCGACGGCATCCTTCATTCTCTCTAAGAGGACTCGGTTGAAGACCTTCCCTGGCACTGACAGGAGTGTGATTCCTCTATAATTGGCACAGTTGCTAAGGTCTCCTTTCTTGGGGATTTTGATGAGATATCCCTCTTTCCAGTCTACCGGAATCACTTCTTCTTCCCATATCTTCTCAAGGAGGGGGTACAGCATTTCCACTGAAGCATCCAGGTCTGCTTTCAGGGCCTCTGCTGGGATGTCATCAGGTCCAGCCGCCTTCCTATTCTTCATCATGGTGATGGCTTTTCTGATCTCGTCTCTGGTTGGTTTATCACAATTAATTGGGAGGTCCTCGTTAGCTGAGTTGATATCTGGTGGATTTGGTGGTGCTGGTCTGTTCAGGAATTCCTCAAAGTGCTCCGCCCATCTGTTCATCTGTTGTTCTATTCTTGTTATAGACTTTCCCTGCTTGTCTTTAACGGGACGTTCTGGCTTGCTGAACTTTCCAGACAGTCGCTTGGTAGTATCATACAGCTGTTTCATATTACCGCTGTATGCTGCCTGCTCCGCTTCTGCTGCCGGTTCATCCACATACTCTCTCTTGTCCTTCCTGATATTCCTCTTCACTGCTCTGTGGGCTTCAGCATACTCTTTTTGAGCTTTGGCCTTTGCTGCTCTAGTCCTGCTGTTGTTGACTGCTGCGTTCTTCTTCTTCTTTCTGTCTTCTATCTTGATCAAGGTCTCTGCTGTGATCCACTCTTTCTGCTGGTGTTTCTTAATTCCAAGCACTTCCTGGCATACTGACCTAAGTGTCTCTCTCACTTTCTGCCATCTGTTTAGTACACTGTCTTCCTCTTCCTCAGACCGATCCTGTAATACTGAAAACTTATTCTTCAGCCTCAGTCCAAAATCTTCCTTGGTCTTATGGTCCTTCAGAAGGCTGACATTGTACTTCACTCTTCTGTCTGACACGTCTATCCAGTTCTTTTTCAGCTTCAGCTTCAATCTGGCCACCACTAAGTGATGGTCAGACGCCGTGTCTGCTCCTCTTCTAACTCTAACATCCTTCAAGGATCTTCTAAACTTCTTGCTAATGCAGACATGAGCGATCTGATTTTCTGTCGTGCCTGCTGGTGATACCCAGGTACTCTTGTGAATCCGCTTGTGAGGAAAGATGCTACCTCCTATGACCCGGTTTTTAAGTGCACACAAATCCGCAAATCTCTCTCCATTCTCACTCATCTCTCCCAGAGCTTGGATCCCCATGACTTGTTCGTATCCTGTGTTGTCAGGTCCAATTTTGGCATTAAAGTCTCCCATAAGGATGATGATGTCTTTGTCTGGGAGAATCTCTAATATTTTCTGGAGTCTGTTGTAAAAATAATCTTTGTCCTCTTCGCTGTCATTAGTTGGAGCGTAGCACTGAACAACATTCATCTTAATCCTCTTCATTTTAGTTCTGAAGGATGCTGTGATGATCCTGGGACCATGTGCCTCCCAACCAGTCAGTGCTCTCTGTGCCTGCTTGGACAACATGAAGCCTACTCCCTGTGTGTGCGGTGCGTCACTCTCTTCATGTCCTGAATACAGCAACAGCTCTCCTGTCAACAGTCGTCTCTGTCCCGCTTGCGTCCATCTTGTCTCGCTAATGCCTAATAAGGTCAGGTTGTTGCTCCTCATCTCTGCTGCAACCTGCGCCGTCTTTCCTGACTCGTACATGGTCCTCATGTTCCATGTGCCTATGGTCATCCTCCTGGTTGCAAGAAGGGTAATCGGCTTAGTGGCTTCCTCATGGCTTTTACCACCCAGCGCCATGCATCTTCGAATTGAAGACCCTTCTTTTTCCAGGGTAAAAGTCTCCGTTGTCTCTATTGTTGGCGTTTCTGTAGCAGGTTGATTATTTATGGGGTGGAGTTGCCAGCCCCACGCCCAACCCTCCTCCTTTATCCTGACTTGGGACAGGCAGATGGCCCCAAAGGACCTCTCTGGTGGAGTTCCTCTCCGTCCCACCCCATCTCTTTCTGCCCTGTTCTGCCCCCTCCCCCGAGTGTCCCCCCCACCTGTTCCTGCCCCTACTCCTCCCCCCCAGCACCTCCTGTATGCTACTGAACAGCTAATCACTGGAGGGCAGGAGGAGATGATTGGCGGTGCCCGCTGGCAGGCGGAAAGTGCTGGGGTGGGGGGGAGAGGAGCTACTATTTTTTTCCCGTCGGTGCTCCAGCCCCGGAGATGGCATCTATGGCAGGTAATCCAGGACATGGGGTATGTCACTTGTTCCTAAAAGGTGCCCCCTGCACAGTGTTCTCTAAGGAGGCACCTCTATGTCTCTGAAGTTCCAATCTGTGCTACAGGGAATTCTTTTCTGACTCCAGATATGGTGCTTGGAGTGGGCTTGAAGAAACTAATGCTTGATGAAGAATAATCATACTCAAGTATTTTATAATCTATTTCCCCCCAAATCATTACTATTGATAGGCAAGTGATTCAGCTAATATCAATTGAGGAAAGGAATTCCAAATATTGATAACCCTGTGGTGGTGGGGGAATAGTCCCTAGAAATATTTAATTTACAGTTGCAAAGAAGTTTCCAGGAGCATTACATATTTTCATGTTGTTGCTTAGTTCAAACAGATCCATCCATATTCGAATCCTCATGTCTCCTAAGAAAATTCTCTTCCCAACCCAATATAACAAAAATCAAATGAGGCTTCTGAGTTTTCTGGCAGATGGTCACAAATATTAATAAAATTCTGTTTTGGTCTAATCAAGGAAGACTCAGAGAGAACTTTTCCAGTTTCCTTTTTATGTAACATTGAATCTCTCTGTGAAAGTTCTGACATTGTTCTCAACTGTTAAACAGGGAGTATTAGGTGGAGAAAATATAAGCATAAATCTGAGCCTGATTTTCATCATGAAACACATTTAATCTAAGTTGTTCTGTGCAGCTCATAATCCCTCCTTTCAAGTTTGCCCTTTCCCCTTGGATCAACAGCAACCCCATCCCTGATGCATCAAATCCAGAAATTTGCTGAGACTGTCATTATCCCTGGCAGCATCACACAATGGAGATCATACTGTAATAAATAGCAACCTATTCTCAGGGTCTGTGTATACAGAGGATATTTGTACCAGTGTAGCTACACTACTATCTTGATCCCAACCCCGCAGTGTACATGCATTTGCACCAGTACAAAATGGGCTTTAACTTGTCTAGTTTTACCTCAGTGTCAAGCTGGAGTAAGTTTTTTTCCTTTCATGAGAATGTTTTGTTTTTGCATCAGGGCCCTGATCCAGCTCCATTGAAGTCAATGGGAGCCTTTCCATTGGCTACAGAGAAGGGTGAGATTGAGCCCCAGGAATCTTTGCTTGCTTTTCTGAAGCAGATGTACAATCTACTATTCTTTTGCTGGTGTAGTCTGCGTAAAACAGCTGTATCTTTTTAATGGCTGCTGTTCTTTTGCAAGGGGCTTCTGACATTTCAGATGCTTCCCTGTGGCCTCGACTACATTAAACTCTTCCTGTCACTACACTGCCCTCCATACATCTTCACTGGTGGTAGCAACACTGGCGGAGAGCTACTAGTGATAGGCTGACTTGTCATTTAAATCTGCTGATTTAACACTGGGGTGATTCAAGTGCCAGCACTTTGTCTGTGTTACTATTTGCACTGTTAGTACCCTGGCAAAGCTGCCCGGTGGTGGTGCAATGATGGGACATTTTAAGAATGATGCCAATGTAGATACAGTTAGGCTGTGTCTACACTGCCACTTTCAGTGCTAAAACTTTAGTCGTTCGGGGGTGTAACACCCCCCCTCCCCCAAGCGACAAAAGTTTTAGCCCTGAAAAGTGCCAGTATAGACAGCGCTTTCCATGCTCCCAGTGATAAAGCTACCACCACTAATTCGCAGTGGTTTTTTTAAATTGCCCAGAGAGCTCTCCCCGGGTGAAAAAGAGTGTCTACACTGCCCATGTCACACCCTCCATCCTTGGCCTCTCTGTTCTCCCAACCAGTTGTATTGGTGATTTTTGCAATGGCCACTAGAAATTGGAGTAGGAACTTGAACTCATCCACCAAATGACCCTCAAAGGTTAAAGGAAAGCTGGTGCTATAACAGCTCCCCCAGAGTTAGGCTGAAACAAGTTGGAAGTCTGTGTGTGGGATATATATGGCACTGATTTTTTTTCATTAGAATTTTTCTTTTTTTCTCCACTGTGCTCTATTCCCCTACTACTCCCACTGCCAACAGTTTCCCTGTCTCTAAAGTAGAATAAAAGTCTGCACATATTTGAGTCTGAGGTGAACTTTGAACCCACAGATTTGAAATTAGACCAAGCAAATGTGCCTATAGTTACTGAGGACATTAAGAGGTCCTGGAGCAGCCTTTCTGTGTAGTAAGTGCCAGAGCCCATTAAAATTAACTTGTTCTCTTCCCTAATCATTCAGAGCCCCAGCATATTTTTAGAGCTGTGATCTACTATAATATCATAAGCTTGTAGTTACCCAGCCATTCCCATATAGAACTATAAACTTACTGGGTGCAATTCTGGCCCCATTTTACATCAATGACAAAACTCACATTGATTTCTGTGAGACCAGGATTTCACTGTTAGGTCTTTTGCCAGTTATAATTTCTATTAGGACAACTGGGCCATCACTCTCCAGTGCAAGATTGCTCTCATTTCAGCTCTGTAGAAACTGAGAAGATAGAGGAATACACCTTATTGGACGATACCCTCACAAGTTCAAGATCAAAAGTCCATCACCCAGAATAGGGATATTTATCATTGTCCACAAGTTCCCTACCAGCTCAGGGCTCAGTTCATCAGGATATTTAGGTGCATGCCTATCTTTCAGCATATGTTTAAAGTTAGGCACTTGCTTAAGAACTTTGCTCGATTTGGGGCCTTAGTAGCAAGAAATGTCATACCTGGGTGTCTGAATTGTGGTCACTTCATTAACCCCATTTATTTCCTATCTTAGTAAGCTAACGCCTCTAGAAAACTCTCTAAGCTCTCCATAACCAGACATGCCAATTGTAATCTTTCCAATATATGAAGTCAATGGAGCTACAGCTGGTTAAAGGACTATGCAAGGTTAAAACTGGTATTAGTGGCTAATAAAGGCTAATTCTTTTGCAAGCAGAATTAGCTCGCTTCACTAGCTTGTTATGACTTGAAGGGTCTGGCCATTGAACTGTGCATTTGGCTCATTTGTTGCTCTCAAAGAGATCACACCCTGACTGACAGCTGTAGTGGACTGGAAAAAGTAACCCAAATGAGTGAGAACAAGAGAGCTTCAGCTTGTGTGACATTAGGATAGTAACAATCCATACAAACCATGTTAATAAGCAAACTCAACAAAGACTGTGTGTGATAAGTATACTGGTTCAGGGCACTGGTTTATAATACAAAACATTCCATACTCCCCCTGTTTCTGCCTCCTAGTCATGTTACAGCGACACAGAAGATGTGAAAAGCTTAGTTGTGGCAACTTTAAATATTCAGTAGAATTCTAATGAAAACTCAATTTCCAGCTAGCTGAAATCTTACCATGATGCTGTAAAGTATTTAGACTAACACCAGGAATTGCTTAATTGCATTTACTGGCTAGCTCTGTGTTCACATATTTATTTTTGTTCACTAATGTTTTGGGGTAAACACCACATCAAAATGCTTTTATTATCAGAGTTCCTGTTCCTGCATAATGCAGCTGTACCTATTCTAAACTGGGCCATAATGTTTCATCAAAGGAGACCGTTTCCTTCTTTTATCTCAGATCAGTTTACACAGAGCAGTTATCCTAACTTCTTTAATCCTAGCCATCATAAAACCCTGTTACACATTCGTCCCTGCATCATTCCTTTACCTAGCATGTGCCTAGAGACATGTGTATATATATTTCTTGGAATGAGCCCACTTTGTTATTGTTCTCTGTTTCCAAAATTTCAGGGTTGTGTGAGCATAAGCTTGACAAAGCACCAATGAAAAAAAGTTGCTGTGTGGTACACATTCCCTCCTGCGCTTCAACTAATGCACCTCAGTTCTGATCTACTGTTAATGCCCTTGCTCGTTTTGTCTTATGACTTTTTGAGGGGAGATTGTGTGAAATTGTGACTGGGGTATTTAGGGTTAGGGATGATTATTTTTTCACCAAGGTAATTGTTTTCACATGCGACTTAAGCAGAATTTCAAGACAGGTAATCAAGAATGAAAAGCTAGTGCCTTAACCCATTGTGCCAACTGGTAGACCCTTGAGTATTACTCTTCAGTTCAGAATTTGCAGGGACCATGGAATATTTGTGCTGTTAAGTTCTGGGTTTCATGCTCCTCTTCATGTCCATGAGTGTAGGGGGAGTCCCTGACCAATGAATGGGGGAGTTCTACCTCTGCAGTATGCATCTCACACTCTTTTCCCTTCTTTTTCTTCTTTCTTTATCCTCCCACACCCTCGAGTGCATAGGATATCCACCAGTTTCTGCCTTTTATTTTGGTTTTGCACTGGTCTGTTCAGGCTTTCGAGTGTCATGTTGATGGATTTAGTGTCTTTCTCTATTAATCTACGGAATGATTCTCTAGGTCACCCTCTTTTTCTCTTTGCAGCTAGTCTCCACTTTATCACTTGACATGGAAGTCATGTTGGGGACATCCTTCAAGCATGTCCTAAATAGGTCCATCATGCTCTAAGCTCTACTTATTATTTCTGATAAATGCTTTCCAATGGACTCTGAAAATCTTCCACAGGTGTTTACTTTGGAACGAGTTGATCTTCTTATCAATTGCTGTTATGGATTTGCATGACTCTGCTCAGATATTGCTGATCATGCTACTTTTCTATTTTTTTTCAAGTTTGTGAAAATTATTTGCTGCTTTTGATATCCGTTGCTTGACTTCTAGCATGGTGTCACCATCACTACAGATCTCACTCCTCTGATGGGTAAAATGACGTACTTGTTTCTCCGTTTACTCTGATGGTTGCTTTTGGAACATCAATAGCCATGTATTTTGTGTGTCCCCTTGTTAATGAACAAGCCAACTTGTTTTGCTGTATCTGGAAAAAGCACTCTTTTTTTTTCTATCTCCCTCCCCCCCCCAAAAAGGGCTGCTGTGAAGTTTCTTCTCCATAAAGCTTACAGAGGATGTAACTGAAAAAGTGAGAATCCAGCTGAGTTCTCCATTATCCTCAAACCTGTTAAGAAAAGAAGTGCAAGTTGCAACCTGGAATATAAATCTCTTAATATTTACACAAAATGTATTTAAAATGTGTAAAATTACAGATGACCAAACTCTACAGTGTAGACTCAGTCCATTTTGTATTTAAATACCTGGTTTTAAAATTTTATACTATAGACCTAATCACTCTGATGTGAGAATAGCCTACTCTGGAGAGAAGAAATATTGGCATTGAAAACAACAACAAAGACCAGGAGAACAGTGACAAAAGCTAGTCCTGAATCTTCTCACGTTTAAAAATAAATAAGGCCCTACCAAATTCACAGTCCTGTTTGGTCAATTTCAGTCATAGGATTTAAAAAATAATAAATTTGAGCTATTTAAATATGAAATGTCATGGTGTTCCAATGAGAGGTGTCCTGACCCAAAAAGGAGTTGTATGTGTGGGTAGCACAAAGTTATTGCAGTGGGGATTGAGGTACCTCTACCCCTTTTTCTGCGTTGATGCTGGTGATGGCGCTGCCTTCAGAGCTGGGCTGCTGGAGAGCAGGGGCTGCTGGCCAGGAGCCCAGCTCTGATGGCAGAGCTGCCGTCAGCAGCAGCACAGAAGTAAGGATGGCATGGCATGGTATTGCAATGCTTACTTCTGCACTGCTGCCTGCAGAGCTGGACCCTCAGTCAGCAGCCGCCACTCTCTGGCAGCCCAGCTCTGAAGGAAGCAGAACAGAAGTAAGGGTGGCATGGTATGGCATTGCCAACCTTCTGTGCTGCTGCTGGCGGGTCGCTGCCTTCAGAGCTGGGCGACCGGCCAACAGCCACGCACTCCAGCCGCTCAGTTCTGAAGGCAGCGCAGAAATAAAAGTGACAATACCATGACCCCCTTAAAATAAACTTGCAACCCCTCTGCAACTCTCTTTTGGGTCAGGACCCCTAATTTGAGGAACGTGGTCTCCCCCATGAAATCTGTATTTTATAGGGTAAAAGCACACAGAAGACCAGATTTCATGGGAGGAGACTAGATGTCATGGTCTGTGAAGCGTTTTTCGTGCCCATGAATTTGGTAAGACCCTAAAAATAAATTTTAAAAAATTACTCTGAAAGGTTTGGCCTATTACTCCAACCACTGAAGTGGAGGTTGGTGCTAATGAACTCCGATGCAGTCAGTAAGATTCCTTCCACCTAGATACAGTTACTGTTACATTAGTGGCAAGATATGAAGATGCTGAATTGCTCAGGATCCAGACTGCAGCTATTTGTAAACCTCTGGTCTTAATTAGAAGTACTAGCGGCAAAGACCGTAGGGACCTGATTTGTCTCAGAAATGGAATGTTCACATAGGATGCTTCAGTAGATACACTGTTTACCATCTGAAAATCAGAAAAGGCAATCTCTATAACTGTGTAGAAATAGCTACTAATATTGACTCTTTCATGGTGTACAGTGTAGGCTGTCCCAGTTCCCTACCTCTGGTCCTATGGGCTCTACTGACTTCTCTCCCATCATCATCACAAGCTCCTCAACTTCCTCTCAAAACTAGCATAAATCATCTTCTTGGGCCCAATCCTGGGTGTTGAAGGCACATAGCATTTCTCAAGGTTCTCCTCATCCAGTTCCTCCTGTGCTGTCTGGTTCCTATTGTGAGCTGTATTTAAACATTATTCCCATCCTCTTTACTACTTCTTCTCCATCTTCATCTCCAAAAAATTCACCTTGATACATGACCTCTATATCTTCTGCTCTTTCCATCTCCTCATGCCCTCCTCTCTCCCTATGACCATGTCACTGCCCTCTGCCTCTGTGATCCCTGCTCTCTTATCCCCAATTCAAAGGCTGGGGCAGTGTCCCAACCTTTGGTGCTTCCATATAAACCCTTTTTTCTCCTGCTACAGCTCCTACTTTGAAGTCCCCTGCATCCTTCTGTTTTCTCTCCATCTCCTTTGAAGAATTTGCCAGAAAAAACAGCACGGAGCAATGATGGTGCTAATCTTCTAGTGGATACAGGGCTAAAGCATTTTAACTGCTGTGCCTTAAAACCTTCTCTGAGCCCACTTCCATGACATGGTGATAAGAATGCCTGAGCCTTGTCAACACTGCTTGCTGACACTCTTCCTACTCCTAGTACAGCTGCATGCTTTGTGGCTGTTGCTATAATACGTGTACTAATTTGTCTCTAGCATAGACAGGGCCTGAGTGCCTACTGCCTTTTTGTCTCTCCCTCTTGGTTTTTCCCTGATTTGAACGCTTGATGCAAATCCCAGGATGATATGCACTTAATTTTACTGTCTGGGCCTAGAGTCAGCAACAATACTTCAGACACAAGTCATTTAACTTTGCTGGTATTTAAGGCCTCACCTGCTTTCCTATAAAGAAACTCTATACTGCAGTCTAATAAAATATTTTGCATGTCAGAAATAGGGTATGTTTATTGCATATTAATCCCCTTGTATACTCCTTTTACTTGCTGTAATAGTCACTGACCCAAACTTAACCACTTCCACCTTTTTTTCCCCAATGCTTGTGGTAAATTCAATATGAAAATAATTCTTTACGTTCTTTTGGAAAAACCATTAGTCTGTGGTTTTTCTTCATTCCCTCTTCTTCTTTAGGAATAACAACTGTCTGGCATCCGCTATGTCATTTTTAAACTATTAGTGACTTTGTGATGGAGAAGCAGTTGTCAATCAAAGCTAGTTCTAAAGAAACCACAAAACCTAGCAGGCCATATGTCATTATGAGGAATCTGTTGCACCAAGAGTGACCGGTTTTGGCCCTTTGGGGTGTCACCTGATGTGCTGGGATGCCACTGAGTCAGCCTATTCTGCCAGCCTGGGTCCCCTTTACCTGGCCTTCCTGGGTTAGGCCCACAACCCAGCGCACAGGCAGGGCCACACCCAGCTACACAGAGAGACAGAGATCCGCTCTGGAAAGATTCAGCCTTAGCGGCTTACCCCAACACCCTGGTGCCCACTCCCTTTAAGGGGTACAAACCCAAAGGTTTTATGAAATTTGTCCTCTCCCTCAATGTGGAGGGAGATATGCACAACTTCTTGTCCCCCCTCCCCCAGTTAGAAATTGCATAAACTGGGTTTTATTATAAACAAGAAAGAAGCTTATTAACTATCAAAGGTGGATTTTAAGTGAATATAAGAGATAACAGAGAGACATTGCGGTATCTGAAGTGTTAGCCATGGGTGTCACCCAAAGTAGCATGGTTGAAATACAGATACATAGTCAATATTCCTAACTTCAGATAGAGAAATTATACAGACATACAAATTGGATAATCACATTCAGTAAATTATAACCTTGCCAATGATACCTTACAAGAACCATCTTGCATGAAGTCCATCTCAGTTATGTCATATTCATATCATAAACATATTTTCATAAAGAATATGGAGTGAAACGTCACACCACGTCTGACAGAACATCAGTGTACTTTGCATGGGCAAAGATACCTCCTATCCTGGACAGTTTAGTGATTATTTCACACTATAGTTCCTATGTGAATTTCTTAAAGGATATACAAGAAAATGATGTCAAATTCTTCTCTTATTCGCACCTTTGTGGCTCTGATCGTAGAATTTGGTCCCATGTTGGATTATCTGAATTAATTTGATTTTTAATCGAGAGAAGTTGGTGGGTACATTTTCTGCTCCTTAGAAATTGCTGCTCTAGACTAACATTAAAATTTGATTTGAAGTTGAGTGAATCACTGTTGTAAGAAGCTGGTTTCAAAATGCTTTAGTCTCCTTCTAGCATTTGCATTAGGTATGGTTGCACTTTGTTACCCATTGTTTTATTGTCCTCTTCTGAATTTATTTTCATAGGGGACAGTGGGGGATTATTAATCCTAATGGACCTTTTCCTATTTTTTGTTTAGCTTGCAATTGTACATTGTAACCTCTGCATTCAGGGAAGAGAAAGCTGTGGATGTCTAATAGCAATAACAAAAAGCCAGCATAACTTGTATTGTTGTAACACCAATGTGTCTTTCAACATTTGCTGCTACTTCTGTGTCATTAAATATGTCCTGCATAGAAGATAGTTCTGTTTGTTTTGAATTTTTGTATGTATGAATCTAATATTCTACTTTATTTTGTAAGAACTAATTTTTCAAAGCATCTTCTTTAAAAAAGCGCCATTGAAAATTGCGGCAAACCTCTGCATACAAAAATTGCGTACTTCCCACAAACAAGCAGTTTTCCCATGTGAATAACTGAATATAAAAATGCCCGTATGCTGCAATGTGGGTTATTGTGCGTGCAAATGGATATGACTTAAAGTCTGATAGAAATGTTTTCATAAGCCTCCTTGAGAATATGTCTCTAGCCCATTCAGTGAAAACATCTGTCTCTCCTTAAAACTGCTATGTGAGTGGATCTTGCAGGTTCCTCCATTGTAATATTGGCCCTTTAATGACCTGTTCACTTCTCAAGGTTTTAACTTTGGGCAGAATATCTCTTGTGCCCATGAAATTAAAGAAATCAGGCAGTTTGTTTGTTTCCACAACATGTATTCTGGGTAAGTAATATCTTTCCCTAAATAACCCTTTTGCAGAAATTATGAGTCACTGTCTCACTGATGTGAAGTACTTTTATTGCTTTACACATGAAACACACAAGCCATTTACTTTCAAGCCTTGGCGTTTAGGAAGTGTGACCTAGTGGATATCTCACTGGATCGGGACTCAGGGCTTCTGTACAGTACAGAGGCACAGCTATGGCACTGCAGCTGTGCCACAGTGCCATGGGCACTTAAGAAAGGGGTTTTTCCATTGCTGTAATTAATCCATTCCCTAGAGAGGTGGCAGCTAGGTCAATGGAAGAATTCTTCCATGCACCTAGTGTGTCTATACTAGGCCTGAATTATGTCTCTCAGCTAGGTCAATCTAAATTTTAGGCATGGACCAGGCCTCAGAAGCCCTGGGTTCTATTTCAGGGCCTGCAGATAACCTGCTTGGTGACCCTGGACCATGAGAGACCATGTGAAAAATGGGGGGCATAATGATAGTAGTGCATTTTGAGATCTATGGATGAAAGCAGCTAGATGTTAATTATTACATTGTTGTTACTACCAGAAAATAGAGTGATAGAACTCTCTTCCCACACATCCATGAACTGGTGAAGGACCAAATACTACTAAATTAGCAGAGGTTATAATGAAGGAATGCTGGTAAGAGACTTGTCTTTAATTCCTGACCCCAGTCATATGTCTTTGCCACATGGCAGGACTCAGGAACTACTAACTTTGGAGAAAACTGTAACAAGGGTGGAAAGAAACAAAAATTATTAAGAATTTTATAGAGATCTGTTGTAAAAATATCTTGGAATTTTTTCAGTGGAAAAAGAAATGTATTTCCTGGAAACTGCTTCAACACAATTTTGTCTAACTTCTGTTTTTCCAGACAGCTCTTCTTTTGCCAAAGACACTGAAATTTATCAGAGGTTACATGCCAGAAAGCTGCTTCATAGTTGCACATACTCTGTATATTACAAAGGGAATATCAGAATTCTTGGAAGAAAATCAGTTTGTCTTCCTGATTTCTGTAGGATTGAGGGGCAAAGGAAAACTGAAATCACTTTAGATTTTATCTCTGTGTCTCTCTACAGTGTCTATTTGCTCTAGCCTTACAAAATTTGCATGTAGCAATTGAAAAGGATCTGATTAAACTTGCATTCAACCTTTTACCCTTTAAATAAGGCCTATACAATTTGTATCAATTGATTGAAATCTAGCTTGATTAAACATGAGTGCTTGTTTCCAGTTAGGCTTTGTTCTCCATTTTTGTGGTAAGGCAGTGAAGACTGCAGAGTGGAGAGTGACACCACCCTACTGCACCCACATTTCTTCATAAACAACTCAAACAGTTATGAGGGTTATAAATAAAACTGCTTACAGATAGTGTCACTTCATCTCTGCAGGTTTCTGAGGTTGAGGTGAAGAAATCTCTTCTTCCATTGTTTGGCATAGCAGAGGACTATCCGTAGGAGAGAGGAGTAGTCTAAGAACAGGGTGGGGAGCCAGGAATTCTTGGAGTTCTAGTCCCAGCTCTGACACTGATTTCTTCCATGGCCTAGGAGACATCACTTAACCTCTGTGTGCCTGATAAAATGGTGATAACCTGTGCCTACCTTACAGGAGTGTTTTGAGGATTAATGTTTGCATGATGCTTTAAATACATGGGGTGGGAATTTTCAAAAGCGCTGAACGCTGACCTAAGTCTGCTCCCATTGATGTCAGAGGGAGTTTTACAATTGACTTTAGTAGGTGCAGAGAGAGGCCAAAGCTGAGGTTGAAAATCTCATGCATAAAGTATTCTTATGGGTGAGTGAGCTCTTGAGTCTGCTCTGACTTGTACTAGCACTGCTACCCTGCTAGTTTATCTACTTTATTTATTTTCTTAAATTTACAATGTCTCTAGTCTGCCTGATACTAGGGAGATCAGAGACCTTCGCGGATCATAACTGCTTAAATTCCACCTGAAGACCAATAGGCAGCCAGTGCAGGTTGCAGCGCACTGGTGACACGCTCCCAGAGAGATGTCCCACTCAATAACTGAGCTTCTCTGTTCTGCACCTGCATCCTTCTCTAAATGGTTTTACAGTCACATGAAGAGTGCACTGCATTAGTCTAATCTTGAGGAACAAAAGCATGAGTAACAGTGCTGCAACCTCTTAGTGACATGGAGATGGTAACATCCTGAGTGGGTTACTGCTGCAATTTAGTCATAAAACAGCAGCTGGGGTCCAAAATCAGCCCTAGACTGTGGTGGGTTGGTAACTAATGGTGGATACACTCCCTCAGTCAAAGGAGCTGATATTATTTGCACCATCTCCCCTGATGTTTCCTCCAACTCATCGCCATCCCCTGAGTTTGTCAGGTTGATATTCAGCCAGCTCTTTCTCAGCAATGCCCCCAGTCTCATCTAGACACTGGGAGAAGCACTGAGCTGCACTGTCTGAGTACAGTGACAGTTAGGTGTCATCAGCATACTGAATACAGCATGCCTCCTTCCTACCCCTCCTACTTGCTCCATATGCCCCTTGCCCAGGAGAGGTAATAGAAGCACCCCACACTTGAGAGCTCTTTCAGGAAGAGGCGCCCACAACTACCCATTGCAACCTCTGGGAGAGAAAAGGACAAAGCTACTGAAGAGCAGCTCTGAGTGTCTACTCTTGCCTATGTCTGCAGCACCATGCTCTAGCTGGGGGGCTAGTTATGCTACGAATGCAACATTACACCACATTACAGCAGGAAAATCTACATGCTAAGGTAGGTGTTACAGCAACAGAGAAGTTTTCTCTGGAGAGCTAAACTTCTGGTTCCCATTTCCTGAAAGCAATGACTACTGCTTCCTCTGTTACCAAGTGGCCTGTATGTAATGTGCATGCTCAGCACATTATTGTGCTTTGCTGCTGCTGTCTTGGATAAGGTTGACTGAGGGACCACAAGGAATCCTTAGAGTTTCAAGAAAACTTTCAGACTGGAGTGTTGAGATTTTGCCAGTACTTTTCTCTGAATCTCAGCCCTCAGCTTCAGAAAACAATCCCCCCAGTAGGTCACAGTTTTCAAAGGCTTTGTATTTTTTTTGTAACCAAGTTGATATTCTGGTTTCAAAACTGTTGCAGTCACTGAGGAGTGTTACACTGATACAGGTTGGGGTGTGTGTGTGTGTCTAAATACTAGTGGCTTTGCAGAATTAGTCAGACTTCCTTTCTTAAAAAAAAGAAATTACAGCCCCTGTGTTAAAAGTGATAGTATTTTAGTGAAAAGGCAAACGCTGTAATCCACGCATGATGCTAGAAAACAGCATGATACAATTATCACATTGGGTTGGCACAAGGAAATGTTTCTAGAATAGTGGTCCCCAACCTTTTTCGTCTGGTGGGTGACAGATGATGAGCCATGGAGGACCGTAGCGGCGGACGAGTATCTGCCGAAATTCGGTGGCATTTCAGCAGCGATGCCTCTAGATGTTGCTGCTTGCTGCTGACAATGCTCGTTCGCCGGCCAGTACGCAAGTACACTTAGACGCCCCAGCGGGCACCATGGCGCCCGTGAGCACCGCGTTGGGGACCCCTACTCTAGAACATATTGGTGCAGATGCATGTGCAAAGCTTACCTAGTTCACAGCTCAGCCAATGGAGTGAAAATGGGACCTGGACTGAAAACTGCTGTTGCTGCCAGTTCAGAGGCTTGTGTGAGCTCATCTACTCACTGGCCATTACATTACTGATATGAAATAAGTGTTAATTGTCACCACAAGGGATGAATGCCCAGATGGAAGCAGATCTCTTGTTATTTGAACTGGCTAAATTACTTTTGGTGCTTGGAAGTGATTTGATGAAATGGTCAAAAACATTCTTGATTGTTAGGTATCCTGGGACTTCTATTTACAAAGCACAAGTGATTACTTGGTAACTGTAAGGATAGATATCAAGTTATTAGCATGTGTGACTCTGCAAGTGGGATGATGTAATGTGAGCATGGGAGTGACCCTATTGATGCATATGTTAAGCCACTGAGCATGTTCAGTGAAAACTAGATGTTTCCAGAAGCCTGAGCAAACACAATCTGAGCTGACTGCTTGTACAGTTAATAAAAAGTACTGTACTTTTGTAGCCCACTGTTCAGTTACACATCCCCTTCTGTGTCAGAGCCAGAAAACTACAGCTACCAGTTAGGGGACTATCTAAAAGTGCAGGTAGGCACCTTATGGGATTTTCAAAAGTGCCTGAGTGCTTAACTTCCATTCATTTCAGTGGGAATTAGGAGACTAAGCACTGTTGAAAAGCCTACTAATCTCCTAGCTGCATCTTTAGACACCTACCTAACTTTAAAAATCTGGCCTTTTAGTCCTTCAGCTCAGCTTGTGGAGGTCATAGGTTCAGTTCTCAGTGATGACTAAGAAGACTTTGCCTGACTCACTGCAATGTTTGGTGTATACCCATAATCAAAGGGAAATTTCCTTAAGAGGTATAGGGAAGAGAAGCCTCTGGGTCTTTTCCTAGGTTTCACCTGCCTTTGCATCTGCTATTTTTCTTAGTTTTGCCTCCCATCTCTGTTCCTAGTTGCAATCTGGTGCCAAGCTCCTCTTCTGGTGCCTGAGGTTCTACCTCTGCCTCACTGAGTCGTTGTCCTTGATGCGTGTTGCTTTGTTGTCAGATCAGATTCCAGTTTCACTTTGAGTGCCCTGAATGTTTTGATGCAAGAACCAAGCTGCATATCAAGATATTGTTTAAAAGAAGAACAATGAACATTTCTATGGGACTTTTCATCCATAGTTCTCCAAATGCTTTACAACTGTGGGCAGATATAGCTGTCTCTGTTTTACATGTGTGCTAACTTAGGCACAGTAAGTTTAAGTGACTTGCTCAGACTCACCAGGAATGTCATAGAAGGAACTGGGCTTTTAAGAAGTTGAAGTCCCAGCTCTGACCTGTCTGTGCTTTTCCTGCAATTCAGGTCATATAACCAAGAGAGCCGGGCCTGCTGGGAAGTATAAGAGGCAGTTTGGTCTCAGTAGGGAAAGAGCTGGCAGGAACAAACCTTTTCTGGAAGACTTCTTCTGTAGTTTCCCATTACACAACCCCCTCCCAGGCCCCTGCTATAGACAGTGTCTAGGCCTTGCCTGGGCTCTGCCACCGCCTCCCTTTCAGCTGTCCTTTCCCAGACCCCAGTTCCTGTGCTACCATTTTTCCAATCCTGCCTCCCAGGTTGCCAGCTACTTTAGCCTTCCCAGGGGGAGCTGACTGGTTTCCTGACTGAAATTGGAGAATTGCTGGGTCTAACAGACAGGGTTCTAATCTCAGTTTTGTCACAGACTTCCTATCTATCCTTCCCAGGCTGCTCTCTCCAGCCTGATGCGCCTGTGCTCTGCAGCCTTTGGCTCCTGCTGGAGCCTGGTCCATTCTAACCTCTGGCATTACTTCTCTTTCCTGTACTTCAGAGATTTTGGAGTTCTCTGCTAGCTGGATGTTGCACTGGGGGTTAACACAGGGCTCACCAGTGAGATAGCAGGTGGTTCATAATGTTCAGCAATCCTGTCACAAAAAGGGGCAAAGGTTGTATTGACTTATATCCACTCTAAAGATTCATGAATTTTCAGGCCTAAAAGGACCACTAAAGACATCCAGTCTAACCTCCTGTACAACACAAGCCATGTTACGTATTTATATGTAACAAGAAGCATAGTCTTTGGCCATCATTATGGTCATTTATGGCTGTGAATTAAAATACTGCATTCAGTTTTAGACATTCCATATTAAAAAAAAGCCTTAGACTGGGAAGACTGTAGGGAAAGTAACAGAAGTTATGGGAAGTTTGCAAAATAAGACCCTCTGTATGACCACAGTTGAGCAAACTGAGCATGTTCACTCTACAGAAAAAGAAGACCATGGAGACACATGATACTGTCTACAGCTACCTAAAGGGAAGTTATAAAGAGCATAGGGATCAAATATTCTCATTAGTTATAGAGGAAGAAAGAAAAAAGAATGGTATTAAACCGTATCAGGGAAAAAAATAGGTTAAATGTTAGGGGAGCGTTTACTGCTAAATGAACACTTAGGCAATGGAACAAGCTGCCAAGGGAGATTTTTGGAATCTTCATCATTTAAGGCTAGATTAGACGTTCCTCTATCAGCGAAGGGATACTGAAACCATTCCAGCCACAAAGTAAGGAGATAGACTAGATGAGCCATCAGAGTTTCCTGCCAAGTTCCAACCAAAATGATTCTGTAATCGTTAGAATGGAAAAACCAGGCATTTTCACTTGCCAAGCCTGTCACTATATACTGTAATCATAAAGGCAGGCTTTCATTTGGCATTTTTTAAACTTATAGTTAATAGATTTGTTTAAAGATGCTTATTTGCAACACTGATTCATAGAATTCTTAGCAGCTTCCATCCACAACTTAGAATATTTTAAATTGTTCTAGAACTAAAAATACAAACTATTGGAAGAGGTAAAAATAATATGAAAGCCACCCCAAAGGAAAATGGTAAAAAATTATAAATAGCTCTGAAAATGAAAACTCCCTTTACCTAACACAATATATTTCCCCAAGTGTGCCCCATACTACTTCAGATCATTTATATTAGACCCGAGGAAAATTGTAACATAGAGACACTTCATTTTTTGCAGGCCTCTAGTTAGAGATTGGTAATGGTAACGATATACACAGCCTTTCTCCTCCATATCATAAATTCAAATATAGGATGTTTCTCACTCACCATCATCTTTACAAAATGAGTTGGCTCATTGTAGTTCAGTCCCTAGAGGATAAGTGGCATCATCTTAACTGGTACTATTCTGATTGTTTCACTGGAGTGACATGGCAGATTTGGGCCTTTGGGGAGCGGGTCAGTGGGAAGGACCGAGGCCCAGATTTTTCATGGTATTTAGGTGTGGAAAGATGGAGAAAGGCACTTCTGGACAATTTTTTAAAGGTGCCTAATGCAATTTTTTAAAAGCACCTAGGCATCTACATCCCAATGAGATAAATGGGAGTTAGGCAACTAGGTGGCTATCTGCATCTTTAGGAACCTATATACCTTAAAAATCTGTCCCTGACTCATCTGAAAAGTTTGAACCTCCAACCCGTTGCTAGTACTAACCAAGCCTCAATAGTCTTCTCTCTTGCATGTTTATATCAATGCATATTGTGGAGATGGTGATGAATGAAATAGGTTTCTGAAAATCTAAGTACATTATATCCACCGGATCACCCTTGTTCACATGATTGTTGATCCCCACAAAGAATACTAGTAAATTGGAGAGGTATGATTTCCCTTTATAAAAACCATTTTGACTCGTCCCCAACAAATAGTGTTCATCTGTGTGTCTGATAATTCTATTTTTTACTATCGTTTCAATCAATTTGCCTGGTACTGAAGTTAGACTTACTGGCCTGTAATTGCTGGGATCTCCTCTGGAGCCTTTTTAAAAAAGTGGCATCATATTAGCTATCCTCCAGTCATCTGATACAGAAGCTGATTTAAATGATTTAAAACTATGTGTTGTTAACACATTAGTACCATGTGTTGAAATCCTAGGCAAGTTGTAGTTTTAGCTAGTGACGCTAAACACTAGGCTACCCCAGCTAGTATCTTGTGGTGCTTTCCAGTGGTACTCAGGGTTGTGAGGCTCCTCACCACCACCTGTCCTTAAAGGGAAGAAGGCTTCCCTGGTGCCTGCTGCAGCTCAGCTCCTTGAAACTAACAGCCTCTGGTCACAGACATGCGTTGATTTGTCTCTGCAGACCTCACCCAATCTGGTACAGGCTAGTGACAGATATGCATCAACCCCCAAGAACCTCTGCCAGCATCCCGCTTTGTAGTATCCAGCCCCTGTCATTGGACACTCATAGAAATAGCCAAGTAAACTGTTTTTGAAGACACAACGTACACAGAGCTTGCCTGGTACAACTCAGGATAAAGTCCTTTATAACAACTCAGCACTGGAATCTACTTACAGTGAAAACAAATTATGTTTACTTACAAAGATTAACATTTACGAGATAGTGAGCAACGATAACAAGAACAACAGGTTAGATGTAAAACAAAAGGGATAACTCACTTTGTAGCATCTAAAGTTAATTCTAACAGGCTAAAATCCTCTCTAAAGCAATTTCTCACCTAAAGCAACCTCCCAGGTTCACTAGCCAGGATCCAGCTTTTTCACGAATGCAATCTGCACTATCTTTTTCGCTTGTTTAGTGAAGGATAAGAAAGGGGCCCTTTTCCATCCTCTTTAATCTGTGAAGCCTTTGAAATGTCCCATTTTGAAGTGCACCCCCAGATGATAATCTTCTCCCCCATTGCTTATTCTCCAGTGTGCTCCCCCAGTTGGTTTCACATCCCCCCTGTCAACTTATTTTTCCTGTTGACTTCACATGCAAATGGAGTTTCCACTGTGTTGGCTTGATTTACACGTGACAGAGATATACATTGCATCTCCTGTCTGAAAAAAACCTGTTTGTCAACTCTGCCTGGTTACACCATTTAAAACGTATTTTAATGGGCACACACAAATCCTTGCAAACCAACCACACATTCATCTCGCAGTGCTTATTATGACCAGTATGAGGTAAGCTTTCTTTTGATAACTTACAAGATACTTTTTGTATAAGTACAACGAAAGCAGTGTGTTGGTTATAATGAATTTGGCAGGTGTGATAGGAGTTGCTGACATAGAATAGTGAACCTGTTGCCATTTGGCACCATTGGATCTCTGTGTCAAATACCTGGTAAAACTAAAATTGCCTTTTCTATGTTAGGATTTTAACAGTGTTAGCGGATGCACATTAACCTATTTTTCCTTAGTATAGTCATAATCAATGTGTTTGTACAGTGTCTAGCAGAATGGAGCTCCAATCTTAAATGTGGCTTCTAGATGCTACTATAATGCAAAAAATAATTATAAAAAAGTGAGGTGGTTACATAAGGTGAAAAGCAAACTCTGCGAAGGACTAAATTAGTCATGGGCCTTGTGTTGCCTTGGCTTTAGATTCCACAGCTCAGATAAATTGCCCCAGCATAGGAAAGCCAGATATCAGCTGTACATGGGGTTGGAAAGAGTTGATGATGGAGGAAGGATGGTAGCTAAAAATCTAGAGGAGAAAACACCGTAGTGGACACGTGGGTAAAATGAGGAAAGTTAACAAGAAGTTATAATGCATGACAAAGGTAATGAAGAGTGCTCAGCACAAGTGAAAATGTGAGTATTGTAAGAAGGATGTCAAATATATTTGATCCTTTTTCAAGGGTCTGTCTAAGCTTCTTTACAGCAAGGCTCTTTCTGTCTCCTTCTCAATGGGAGTTTTGTTAGCATTAGCTTCAGAAAATTGCCTGAATTACTTGTTGTATGTAGTGTTGTTATAGCTGCGTTGCTCCTAGGATCTTAGAGAGACAAGATGAGTGAGGTAATATCTTTTACTGGACCAGCGTTCGTGAGAGAGACAAGCTTTCGAGCTGACACCAAGAAGACCTGAAGAAGAGCTCTGTGTAAGTTTGAAATCTTGTCTCTCTCACCAACAGAGCTTGGTCCAGTAAAAGATATTTCCCTCATGTGCTGTGTCTCTCTGAATTATTTGTTGGTGGATATATATTCGCATGTTCAGAGGTGGGGGAACTATTCCAAACAAGTTCAACCCTAGACAAGTGGAACATACATAGAACAACTGACAAATTCTTACTAATCTTCAAAAGGAGCCAAGCTCAGCAGTCACCAGGACTAACTTACTGGTTTATCATAAAAGCTCTCATTGTATGATAGCTTGACTTACCTGTGTCATAAACAGATAGCTAAGGGTTAATGTCTCTTTCACCTGAAGCACCTGACCAGAGGACCAATCAGGAAACCGGATTTTTTCAACTTTGGGTGGAGGGAATTGAGAGTCTTTTGTCTTTGTTTTCCGTCTGCCTGCTTTCTCTGAGCTTTGGAGAAGTAGTTTCTATTTTCTAGTCTTCTGTTTCCAAGTGTAAGGACAAAGAGATCAGATAGTAAGTTATATGGTTTCTTTACTTCAGGGAAATTGAGTCTGTACTCACCAGGGAATTGGTGGGAGGAAGAAATCAAGGGGAGATTTGTGTGTTGGATCGCTAGCCTGATTTTGCATTCCCTCTGGGGGAATAGGAAAGTACTTTTTGTTTCCCCCAGAGGGAATGCAAAATCAGGCTAGCGATCCAACACACAAATCTCCCCTTGATTTCTTCCTCCCACCAATTCCCTGGTGAGTACAGACTCAATTTCCCTGAAGTAAAGAAAAACTCCAACAGGTCTTAAAAGAAAGCTTTATATAAAAAGAAAGAAAAATAAGTACAAATGTTCTCTCTGTATTAAGATGATACAACACAGGGTCAATTGCTTAAAAGAATATTGAATAAACAGCCTTATTCAAAAAGAATACAAATCAAAGCACTCCAGCACTTATATTCATGCAAATACCAAAGAAAAGAAACCATATAACTTACTATCTGATCTCTTTGTCCTTACACTTGGAAACAGAAGACTAGAAAATAGAAACTACTTCTCCAAAGCTCAGAGAAAGCAGGCAGACGGAAAACAAAGACAAAAGACTCTCAATTCCCTCCACCCAAAGTTGAAAAAATCCGGTTTCCTGATTGGTCCTCTGGTCAGGTGCTTCAGGTGAAAGAGACATTAACCCTTAGCTATCTGTTTATGACAACCTGTCATCAGTACCACAGTGTCCTATTTAGGCTACTTAAAACCTACGAGTCCATTTCACAGCATGTGTCTGTATGTGCACATGAAAGCGTGTCAACATAGCAACAGTCATGTCTGGATAAACGTGAGCTGCTGACACTGACTATTCAAGAGGAAATGGTACATCTTCCTGTCATAGTGGTTTCCTTTAGGTGAAAAAAAATAATAGGTCTCTGTCACTTTCAGAAATAAACTCTTTGGTTTTTAAAGTCAAATACCTTCCTGCCTTGTATTTGACATACATATTTACGAACTTCAGGGAATGTGGCTTCCCAGACGGTGCAGAAGGGACACTGGCAGAGGGGAGGGGAGGAAAGGCAGTGGGGGAGCCACAGCCTGGTCTGATGATGGTTGGGAGGGCAGTCTGAGAAAGGAGGTGGTGGATGACTAGCATTCCTACTGGGGCAAGGGAGACCCTGCATTGTCTGCAGTGGTTGTGGTAATGGTGAGATATGTGTATCTGTGGGTGGAGGAGCAGAATGATGCATTTCATTTCCTTGCTTTTGAGGCAATGTGTTAGGTATGTTACTTGCAGTCCAGTCTTAACTGATACACAAAGTACATTTTTTGGGTCTGGATATATGTTCTATATACCCACATATATAGTACTTTGAATATCTTTAGTAAAAAATTATGCTAGATTTTTGAACCGCTAATATTAACTGCATTTTAATTTTCACATCCTCTTGATGAACCTCCACTAAAAATAAAAAGGGAGAGTCTATATAGGGAGAGACTAATGGACTGAGCATAAGAATGGTTGCCAGGAATCACAAATGTTCCTGGTTGTGTCTCTATTAGAGCTAATACATCTCTTGGAAATCAAAGGACTGCCAGATGCCAAGCAAACACATTCTTAGGGAGAATCATTAAAATTTAATTCCAGCTTTCCACCCAGAAACATTTACACAAGGTATTTTATAGCTTGATGACGTTCACTTCCATGTTTGTGATTCCAATGTTATACCCCTTCTTATCTGTCTACTCTGGGGTAATGTGACTGAATGTTTTCATTCTGTTTTCCCTTTTCAATAGTATGTAACAGATATCAGCTAGTCATGCTTCTCTCCCATCATGTGATTCTTATTCTCACCATACACAAATAACTTGGCAGACTCATTTTTGCAGCAACCAACTCTCATTGTTCTGTGTGAGGCTGTTTCTGAGAATCTAGCATTATTTTTTACAACATCAAGCTAATGAATGAGAATGATGCACAATATTGCACTTAGGGAATATTAAGACTTCACGTATTTCACGTATTCAGAAAATAAGAAAATGTGCACATGCAAATTCCTTGATTAGTTTGTATATTAATATATTAAAGATCAACAAGGTCCCTCACCAAAGACTCTTAAGCAAAGTAAGCTGTCATAGGGTAAGAGGGAAGGTCCTCTCATGGATCAGTAACTGGTTAAAAGATAGGAAACAAATAAATGGTCAGTTTTCAGAATGGAGAGAGGTAAATAGCAGTATCCCCCAGGGGTCTGTACTGGGACTAGTCCTATTCAACATATTCATAAATGATTTGGAAAAAGGGATAAACGGTGAGGTGGTAAAATTTGCAGATGATGCAAAACTACTCACGATAGTTTAGTCCAAAGCAGACCGTGAAGAGTTACAAAGGGATCTCACAAAACTGGGTGACTGGGCAACAAAATGACGGATGAAATTCACTGTTGATATATGCAAAGTAATGCACATTGGAAAACATCCCAGCTATAGATACCAAATGATGGGATATAAATTAACTGTCACCACTCAAAAAAAGAGATCTTGGAGTCATTGTGGATAGTTTTCAAAACATCCACTCAATGTGCAGCGGCAGTTAAAAAAAGCTAAAATAATGTTGAGAATAATTTGGAAAGGGGTAGATAATCAAACAGAAAATATCATATTACCTCTCTATATATCTATGGTACACCCATGTGTTGAATATTGCCTGCAGATCTGGTCACTCCATCTTGAAAAAGTTATATTGGAATTGGAAAAAGTGCAGAAAAGGGCAACAAAAATGATTAGGGGTATGGAGAAATTAATAAGACTGAGACTTTTCAGTTTGGAAAAGAGACAGCTAAGGGGGAATATGATAGAAGTCTATAAAAGCATGACTGGTGTGGAGAAAGTAAATAAGGAAGTGTTATGTACTCCTTCTCACAACACAAGAACTAGGGGTCACCGTATGAAATTATCAGGCAGCAGGTTTAAAACAAACAAAAGGAAGTATTTCTTCACACAACACATAGTCAATCTGTGGACCTCTTTGATAGAGGATGTTGTGAAGGCCAAAACTATAACAGGGTTAAAAAAAGAACTAGATAATGATATGTCCGTCAGTGGCTATTAGCCAAGATGGGATGGGATGCAAAACAATGCTCTAAAGTGTCCTAGCCTCTATGTGCCAGAAGCTGGGAGTGGATGAGAGGGGATGGATCACTTGATGATTGCCTGTTCTGTTCATTTCCTCTGAAGCACCTGGCATTGGCCACTGTCGCAAGACAGGATACTGGGCTAGATGAACCATTGGTCTGACCCAGTATGACCATCTTATGTTCTTATATTTTCCCAGTGAAGACAAACCCATAGTAAGCTCTTTCCTGCCCCCAAACACTTCATAATCTAAATAGACAAGACAGACAAAAGGTGGGAGAGGAAAGAACAGGACAGAGAATGGAGTGACTTGTTCAAGTAACACAATTGGGCAATAGCAGATCTGGGACTAGAAATCCTGATTCCCAGTGTGGTGTAGTTCTCCATCCCCTAGGCCACAGTGCCACACTTCCCCTGCAGTGAACCCTTCCCTTCAGTGTGCTTGTGTTGCTACAGCTCTTTTCCAATCAGGAGAAGAGCTTGGCTAATGTAAATATACTAATATGTGTGTTATTACAGAGTTTTAGAGAAAGAATATCATGTAAAGTACTGTCCAAGAGCATACCAGGAGGAGTATAAATTGAGAATAGATTTAGTGAAGCAAATAGGAAATAGTTCCAGTATTCTTTCCTTTTCTAAATTACGTATTGCAATGCCGTCTCTTTGCATGATTTTTAACAAATAAAGACCCTTGCAAAGAGACTCCAAGATTCACTCTTTTATTAAAGGATAAACCAGATAATATAGGTCCCCTTGAAATGTTCTTTGTGGGTAAAGAAGTAGTGTGCAGGAATATTCTACAGAGTATTCCTTTTACAGTATCAGTAAAACTAATCTGTGTTTGCTTTCTTCAGAATCAACAGTCCTCCGGAGATAGAACAAAACTTTCTTTCCCCTTTGATTTTTGGTGGTTTTCTAAAGAGTTTGTGAGGGACAGGGGATTCAGAGTTGACAGTGCTGATTCACCTTAAAAACGGATGATCTGCATGTGAAGTTTAGGTATTTGAGTAAAGTGATTTATTTTTTAAAAGCTTTGGGAATTCAAAGGGCTGCAATCAAAATTCAAAAGTATGGGCTTGTCTAGATTAGGGAAACTTTTCACCCATATTGGTGCAAAACCCTTATATAGACATACTGTACCAAAGCAAAAACATAGCCTTTTCAAAACTTAAACCTTAATCACTGGAAATCCTTATTTATTTTTTCATTAACCTGGTTATTTTTCTATTGTCTCTTCTTATTTTGAAGCCGTTGCTTTACTTTCTGATGAAAAGCCAGGGTTGCTGGCACTGTTCTAACAACACAGGGGCAGCAGCACTACTTAGCCTGAGAGAGACAAGCAGGGTTCCTGCTGTCTTGACCTGTGGGAAGGGGAAATGTATCCCACTCTAACCATTTCCCCTAATGTGGAAGCAGAATACCAGTCAGAAGATTCTGAAGTACTAGTACTTGCATCAGTGGTCGGGAACCACTGATTTAAAGACATAACCCTGTTAAGGTGCTATGAAAACAGAATGCAGAGGATGTTGCTGCCTGTTTTCAGTTCAACTCATAGTATGTGACATTTAGATGAAAAAGACAAATAGTGCAAGAAAGAGGAGACATATCATATCAGCTGCACTATCTTTTGTTTTACAGTGTTCCCCAGTGAAAACCACAAATTCGCTTTGGTTTAACGAGCATGCCCTGATGACGTCAATAGATTTACACCCTTACATGATCGGGACAAGAGAAAAGCCAGTCTAATCTTACCAGGGGATTTTAATTAGGTAGTTGTATTTTCTGCAGGCTGGAGTTGTGATTTCTGTTTTTGTTGGTCTACAAATTCCCTCCAACCCTGTGGCCTTTTTCAAACAACAACATTTTGAGAAAACCATGATGTTTAAAACTCTTGCATCAGTCTACAAACTCTGTTATTAAGCAGCAGTCTTAATTAGGAGGCTGACATTTAATGGGAGTGAGATGTAAATTGGCACGTCACTGATTTTAATCACTGTGGATGCATGGTTTTCTTTTCAGCCAAATGAAGTATTTGAAATTGGAGATCACAGCACATTTAGATTAATGTCAACGTTCATCTCACACATATCCAAGGTGGCTAAGATGTGGCTAACAATAATACCATGTGCTGTCCTTTCCTCTCTCAGCATGGGGCACAAAAGTAGTTTGACCATAAAGTGATGTATTAGTTATATGGTGTCAAGAAGGCAGGCGGTGGGATGGCAGAAAGCCAGATTAAATCACCTCTGATTTTATATGCAGGATGTTTAGCAATAATGCTGTGTCACGCTTGATGACACTGGAAGCTGGCAAACCAGCAGATAGCACTATACGCCAAGTTCATTTTTACAGCCTTGTTTTTAATATTTGGTGATGAAAGAGTCAGGCTGAACACAGAAGACAATGTGTAATGTAACCCTTTCAGTACTTTCATGCAAAGCAAGTGTGCCCAGAACATGGACACTTGTTGATTATGAGGAAGAGTAGGCTAGAGCAGTGGTTCTCAACCAGGGGTATTGCTTACCCCTGGGATACACAGAGGTCTTCCAGGGGGTACATCAACTCATCTAGATATTTGCCTAGTTTTACAACAGGCTACATAAAAAGCCCTGTCTAAGTCAGTACGAGTTTAAATTTCATACAGACAATGACTTGTTTATTTTGCTTTGTATGCTATACACTGAAATGTTAGGACAATATTTATATTCCAATTGATTTATTTTATAATTATATGGTAATGTGAGAAAATAAGCCATTTTTCAGTAACAGTGTGCTGTGACACTTTTGTATTTTTATGTCAGATTTTGTAAGCAGGTAGTTTTTAAGTGAAGTGAAACTTGGGGGTACGCGAGAGAAATCAGACTCTTGAAAGGGGTTATGGCACTCTAGAAAGGTTGAGAGCTATTGGGCTGGAGCACTGCACTCAGTACAGTATTTCTGACTCTGTCACTAATCTATAGTGTGAATTTGGACAAGTCATTTCACCTCCCTGCCCTTTGTCTGTCTTGGCTTTCTTTAGATTGTAAACTCTTTGGAACAGAGACTCTCTCTCACTCTGTTTATACAGTGCCTAGCACAATGGGACCCACAACCTCAGTTGAGGACTCTCTGTGTTTCTATAATACAAATAATTCACAACATAATCTGAAATTTCATTAATTGGAATGGCTGTATCACTAAAATTGCTGTGTCAGAGTGTGGGAGCCAAAAAGGGGTTAAGAGAAGTATCCAAAATAGTGGGCTTGGATTCATTTTTCCATGTCACCATAATACCCTTCTTATGAAACTAGAGCTATGCACGCTCATAAAAAGCTCTGCTTTTTTGTTTTAAAGGATAATGCAGCCATTGGAATCTGTGCATAGGTCTTTCAAGTTAATGCTTAGTTCAACGTTCTACTTCCTTTTCTTGGTAGAAAATGTTTTATATGAAAGCAACTGCAATCTTTCAGAAGGGTTCATTTACTGTTATGTTTAGTATCAGCTTTCAAAAAAATGCAGCCTGTGTTTGGAATATTACCTTTCTGTTTTTAATATTATGTTAAAGAAGTCACATGTCATAAGTCAGAAGTAAAATATTATGCCAGAAGTGTCTCTGCATGAATTCAGCTTGTGAGTTAGTAGTTTATCACCAAAAGCAAAGATCTGGGCTTGATCCGTCCAGGAGTTTGTGGGTAACAAATAACACATTGAACCCTTGGCTACAGGAAAATGTTAAGTTGCCATTTGATAGATGACTAAACTCTTTCAGCTTCTGAAGCACAAGAGAGCATCATACAGACATTGTAAAATATAGTGCACCTATGCTGAAGATATTTTAATAGCGGTATAGTCCAAAGGTCTGGACTAAGCATTCATTCATACTTTTCTGCTTTCAGTTTATCAGTTACTTCTGTGTTGTTGATTTTTTTGTTTTGCATTGCCTAAAATTACGAAGAATTTTTTCTTAGTAGATTAGTGTGTATGTGGCAATGGTGGGTAAGGCATGAAGGGGATGCAAATCTGCTGCAATCTCTCACAATGTAAGTTAGAGGGGTATGCATAAGGGCCCTGGGTAGGCTACTTCCACACTCTAGGGGAGAGAATTCACAGCCCCTGGCCTCTCCCCAGCTCTCAGCCTGTCTACACAGGCAGGGGACTGAATATGTCCTATACTGTATTCATACAGGGTGGTTCTTTGGAACATGAAAGGTGAAGAGTCCTGACTTGTAAAGAAGTTACTCAAATTGTTTAGTCTGATCTCATCAGAGAAACTGTTTTGTTTTTTCCCCCTCTCCACATCATAACGGTACAAAGAGATGTGTGGGAAATGTAAAAACATGAGTTGCTCTCTCAATATTGTTTGTTTATTTAGTACATGTTGATGTTACTGTAAAAAACGTGGCGTGAGACGTAGTTCAAGACTTACAGACCACCTGTAGACACTGAGCCTGAACCTTATGGGAATCAGCATCCCTCACACGAATGCGGCTCACGGGACTGGGCCTGTAGATCGGCAATGAATGAGACAATAGAGCCTGATCCTGTGTGCCGCGGAGCACACACAACTCCCAGGGAAGGGCTCAGCACTTGGAAGGATCAAGCTCCAGAGCTCAGGCTGTGGTGCTGTGTATGGGGGGGGGTGTCAAAACCCAACCAGGTTTAAGCCGCTAGAGGGTACGTCTTCACTACCCGTTGTATCAGCGGGTAGCAGTCGATTGCTCGGGGATCGATATATCACGTCTCATCTAGACGCGATATATCGATCCCCGAACACGCTTATATCGATTCCGTAACTCCACCAACCTGAACAGAGTTGCGGAATCGACAGGGGGAGCCGCGGACATCGATCCCGTGCGGTGAGGACGGTGAGTAATTCGATCTTAGATACTTCGACTTCAGCTATGTTATTCACGTAGCTGAAGTTGCATATCTAAGATAGATTTTCCCCTGTAGTGTAGACCAGCCCAGAGTTGCCACCTGGCCGGCTGGTTTTGTTATTGTCTTGCTGATTGCCAGTTGCAAAGGGCTGGGGGGTTTTCTGTCTTACAAGTGGGGGAAAAAAACCAAAAAACCTCCAACTCTGGCACACCGCAACCAGCAATAATAAGCCATGTGCATGCGTGATGGTGCCAGTGGCTATGCAGAAATCCTTGAACTATAGCATGCAGGTCACAGACTGGGAGCTCTGCTGTGCAGCTCCATGGTCCTGCTCTGCTGCTGGTCTGAGAGGTCAGGCTGGTCTGAGAGGTCAGGCTGGTGGTGGAGGCTGGGGAAGAGGAGCATCAGGCTGCTGAGTGTGTGCTTATTGTAGGGAGTGACTCTGTGGTCCCTCACTTTAAATGGCACTCTATGGTTGCTGCTTCAGAGAGTGGGACTTCCAAAAATCTCAGTAACAAAGTCTTCGGCAAATTGGATGAACTACAATGATCTAAATCTATCATTCATAATTATAATTATTTATATTCCATTAGTGTCTAGTTGACCCAACTGAGACTGGGGCTCCATTGTACTGGGCACTATCCATATACCCACATAGCACAGTATGAGACTGTCCGTTTTGCTAAGACTTTACTTTTCTCCCATTGTTTGTCTTGTCAATTTAGGCTGTATGATTTATTTGAGGTGGCTGAAGAGTGCCAATTATTTTTCATTGGAAATTCTGAAAATAATAATTCTTCTTCCCTAAAATTTCCTGCGAAAATATGTTGGTTTTTCAACAAAAAAACAAAACAAAACAAACTAAACCCAAACAACCTCCCTTTCCCTCCAAATCCAGAATATTTTCAATAACTGTTTTATTTGGGGGGGGGGGGGAATTACTCCTAACGTGTACATTTTTCAGTTTCAGAACATTTCTACCCAAATGAAAAACTTCCCATGGAAGTGTTCATTTGATCAAAAACACATTTTTTACTGATTTTTTTTTGTAGCCACTATTATTTATACCCATTTTGTCAATAGCAAATTGAGGCATAAAGAGACTTGCTCAGGGTCACACAGAGAGTCTGTGAACGAATCTAGATCTGTTGGGTGCCAGGCCAGTGCCTTAGCCACAAGACCATCTTACTTCACAAACAAGGTATTGATAGTTTTCTGAATGTCTCTGCGTTTAAATTCCACCCATTCTTTTATTCTGTCTGTCTTTGATGAACCCAACTCTGAGATCGTTGAGCACTAGTAAAGATAATATCATTAATATTTATTACATATATTATTCATCTGCATCTGTAATGCATTTTCAGTGCCTTGAAGATGTAAAGTGCTATAAAAGTGCTCTCTATCATTATATCTGCAAATGTGATTTGTGGCATCCCAGGAATTACTCACACAGAGCTGTTTATTTTGCAGTTTTGATTCCCTTTTTGTGCATGTGCAGGAGTACTTGTGAATGCATCCATCTGGGAATGATTTCATTGTGAGAAGAAACCTTCCACTTTACTAGAAGAGAGAGCAGAATGAAAATCATGGAATGCATGAGAAGAAAGTGCTTGAGTCATTGTTTGACAGCACTGTGGGTCCAACAGAGATGGAAACCAGAATAGGGATTTTTACATCCAAATTTTATATGCTTCCAAAGATCCAAATGATGAGAAACAAATGTACAAAAGTTCACAAATGGAATGGCTGCTTAAAATAAATAAAAAAGGCCCAACTAGCCAAAAACAAAAACAAAAAACCCCACCCCCACCCAAAAAACCCCAAACAATCAGCTAAAAATGACTATTGAAGTTAGGACAAAGTGAACCATAGAAAAGGATGTCTGTATGTACAGTTATCCAAAGCATCAAAATGTGAAGATTTGCAGGCATTCTCAATATATTTTTGATCTCACATGTTTGTCAATAAGTTATTTTGGTAAAATTTTGTCACTTTTGATTGGCGTTATACTCATTCATTAACTACTAGTAATAGTTGTGATTAGCCATTGGAACAAACTACCAAGGGAAGTAGTGGATTCTTTATCACTTGAGGTCTTCAGATCAAATCAAGACTGGCTGCCTTTCTGGAAGATATGCTTTAATCAAACACAAGTTATTGGGCTCAGTGTAGGGGTAACTGTCAGCAGGCTGCCTGATTAGCCACACAGTCTGATTGGCTGCAGAGGCCAGCTCTTAAGCCAGCAGGCAGCAGCAGCTTCCTGGCTTCTCATGGCCACTGTTGAGCCTGCTGCTGTGTTACCTTGTTCCTGCTGCTCCTGCCTGGACCCAGCCTTGCCTCTGCTCTTCTCCTGCCTTGAACCCCTCCTTACTTGCTACCCTGCTCACTCCAGTTCCTGACCTCTGGTTTGACTCTCACCTTTGACTCCTGACTACACACTCTGACCCAACCCTTGGCTCTGGTACTCAGTTTTGGACTTCCAATTTTATGCTTGGCGTTGGCTCCCAATGACTGGCTATGGCTCTGACCCCAGCCACTGGGCATGAGGTCTGTTGCCTGATCTGGCCACAATGCTAGGCTGTCTTTGTGATGGGTTGGATCACAGAAACCCCCTTCGGGTTGCCAACTGATGTGCCTAGACTACTTCTGCCCCTGCTTTCCCTGCCAGCTTGGGACTCCAGCACCCTGTCCTGTTGAGCCAGAGACACCAGTCTGCTCCAACACAGACCCAGGGTCTGAACCATGTGCCCCAAAGCGCAGACTTAACTGAAAGCAACTTAAGAAGTGTTTCTGTCTTTAATACTCAGATGCCCAACTCCCAATGGGGTCTAAACCACAAGTAAATCCGTTTTACCCTGTATAAATCTTATAGAGGGTAAACTCATAAATTGTTCACCCTCTATAACACTGATATAGAGATATGCACAGCTGTTTGCCCCCCACCCCAGGTATTAATACATACGCTGGGTTAATTAATAATTAAAAAGTGATTTTATTAAATACAGAAAGTAGGATTTAAGTAGTTCCAAGTAGTAACAGACTGAACAAAGTGAATTACCAAGCAAAATAAAATAAAACACAGAAGTTTATGTCTAACACAGTAATAAAACTGAATACAGATAAAATCTCACCCTCTGAGATGTTTCAATAAGTTTCTTTCACAGACTGGATGCTTTCCTAGTCTGGGAACAATCCTTTCCCCCTGGTCCAGCCTTTGTTCTGGCTCAGGGAGCATCTAAGGGATTTCTCATGATGGCTGCTCAATTTGTTCTGTTCCATCCACTTATATATCTTTTGCATAAGGCGGGAATCCTTTGTCCTTCTGGGTTCCCAGCCCTCCTCCTCAATGGAAAAAAACCAGGTTAAAGATGGATTCCAGTTCAGGTAACATGATCACATGTCACTGTAAGACTTCATTACCCACTTGCCAGCACACATGTATACAAGAAGACTTGCAAGTAAAACAGAGCCATCTACAATCAATTGTCCTGGTTAATGGGAGCCATTAAGATTCCAACCCACTATTTAATGGCCCACACTTTGCATAACTACAATAGGACCTCAGAGTTATATTTCATATTTCTAGTTTCAGATACAAGAGTGATACATTTATACAAATAGGATGACCACACTCCGTAGATTATAAGATTTGTAACAATACCTTACAAGAGATCTTTTGCATGAAGAATATTTTAGTTACTTTATATTCACACTCATCAGCATACATTCATAAAATCATATAGAGTGCAACGTCACAGTCCTCATCCTAGTTGACTGACGGGGACTGAGTGAAATTCTATGGCCTATGTTATAAAATAGGTTAGACTAGGTGATCAGATGCCCTCTTCTGGCCTTAAACTCTATAAATCTATGACCTAGGCCGATTCTAATGAAGTGGTAATCTTGTTTTATGACTGTTCTGCTTGATATTGAGAAAGCATAAATGAAAGAAGATATTCAAGCCAGATGCTGAAATGATAGTTGCTCCTGGCTATCCTTAAATCTTTCAAATGTTTTCCTCTCTCTCTCTCTCTCTCTCTCTTTTTTAACCATTCTGTCACATTGGTTTCATCATCAAAAGTCTTTTTGTCACATTGAGGCTGTAGTCAAGTACAAGTTCTCATACGAGACTTTTGATTTGAGGAATATCTGTAGGCTTCAATCTGTGCTGACTTGGCTGAAACATACCTGTTTTAAAAAGTCAAGTAACAAAATAAGGAAAGGTCTAGAATTTGAATGGAGCTAGAGATCATACTATGGTCTCACCCACAGTCGTGGTCCTTCAAGTTCATTGTTGAGCCTCATTAGAAGGGAAGTTTTCTGGAGTGTGACCACAGAAACTAAAGGCCAGGTTATACCATGAGATTGTACTGAGCATGCTACTCTTCAGAGCAGAGACTTGGCTGATGACAGTGTCTAACAAAAAGAGATGAGAGACAGCCCAATGCAGATCACTCAGGAAGATATTATACATTTCATGGAAAGACAAAATAAGCAATGTGAGAATAAGAGCTGACAGAACAAGACATGTTAGAAAAAATCAACAAGGAAAGAAGAAGTTGGGACATATACCCCATATGGAAGATGGGAGACATGCTAAGCAAGCATTGAATTGGGTACCAAGGGAAGAAAGAAGGTGAGGAAGGCCAAGGGAGAATTGGTAGAAGTTGGTGACAGAGGATATTGAATGCGTGGGCATCACCTGGAAAGAAGTACCAAAGTCAGAAAGCGACTGTAATCAGTGGAGGAACTGGACTGCCCAATGTGTTAGCAGCACAGGAGGAACTAAGGTCTATAGTAAATTAAAGTAGTATGACCCTTAGTTGTTAAGCATGGGTTCTTCTTTACTACTACTGACTTGCTCATATACCAGGACTGATTGTGATCTTATTTATGTCAGTTTTGTCTTGCATAGAAGTCACCCATGAGAATAAACCTATCTTCCTCAGCTGTGACAGTCAGGACTGCATCAAGAGCACAGTAAAACTATTCCTTGTTGTCTTCACCATTGTCAAGTGTGGGAGTGTATGCACTGATGGCTGTGGCATATTGGTTGTTACTAAGCTTAAGACAAAGAGTCATGAGATGTTCATTAATATCTATAGGGAGTTCTAAAAGTTGGCCTGCAATCTTGTTCTTGATGGCAAAACCAACTCCATCAATGTCTTTCTTCAGATGACTTTCCTTTCCAAAGAAGGTATAACCAGCTACATCTTCTTTCAGTTGGCCTTCGTATTCCTGATGGGTCTCATTTAGGGCAGTAATATCAATGTCATATCTTGCAAGTTCTCTAGCTATTACAGCAGTTCTTCTTTCAGGACAGTCATTGCTGGGGAATCCATGAGAGTGTGACCATTCCAAGTGGTGAACTCCCCAAACTCTGGAGAGTCACCACTGGGAAAGAAAGTGTGAGGAAAGTCAACTCTAATGGCATTATTTTCCTCAGCAAATGTGTGGGACGTGATTTGCTTATCACAAATACCATCTTTAGACAGAGGGACAAATATAAGACCAACTGGAAACTCCCATGTTTGGCTATCTGTTTGACTGGCATCATCAGAGCCTGTGATTGTATTGATATCCATATTACATGAGTCATGAGAGGTACGGATGACTGTTGGACTGACCATGAACATGTGACTTGCACCACAACACTGTAAACAACCAAAAGGAATGCAGAAGAGATTTAACATCAGGACACTCCAAATCATGCTTGTCATGATACCTTTCAGCAACACCTCACTGAGAGGCTCTCTAACTGACCTGACAACATCAATGATATTCAAACACATGTGCCGAATCAATTGGATACTCCATTCATCACCATCAGGATTGGTTTGGTGGGAATGAGGAAATCTAGCACTTATTCATCAGAAGAGAAGTGCATTTTGCACTTGGCAAAATGAATCCTCTAGCTAGCAAAAACAAGAGATGTATCAGCTTAAAGCTGAAGTTCAAAGGAGGTTGCATGATGTCAAGAATCAGTGGTGGCAAGCAAAGGCCATGGAAATCCAGAGCTTTGCTGATCAACGTGATATGAGAAGCTTTTTTTCCAGCAACAATGTGTTTTTTTCAGCAACAATGTTATTATGAGATAATTCCCTGATATGGACACTTCCAGAATTTAAGTGACACTATATTCCAGAATAATTACTCTGTTTTGGAAATAGAATAATTATATTCTGGAGAAAAGTTAACTCTTATTTTGGGATAATGTCCACAGTTATTTTAGTATAGCTATGACAGTTGGTTTTCCCATGTAGACTATTCTATTCTGTTTTGTATAGGTTTTTATTCTGTGTTCATCATCTTAGTATCAGAACTTGGACACACCCACTCACTGGAAGGTGTACATTACATTTTTGTCACCTCCTTCTGGACTTTCTCAGGTCTGGGGCACACTACAAGGGTAGGCCAACCTCAGTCGACTTGTGTTGACCTAGTTGTTAATGTTTCTACACCTAAATTTGTTTAGAACAACGAGACAATAACACCACCTCCCCAAATGAGTGGGGGACCCAGGCGGAGTACTTTTTAAAATCTGAATAGAGATGTCCCTTTTATCCTCTTGAGAGATCTTTGCAATCCTCTTCTGGATGTTTTAAGGGATGGCAGCCTTGTTTCTTTCCCCGTGGTAGGACACATTCCCATGCTGCTCTGCTATGAGTTTGGCAGGCACCATTGCAGTACATAGACTAGCAGCACATGGGCCAACGGAGCTTTGGGATGCCAGCAGCTGCTGGGTTCTTTGTTCCTTTGTCACCCTAAGGAGTGAGATATCAGCCAAAATCACCACCGCCTCTGAAAATATTGGCAAAATTTACTGCACTTTTCCTGTACTCATACCCAGGGCAACAGCATATACACCTTCCGTGCAACAGACAACTGTTCCTCCTCTCCACCAGGCCATACTCACTGTGGCTTGAGATGCAAGAGCAGTGCTGTAACAAGGCACTCCAAAGCTAAAGTGACAATTAATATTTCTGATTGAAGGTATTTATGGGAATTATGGATAGGAGTTTTGAGACTTATTTTTCCATTTTCATGGTGCATCTCTGTATTTTAATCACCAGCCTCTGGTGTGTAGGCCTTGAGAGGTGCCTCTTCCATGCCTGCTGACTGTCTGACCTTGATCTGGAGGAGAAAGAAGCAGACTTGGGAGATATATCCTGTGTTATACCACAGTCCTCTGCAGCCACTGATTGTGAACACAGGGCTTGGAGGGGCCAGATGTCTGTGACCATGGAAAAGGACCAAGAATGGAGAGAGAAGTTGCTACAGGAGAGGCAAAAAGCCTGAAAGGTACATTGGTAAGTGTACCAGGACATCATGGGTTTGTTGTAACAAACTTGTTCCAGTACATTATCAACCTATATGCTCAAAGACCCCAGACTCAGCTGTCTTTCTAATCCTTGGAAATCTCCACGGTCACTGCTTCCTAGATCCTCGTTCCATGCCAAGAGAAAACAAGGAGAACCCTAGTACACCTACATTGGCCTGTGAAAACCACAGGGTCAATCACAGTGCACTACATGTTTTCTAACGTGACCAAAATGTTGCAATATGTTTGTAATACATACACATAAATGTTTAGTGTTTACTTGGGTTTTTATTTGGATGTTTATTATATAGGTCACCTCTTAGAATGGAAAAGACCTATGTTCTTAGAAATGCAAATGTCATGCACCTTCCCTGGCCAGCCCACACTGATATCAGAGAAGCATCTCTGGTGATTCACTAGCATGTGCATAACCATGGAAAAATGGCCTTTTCTGTTTGTATGCTTACTGGAGTGATATCAAAATAGGGATATGCATGCTGACTATCACCCCACGCAGTTTGGGAATCCCATTGCTGCAAATCCATCCACCATTTCCTGCACATTGCTGCACAGGACTGTAACTCTCAGCATGGCCTTGCCCAGTTGAATGATGATGACCTCCACAGTAGATTTTCCAATTCCTAACTGATTGAGCACTGACCAATAGCAATCCAGCATTGCAAGCTTCCAGAGTGAGATCGCCATTTGCTTTTCCACTGTCAGCCCAGCTCTCATTCTTGTGTCCCTGTGATGGAGGGCTGAGGTGAGCTTGGCACAGGGATCTAGGAGTGTGGCCTTTCCCAGCTGAAAGTTCTGCAGCCATTGCTTGTTATCCCGAACTTGCTCATTTCGCAATCCACCTAACATCGCAATCCACCATGTGGAGCTGCTTTGTGAATGCCAGCCGCAATCTGGCATTTTTATTCGCTGTGTCCATCAGCATCTAGTTATTATGTTTAAATATTTCCTCCTCTTCCTCATTACATGCCCATTTGTATTAGTGCTCATTCCAATTATGCAAATACAAGAGACTCATACATCCTGTATTAGCAAATAGTCATTAGGAATGTGCTTAGCTCTGCAGGTGCATGCGTAGCACTGTGGGAATTTAAAGAAAGTGCGAAAAAATTATGGGATGGAACAAGCATTATGGGATAGAGATGGTAGCATTGTTTGAACTTGACCCCTAGTTGCCAGAAATACCTGCAATTTGTTCAGGTATCCCAGAAAGCACTGTGAAAACGTCCCACAAAGCATTGCCCTGAATAGCAGCAGGAGGCACGCTAGGATACCTATGTGTGATGCACCTCAGTTTCCATCAGTGCACCCACTTCAGTGAGCCTGCGCACCACGAAAACACAAGCAGCCAGGTGTGCACGTGCCCGAGTGATATACAAAAGTCAGCAGCTGTATGCTAACATAGATTAGATGGACGGCTGTTCCTCAGAGACCTGCACTTTGGTTCCAACATGCACTTAAGTTTCACTCTCACAGGCTATGGGAGAGACCTAATGGCTGAGAGGCTTGGTCTCTGCATTGCAATTCATTGTGCTGTCAGTGGCATATAAAGACATACAAGAGGTTCACCAGTAAAAGAATACTGAGGGCTTGACTACCTAGGGTATTAGTCTGCCCCAAAGGGGTGTAAATTCTAGTGGGCGTTAGCACATCATGCACTAAGAGGCCTGACGTGCATTAAAAGTTCCCTAGTGCACATTAATGTAGTACTGTTTCAAATAGGACTATAATACCTGCACTAAGGAATGTTTAATGTGTGCCAGCAGGTCCACATGGACACTAGAATTTGTACCTCTTTGCTATGGTCTAATGCACTGTGTAGACAAGCCCTAAGATACTCTCTTTGTGAGCTTAGGAAAGATGCACGTCATATAAAAAGAAATCTTAACAGCTGGGCTGTTCTAGAGCTGGGCTGTATCTGTACTATTGATATTTTTCTTCTTCGGGACACTTCCAGAGAGTTGCATGTGTGGTATGTACAGTACCTCTTTAGAACGATAACCTATGAAGTACTTATGGGTATTTTAACAAGAGAAATGAGGCCTGTACTGATATTAAAAAGGAAAAGAAAATAGTGTAAACATCCATGGTACTGGGCTAGATATTTTTTAAAACTTGAATCACCATGAGCTATTTGCCTTCCAAAATACAATTCTTACAGGAGTCTGCAAATTTCACAATGCCCTTTACAGCTCCTGCAGAGTGATCCAAAGGGCTGTGGTCAAAGGGGCATCAAAGATGAGGTTCCTTCTTATGAATTTAATGAATTTAAGTTTTCAAACAAAAATAGCTGCCTCCCCCTGAAAAAAAGCCTGTTGAGAAAGGGATATGTACTTCATTTCAACTCCATGCTAATTCTAAAGAAAACCAGAAAATAGACCCAATCTTCAACTGTTATAAACTGGTAACCATGGAGGTATGCCAGTTTCCACCAGCTGAAGGTCTGGCACACGGGGTTCACTGGGGCTGAGAAGACAACTTATTGTGATCTGAAATAAAAGTGTGAGACAAGAATGTGCTTTTTCAGTTCTTTTCTGCCCTAGATCCTTAAAGTAGATGGTACCTTAGCAGTAGAAAGAGGCCTTAAATATCCCCACCTTCTGGGGTAATCCATAGCTAGAGCCATAACCATCTCTAATTAGTACTACTTTTGGTTAGCTGCCTTATTCTAAAGACCAACAAGACTCACACAGACCTATGATAAGGTATTTTGATGTGGACATAGAAGCAATGTGATGGACACCATACGTGGAAGCTGCAACTTTACTTAAAACGTTTACTTAACAGGAGCAATCCCCCGCAACTACCTGCCAGGGTTGATCAAGTGGGGATCTCAGCTGGCACCAATGGTCCTGTTGTACTACAAACCTGAGGGTGGGTGTGGAGTGGGATGCCCCTTCTACAGCCTCAGGCCTACCAAGGGACTCTGATTGGAACCCTGTCAAAACTGTGCTAGAACCCTGTAGGAAACAACGTTTGAAGGTATTTAGCTGAAACATAGTTTTGCTCCTCAGCTCTGTCCTGATAATGGGGCCAGTTCTGCTGACAGCTGCATGCTCACTTGCTTTACTGAGTTCAATGGGAGGCAGCAGAAGATGCTCAGCACTTTGCAGAATTGAACAAGGCTAAGTTCATAAATATCTCTCTGAAAATCTCCCTCATGCAAATAGTCACAGCAGCAGCCTCTGCTGAATCCCGTGGGCCTGCCAGTTTGGGCAGAGAAAAAACACAGTGATGTCAGAAAGGGATGGCTTCACTAAGCCCTGTTAAAATCAGAGCAGATGCTTCTGTGTATTGTGAGAAGGGACTTTTCAATCAATTATAACTTTTAAAAAAAAAACCTGCCTTCCCCTAACACAGCCTAGCATGCACTCCTTATTAAAAACAATGCCAATGCTGAGTTTCACATTTCAAACTTCAGCTGTTTCTGCTGTAGCCCTGCTCAAAAACAAGTGTGGTTAGAAATGTATTACAATGGGATAAGTGTGTGTATGTGTTTGTTTCCCACTGTCCCACAGCACAAAAACAGCTGTAGGGATTTTGTTCACATTTTCAGCAAGTTTTTTTTAACCTTCAAGCCGAGGCCAAGCATAGAGAAATTTAGCCTCAATAATGAATGTTTTGGAAAGTTATGAACATAAGGGGCTATAATGGAAACTATTTTGTAACTTTAACTATAGTTGGTGACACTAATAACCATTGTAATTCTTTGCTGTATGCTTCATCTGAGGATGTCAAAGTACATCTAAATTAAAGGTGGCATTATTATTTGGATTGCAATAGCATCTAGAACAAGGGTGGGCAAACTTTTTGGCCCAAGGGCCACATCGGGAATAGAAATTGTATAGTGGGCCATGCAAACTCACAAAATTGGGGTTGGGGTGTGGGCTCTGGGGTGGGGCTGGGGATGAGAGGTTTGGGGTGCAGGAGGGTGATCTGGGCTTGGATAGAGGGGTTTGGAGAGCAGGAGGGGGATCAGAGCTGGGGCAGGGGTTTGGGACGTGAGGACAGGCTCAGGGGGTGCAGGATCCGAAAGGCGCTTACCTCAAGTGGCTCCTGGAAGCAGTGCATGCCCCTTCTCCAGCTCCTACGTGGAGGCATGGTCAGGTGGCTCTGCACACTGCCCCATCTGCAGGCACCACCCCTGTAGCTCCCATTGAAGCGCATAGAAGCCAGAGCGGGGCCATGCTGCGGCTTCTGGGAGCCACATGGTGTGGCCCCCAACCCTGCACCCTGGCCAGAGTGCCAGAGTTGGGCCGAGACATGTGTTGTGGCCCCGACCCAGTGCCCTGGCCAGAGACGGTCAGAGTTGTGTGGTGCGGCTGACGGCCCGCCTTAAAATGGCTCGCAGGCTATAATTTGTCCTGACCTAGAAAGTCCAGCTGAGATCAGGTCCTTATTGTGCTATGCGGAGACCTATGACAAGGTCCTCAAGAGGCAGCTTTACATCTTCTGTTGTGCCTGCACAGAAGGAACTTCCCCTGGATGGATGGGGGGACTTTTAGGGGCCCTCAGTGCAGTTCTGAGGTGTAAAAGGGCTAGAGTGTATGTGTAAATCATAAGAGACAGTTGCTGTCCTCAAGAACTTGGTTTAATTTGACAAGATAAACAAAGGGTGGGAAAGACAGTACTGTCCCCATTTTGAAGATGGGGAAATGAGTTGAAGAGACACTTGCCAAAGAGCACACAGATTAAAGCGAGGAACTGAGACCAAATGTTGAGAGTTCTTTAACAACAGGACCAGCCTTCCTCTTAAAGAAGAGGAAAAATCTTTGATTTTTACAGCTGTATAAAGAAGGCTAGAAAAACTCTTCTCTATGGTTTTTACACTAGAAATTCTCCTCTTGACTTCAGTGGGAGCGGTGAGTGCTCAGTACCTCTGAAAAGCAAGGTGCCTTTTACTTAGGTACCTAAACCCATGTTGCCGTACCTTAGGTCAGGTCTACACTCAAAAGTTAAGTAGACCCAGCTATGTTGCTCAGGAGTGTGAAAATCCACACGCTTCAGTGATGTAGTTAAGTCGACCTAACCCCCAGTGCAAACAATGCTAGGCCGACAGAAGAATACTTGTGTCAACCCAGCCTCTGCCTCTCAGGGGAGTAGATTAACTGTGCCACTGGGCGAACTCCTTCCATCACTGTAGTGTGTGTCTACACTGATGTGCTACAACGGTGCAGCCATGCTGCTGTAGTGTTTCAAGCATAGACAAGCCCTGACTTTCCTTAAGGCTATGAAGTAAGTCAGACACAAAGCCAGGAAATAACATAGGAGTCCTGGTTCCCATTCCACAATGCCTAACATTGTGTTGCAGTATGAAGAATCTTCTGTATTTATGGAGAGCACACATCCTTTCTTTGTGAAATGGTTCTGACAAATCTCATCCCAGACACATGGGATGAATTATTTACTATTTGTTCACTTTATTTGTGGGATGCTGGTACTCAGCTGATACATGAGAACAATTCAGGTAGGAAGACATGCCGCATTGATGTCTTTTGTGATCTTTGGAAAAGTCCCCTTCAGTGCAAAACATACTTTCACTAACCATGATTTAGCAATTCCTTTGTACTAAGTGTTCTTCCAAATGAGCCATCTGAAAAGCAGAATGGGTATCTGGGGACCTTTTAACTGGAGCTATAAAAAGTCTGTGTCAATAAAATCCTGTCAGATCTATTCTCCAATTCTGTGATTCTGGGTTGTGGGGGTGGCATTAGCCAATGTGACGGCAATATTCCAGCCAGTAATCTTCTCACACATGGTCATGTTTCCTCAGATAAGACAAATCACCACTCTGGTGTCAGTGGAGAATGGGTCAATGACTGGGAACAGAGTTCTCGTTTTTTCGCAATGGACAGTTGTTTTGTATCTTTTTCCTGACTCGGTAAATTATGGCTATGGTTACTGAGTAAAGTTTGTTTCTGGAGGAAGTAGGTAACCATGCTTGTGCAGTAGGTGGTATCGGGACAGCAGAAGATTATGGAAGGAAGGGGCCATAGGTCAGAGGCAGAGGGGATGTGATGAGGAAGTGTGATGAGATATGTCTTGTGGATTTTGGCTTGCACTCCATGGGACACTTCCTTTCAAACTGCTTGTGTGCAGAAGAGGAGAATAGATGCTAATAGATAATATAGCAGCAAAGTGAATTACTTTAAGGGCCAGATCCTCAGCTTGTGCAAACTGGCATAACTGATTTAAACCAGCAGAGAGTCTGGCTTAAACTTTAATTGCCTTTGCCTGCTAAATTCTGTTTTCTTAATGCATGCACAGACTATCCAAACAGTGCGAACTTTGGCAAACTCCACTCCTGTTGCTGCCTTTCAGTGTTCATTGCATTCTTTCCAAATGCTGCTGCAAAGTGGCTTTTTTAATTTCATGTTTCTAATAGAAAGTGCCCTAAACAATAGAGCTGGTTTTATGAATGCCCATAACGTTTAAAATTTTTCTTTCCTCTCATTAGATAATCAGTATAATGCTGGCAGACTCGAAAATATAGAGTTCATTTTACCAAAAACGTGTATGGTCACTGCACAGTCTATTTCATATTATTTTAAATTCATCTTGTTCCAGGCACGGCAGATATTATTGTTGGTATTACAGTAATGCCTAGAGGTCCCAGTTGAAATCAGGGCCCAGTTATGCTAGGTACTGACATTTCCTGCTGCAAAGAGTTAACAGTATAAATGGACAAGGCAGGGAAAGGGTGGGAGAAAAGTATAATACTTCTCTTACCAAGAGGAACTAATGCACAGAGAGATTAAATGGCTCAAGTAACTGTACATATGAAAAGTATGTCAGAGATGGGATTTGAACCCAGGTTTTCTAAATCCCAGTCCACTGCCTTAACCTCAAGAGGCTAACCACTTTGGTGCCATTCTTGTGTCATGCTATATTTATGTGCTGTTATCCATAGCTTGTCTTTGACTGTAAGCTTCTCAGGGCTTCTGTATTCATGCAGTGCTTAGCAAATGAGGCTGTGGGGTCTGACTGAGACCCATAGATTCTACAACAATACAAACATATAGTTAATAAATCTTTGTGATTTTCTTCACTGGTGTAAATAAGTATTGGGACTCATGAACTCTTCTTGGGTTCCTGAAACTCAGTCTGTACAGTGTAGTGTGTTGGCATTGTACTTACAAACTCTTTGATCTTGATCACCATTTAGGGGAGTGGGGGAATGAAACATTGAAAGATACTGCACTCCAGCAGTCTTCCTTGAGCAGAATACAGTGGTGTAGTAGCCTTGTTCGTCCCAGGATATTAGAGAGGCAAGGTGGGTGAGGTAATATCTTTTATTGGACCAACCAGGGCCACCCGGGGGGGAGGCAAGTGGGGCAATTTGCCCCAGGCCCCCATGAGAGTTTTTCAGGGCCCCTGGAGCGGGGTCCTTCACTTGCTCTGGGTGCCCTGGAAAGCTCTCACAGGGCCCAGGCCCCTGGAGCTTCTTCCACTCTGGGTCTTCGGCTGCAATTCAGCAGTGGGGGTCCTTCTGCTCTGGGACCTGCCGCCGAAGTGCCAGGTCTTCGGTGGCAATCAATGAAGACCCCAGGACCCTCAATCCTCTAGGCAGCCCTGGGACCAACTTCTGTTGGTTTGAGACAAGCTTTTGAGCTTACATAGAGCTCTTCTTCTTCTGTTCATTCACTCTGAAGCACTTGGCATTGGCCACTATTGGAAGACAGGATACTGGGCTAGATCGATCTTTGGTCTGACCCAGTATGGCTGTTTCTTATGTTCTTCTTCTTGAGTAGAAGACTACTGATAACCGTTTCAGAAGCTGGGGCCCTGCACATGTATAAGGCCGATTCTGGAAATAAGGGACCTACGTTCAGTGACTCATCTAAATTGATATATATTAGCTGTGGCAAAATAAAGAACCAGGTACTGAAAGACATCATTTGCTTTAAAATGGACAGAATCTACTAGCTTAGTTCCAGGAAACCTGACTAAGGAGCTATGATAATTATTCTGTAATATTGTACTACATGTTAGAAGAATTTGCACTGCTTAGTAAAGCTCGAGAGCCTGAGCTTACTTACACACAGTTATTTTTAGTTATTTACCCTGAACCCTGATAACGAAGTCTGTGGACCTGGGCTGGGAAGCTCACTCTCAAATGTAGTGTAGACATACTCATTGGTTCTCTGTGTAATTAACATGCTGCTCTTAGAGCCACAGTAATGCCTCATACTTCTTACAATAGCGCTATAGAATCATTAATCCTCAACATGCTTGAAACAGTGAGTTGCCTGATGTTGCAGCGAATCAGCTCAAAAGAGCTGGGATTAAATCTCAGGCGGTTCTGATTCATAATCCCGTGCTCATTTGTCTAGTCTAGGCTGTATCTTTGAGGGAGCCAAACAGATTGGAATTTGGGTCATTGCATGCTCTTAATCTTTGTTTGGCACTCTCTTTGATGTCAATAGGAGTTATGTGAAGGCAGCACAGTGCACAGTTCTATGTCTGTATTATAAATCATGCACTTGCTGCAAAATTGCCCCATGTTATGTCTCCTAATTTGCATTCCTCTTTTTTGGGTAGAAGTGGTGCCCAGTGGTCCCAGTCAGGATTGGCTCTGTTTTGTGCTAGGCACTGTTCAAATATTTATTAAGACATGGTCCCTGCTTTAAAGAACTAACAATTTAAGAAAAGAGCATGAAACTTTATTCTCAAACTCATAAACAACTAATCAGTTCCCCTCCTCCCCTCCCCTCCCCTCCCCTCCCCTTCCCTTAGCTACTGGAGGCAAAGCAAAGTTAGTTGCCTGTTGAGCTTGCTGGCAAGACAAATACCTTTTCTCATCTTGGTATCTAGATCATGCAACAGTCACTTGCAGAAATGCTGAAGCTACGTGTGTCTCTGGGAGCTGCTGCTGGTGATGGTGGTGGGGAGAACTGTCTTGGTCTTTTTATTCTGAGACAAGTCTTTCTATTTGTAACTATCAAGAAACTCGCACTTGTATGTGGGACTTAAAAGTACAGCCTCCTTTAACCATTTGGATGCTGCAGTGGGGAAGTGTGAACATCAGCAGCCAAATGGAGGGCTAGATTGTATCCTAAGGACAGGGCCCACTGCACATTTTACTTGTACCAGGTAATTTGCTGCTGGGTTATACCAACAAATAAATACCCCCTCTGCCTCCCGCACTGGTTTGGCTCTGATGGTTTGCATGCTGTGAATATTGGAGATGGGGAACAGAGCCAAGGCTCCATGCATTTGCTGTGCTGGCAGTAAGTGAGTGTGCAGCACCTCTCACCCTGGGCACCACACTCAAGGTTCAGGGGGCCTATGCAGAAGTATGCTATATGGGGCAGGAGGTCTTGTGTCCCTGTGTGGCTGCCCATAGGAATTGCCATACTAGATCATACCTGCACTGCAATTTGTCCAGTACCCTGTAACTGACAGTGACAGCACCAGACATTTCAGAAGAAAGTAAACAGTCCCCACAGAGGGCAGACATGGAGTTATTAGCCCACTATAAGGTCTCCTCCTAATCTGTAACAGATAGAGTTTGGCTCGAGTTCTGAAATATGGTTTTATCTGCCTTCCAAAACTCTTTTGGTTAACGTTAAACATTGTAACTCTAGATATTCTTGTTACAAATATAAATGTCCAATTCCTCTTTCAAATGTACAGATTTTAAGGCCACAGGGCACTACTACGATCATCAAGTTTGACCTCCCACTTAATAGAGGGCATAGAACTTCACCCAGTAATTATGCAAAAAGCCTATGCTGTCCATTTGAGCTATAGCATATACGTCTCTTAAAAACATATTCAGCCTTGATTTAAAGACTTAAAGTGACGGAGAATCCATTATGTGCCCAGGCAAATTGTTCTAATGGTTAATTACACTTAAAATCTTGTTAATTTTTTTCATGCTCTGGGCTACTGTCTAGCTCAGAATTCATAACGGTTGTTTCATTCCAAGAATGAACTGGAATGGGCAGAGACTCAAAGTAAAAGAATAAATGACTCCCCCAAGTTAACCAAATTATCTGAATTTCCAAAAACATTTGAGTTTTGGCCCAAGATTTGGTTTCACTTTTAACTTGATGGATTCATTCATCCTTAACAGGGGCGATTTCTGTAGTCCTTATTCAAACAAATTTCAGCCATGTCAGTGTGAGGCTTACTGGGTAAGGACTAAGTGGATACAACAGCACAGCAAATCGCAGCCTATGGCAGTGAGCCTCAGAGCTTAGGTCAATAGACTCGCACTCACAGGGTTTAGACCACTGCACTAAGAATAGCTGAGCAGATGTTGTGGGTAGACTGCGGAGCCCGAGCTTCAGCCATGGCTGCAGTGTCTACACAGCTATATGTGTCTACACAGCTATATTTAATACGGTAGCATGAGCTCCACAAACCCAAGTCTGTTGACCTGGATTCTGAGACTCACTGCCATGAGCTGCCGCTCATTGTGTAGATAACACCTATTATGGCCGATATGCTGTACAATGTCAGTCCAAGAGTACGTTTGCTTGGCAGCATTTGCTTGCTTTCTAAGGTTCAGACCCATGCAAGTTATACTTGGAACATCCTGTGCACTGTGGCTGAAAATTCTAAGGGTCAGATTCAGATGCCCACATGTTCTTGATTCTTAGAAAACTGGTATATTTTGTGATGAAACTGCAAATTTCACAGACTGCAAAAGACTAAATAACATTTGTTGCTTAAAGACTTGTGTTTGGACTGTTTTGGGGATAGATGAGTGCTAGAAAGCCAAAAGCATTATTAGTTTATAGTTGGGTGTGTTATAACATACCATTGTTCAGTATTTAGTTCCCAGTAAGATTTCAGTAATGTTTATAATTTGCACAGGCATGAATGAGAAGAGGCAGATTTTAAAGCTCCTTGGCTGTTCCTGACATCTAATTGAATGGTAGCAAGATTGACATGATGGGAGACAATTTTGTGTGATAGTTTAAAAAGAATAGGATTAAATCATGTGGGCAAATTCTGCCAGCTTTACTCACATGAAAAAGCACCTTACTTCTCAATTAACCCCATACAACTCCCACATGGAGTACTCTTGGAGTAAAGTATGTGGAAGAAAACTTTCTGCTTCCACAAGTACAACTCGACTTGAGTCATGGTGGCAGAATCTAATTAATATTTAACTTTGATCTATACTACATAAGGGAAATTAGTTCCTCTAAGCTTTTAATGGAGGGCTAGATTCTGCCACTCTTTCTTATGTCGAGTAGTACCTTATTCTACTGGTAGTAAAGGACCATTTCAGTAATGTACTACTCAACATAACTATGTGTGGCAGAATCTGGTCCTTAATTTCCAAGCAAGAGGAGTGTGCTGCTTTCTGATTGGTAAGCTCCTCCCCCAGTGGAGTTAAAGGTGACGGTAATGGGTACTGGAATTCAAAGAGAGTCCAGGAAGCCACTCTAATGCATTACATATTCTACTTCAGCTACTAAAAATGTAGTGAAATTTTTATCAGAGTGTCTGAGGTGGCAATCATCTGATACAATGTGTACATTATGAAGCAGAGTAATGTTTTGCACTGCAGCTTGCCAAGCAATTGTCTGGATGACTTTACCATACCACGAGGGAGGTTGTAAACTAACAAAACCAGCAGGATAAAATAGCGATAGTAGATACAAGCGTATCAGCCCCACACCTTCAACTCAAATATTTATTGTATGTAGTGTTCTAGGTTCCACAGAACACAAAGAATGTTTTGTATAGTTGGTCTGCCAGGGTTGCGCAAAGTCACTTTATATTTTTATGCTGACAGCACCCAGCTTAGCCAGTGTAGCAAAATAAGCGAGTGAGTCAGTCCTGCCTAAACAAACATTAAGGCAAAGCAAAGTTTTTGTTTTCAGATAGGAACCTGCATTTTGTTTTCAAGTATGCCATTAATCAGAAGAGGGGGTAGGGAGGGGAAGAAATCAAAATCTATCTCAAATCCTAAGCCAACCCACACACCATGTTTCCAAGCTATCTTGTTCTCTAAATTTATTTAAAACAATCAGGTAGAACAGGGTTTATTGTTTCTCATTTTATGGTGCTGAAGGCAGGGCTGTACCATCAGAATTACTGCGATTCCTGCTGCACCAAAGAGGCTGACGGATTGGCAATTGTAACATAGATATGAGAAAACGTCAGGATCCAAAAGGGTTCTTAGTTGCAAAATCTTCCAGTATTGAATTGATAAATGTACTGCTGCAGTGGAGTTAGTGATGGAGAGATGATTTGGTTAAAAGGTCTGTGTTCTCTATTCGGAGTGCCTAGACTTTACCCACTTGACCACTGTGGGAGACACCTAACTTTTCCCCTCATCTTCATTATAGGGTACGTTTATACTGCACACCACAGTGATGGCAGCATGTAGGGGTATGTGTAGCTACACACTGCAGTGAAAAGGAAGCTGTGTCCACACTGCAGCACGTAGCTACATGCGGCAGTGAAAGGCTCTGTCTGTGGGGAGGCAGAGGGGAGCTGCCAGAGCCTTTTCTCACTTCCTCCCTCTGTAGGAGCCCTTCCCCACCACCAGAGCCTCTCCCTTCAAGGAGGCAGTAGGACACTACACTGCTAAAAATAGTAGTGTAGATATGAGAGGCACTGTTTGGGCATGGAGAGAACCATGTAGGGTACATATCCTAAAGGTTCAGGTGGGTATTTAGTCTGCTTACCTAAGCAGTACCTCTCTGTCTATATATTGTTATTTATACCTGTGCTAGGGGGGCATGCAGTGTATGTACTCACCATTCCACCATAAGGAGTGTGCAGTGTTGGCGTAGCCATAGGGGTGCAGCCTGGGGACTCTATGGGTCCCAGCAATGCTCTATGGTGATCCAAGCAGCCTTGTGCTCAGAATAAGGTTAAGTTTCCTATACTGCGGGCTCCCTGTATTAATGAGACAAGTTGCATGCTTCATGGTAGCATTGCATGGGTTGCATTTGGCCCATTGATAGGACTTTGTCACTCCTGTTCTATATTGCCATTTGAACCAGCTTGTGACAGACTATACTGGTTCTTCAGATGTTTTAAATCAAACAATATATTGTTCATATAATATAATATGCATTCACAGGACTTCTGCAAAGGAAATTACTTCTACCTACCTCCAAGACTTCCTCCCGTTAAAGAAAATTAACTGGAATACTCTTAGATGTTTTAATTGCCTGCGATTCAGTTGAGAAACTTCTAAGAATGACTTGCTTTCTGTAATGTAACTTGAGAGCTAATTCAGCTTTTTACATTGACGATTGAACATAATTACTCTGTGTAATGGAATTTGAGGCTGTAACTGGGTCGCTGAATAAGACTGGGATGACAAAATAGTGGTAATAAGAATAATAGTGCTTGGGGTATACAATACTTCTTTACAGTGTAGATCCAACATACTGTAACCTCTTTGTTTAGGACTCCAACTTGAATGCCAGTGCTCTCTTATAACTTGTTCCTGATCTACAGGGGTATATATCCTACAGACTGTATCTGTTGCCTTTGTCTTGGACTCCACTACCAGGTGGCTTGGCGGTGCTGATGATCCTTTGGAGAGGTAGAAGAGGGAAGAAGTCCTACACAGACTGTGGAGGGGCAACAGAGATGCAGCCTCAGGGCTGGTTCACTACCCATTCATGGAGAGAGAATAGGTAGTGATCTGCATAACTACAGATAAACTATCTCTGCTCCTGTTCCCCAAGTTACCTGGAGGCTGAGATAAAGTAGAAGCCCCCACAGAGTTCCAAAGCCCAGTGGGCGCAGACCACTTGAGTGAAGTCTCCAAATCCTTTCCCCATGACATCATAGTGGCTGTGCTTGGCCAGGGTCCTCCATGGTACTTGCCAAGGGACAGGATTTGATTCTTACTAATGAAACCTCCATAACTTGTTTTTCAATGTTAATGTTAGAAAAAGCATTAATAGATTCTTTAACAAAAAACAAATGCACTTCTGTGTCAAACAGGTGAATGAATGTGTTTGTCTTTCTGGCTTGCTCTGTAACCTCAGACCTATTGTTATTAATCTGTAACTAGCAGGTTGGCTGGAAGAAAGCCGCTTTGCCACAGAAGTGCTGCTGTTGTTTTTGTTGGGGTTGGTAGAGGAGAAGAGCAGCATATACATCTATAAAAAGTAACTAGCATAGGAGGTTGAAGGGCAGCTTAAAAGAGTTAAGATGGTTTTTGAGCTGGAGGGGTCGTGGTGAGAAAGGTGGCGGTTGCTGAGCTTTTTCTTTGCTGAGTGCTCACTTTCTCTGTAACTTAAGAAACCAGACAGTGCACTTTCCTGACTCCACAGTTTTCTCCAGTGAGACGACTTGAGCATTTTCTACTTCTCTGTTTCTTATTCCCCCCCACCCCCTTCCAGATGTGCAGGCCTGCATAAAACAGCAGGATTCCAATTATAGAGATCCTTTCCTTTTCACTATTCATCCAATTTCTTCTTTATGTGGACATGAAACATGGCTCAAAACAGCCCTTTTTTTTTGTTATTTAGTTACAATTTAACTTCCCCAGTGTGTCTTTTTTTTTTTTTATATTTGGTTTTTGGAGAATCAAAACAAAACAAAATACCACACTCAGGAAGGACAAACTCTCAGAGGTGTGTAAGAGGCTCCCATTCAAGTCAACAGGAATGATAGAAACTGTCTCCTAGAAAGAACAGGTGAGCAAGACATTGATATATATTGATTACTGGTTAATAAAAACCAATGTCAAATATTTGTCACATTGTACAAAAAGACTCACATCAAAAAGGCCCAGAAAAGTAACTTCTGCAACCAGATGCCAGAATCCTTGCTGAGAGGATACAGACGAACAACGTCAATTGTAAAGGGATAGTCTTATGGGGACAAATCCTGGAGCAAAAGTCTCATTGACATTACTGTGATTTTTACCAGAAGGACAACTCAAAAGAAGAGTAAGGACTCCAGTATTGAGCCATTTTTTAATATGGCCTGAAATAAAATTGTCTATATTTGCATTTTGTTTACCAGTTAATCTAACTGAAGGAGAAGGTACAAGGAGGTTATTCTTCCGGCCATTTATTATTTATATATCAGAAATGATGTGCATAGCACCTTACAAACAGGCCCCTGCCCTAAAGAGCTTCTCATGTAAACTGACAACATTTGAAGGCAAGGTTAGAGATGGGAGGCCACAAAATGCAGAGTGATTAAACAGTGGCCTTCATTATATTTCACTCACTTCCAGGATTTCTGTGTGGGATTTTGTTTTGAGTAAGAGCTTTTGGTGTCTAATTTTGTTGATGCTTTTTCTAGCCTGAGCCAAGGTGAATGGACCATCTATATGGAATACTATAAGCAAGGACATGTAGGCACAGGAGTGGAGGCATGGTGGATTGGGTCAGGAAGAAAGTTCCAGGCAGAGCTGGGACATGCGAAAGAAGGCCTAGAAGAGAGGATGGGAGAAGAACACGGGCTGGGGAAGAGAGTGACCAGTCATTATTCACTCACCCTAAGTATAGCTTCTCACAATGTTTAACTTATTGTTTCTTACCCATTGTAAAATACCATGGTCAATCTCTTTTCTAACATCTTAGTCCTAATAAGACTCAACTTTCATGCAACTGCTTTTTGAGTCTGTTAACCATGTTTATGGTTGGAGAACAAACTACTTTCAATGCCTGTTATTGTGAGGGGGGTCAGATGGGAGCCATATTGGACATGTTGTCAAACACAGATCCACTTCCTACTGTAGGTGAGGCTTATGAAATGATTTCTCACTGGGGGTATGTTTATGCTGGAAAAGAAAAGGCATATTGCTAATGTGTGTTAAAATAGCAGTGAAGACAGAGCAACTCAGCTTTTAACTTGGGTTAGCAGCTCAAGTTCCACCTCTGGTTAAACTTGAGCTGTTAACTCAAGTTAAAAGCTGAGTTGCAGTGTTGTCACTCCTGTTTTAACCTGAGTTAGCTAATACAGGTTAGCTAACAACAGTTATACCTTTTTTTTTTTCAGTGTAGACATCCCCTATTAGAAAACATGTGAGTCTTTGGTTTTCTTTTCTAAGGTACCACAGTGCCTGGTGATTTCAACTGGAGTTGCAGGTGCTCAACACTTACGAATATCAAGCCTGTAACTACCACATCCTCTCCTGAACTCCCGGTCTGATTCTATGAGGTGATGCTCCAATTGACAACAATGGAAGTTGAGGGTGCTCATCCTCTTGTGAAACTCTCGGTTTATTTGGACCCTACATTGTTTGGCCCCAAATTCTCTGCTTCTCCCTTGCTTTTTAGCCAGGGTTGTGATGGCTGCCATCTTGGCCAAAATCAGGAACCCACCACAGCTTAAAATATGAGTTTGGCAGCTTGAGCTATGCAGCTGGCCTTTCAAACTGAGAGCAGTAATTGGCTCACATCCTCTCTGTGGGTTGGGCACAGAAGGGACATGTAAGACCCACTGACCAGTGGATTACACGGGCAGAGCTCTAATTTTTTCCTTCTGAGTTTCCTTCAGGAAGGAATCAATCCCCATAACCTGCAGCTTGTCAGCAGTTTTATTATTTTCAAACCTCCTTCTCCTTCACGCATTGCAATAAAGACAGTGCAGACTTGTGGTGGGAAGCTCATATACTTAGTTACATTTTCATATATTTATGAGTCATCACGTGTTTTAACAGCAACATCGTGTATTGAAATACCCATCATTATGAGAATGAAGGATCCAAATGAATAAATATTTATTCAGATTAATTCTTTAATTCATACATATCACTGTAATTTGTATTTATCACTGTAATATTTTCCTTGTCAAATATTACAGCAAAGTTAGATTTTCCTTATGCTGCTTACATTTGGGAACAATCTGAATTTACATGCATAGTTGTGGTCATGTTTGGTTGTCTTGTTAGCAGTTTGAGTAATTACAGGTACACAGAACCTGATGTTCTGAACAGATTAGAGGCAATTGTATACTCCTATATAGGCTACTGCGTATCATCTTAATGTCGCTGCTTGGAATACCATAAGAGAACTATGTCTAGCTGTTTAATACCAAAAGAAAAGGCCAAGACCCATGCGGGTAGCATAGGCAGGGGAAGGTTGTGCCTCCCCAAACAGCCTGCTGTGGCCCCCCACACACTCCTCCCCCAGATCCCCTCCTGCTTGCTTCCAGTTCCCTTCCCACTCTTCTGTGGCCAACGGGCTGGGGGGCAGGCAGGCTGGTGCTGGTGCACCCAAGTCCCGGGGCTGAGGGCACTGGGGCTGGGAATGCATCTTGACGCCACTCCACCCAGTGCTGGGACCATGCCACCTGCCCAGTGCTCCAGTGCTGAGACCACTCCAGCCTTGCTGCCCACCTGGCGCTCCAGCCTTGCTGCCTGCCCGGCCTCCAGGGCTGGGGTCCTCTGGCTGCACCGCCTGCCCAGTGCTCTGGGATTGGGGTGCTCTGATCATGTGGGGTTGTGTGTATACACCGGTCTCTGGAGAGAGAGGGGAGCAGAAGGAGGGGGCAGGGCCTCAAGCAGAGGAAGATAGGCCAGGGACTAGCCTTCCCCCACAATGTGTTCACTCATCACACATGCCAAGACCTGAAGTCACTTTGCAGGGAATACTCTCTCCTAGGGCATTTTCCTTATGTAAGGGCTGAACTAAAAATTGAGAGACGACTTTGGGATTTGCCCTGAAGTGTTTGTCAGAGGAATTGTACATCAAAATATCCCTTCAGATTTGGTAGAACTTCTTACCTCACGAGGTGACATGCGTTGCACAACAATAATACTTGGCACTTCCCTATCTGAGTTGCATAATAATATTTTGCACTTCCAATCTGAGGATTTCATATGAAGTAAACAACACAACTATTATTTTTCTTTAGCAGATGGGGAAACTGATTAACAGATGGGTTAAGTAACTTTCATGAAGTCACAAAACAAGTCAGTTAGACAAGGTGGATGAGGTGATATCTTTTATTGGAGCTACTTCTGTTGGTGAAACAGACAAGCTTTTTGACCTTCTACAGGGCTCTTCTTCAAGTCAGTGTCAGATTTATGAATCAAGCCTCAATCTCCCAACTCCCAGTCCCTCCTTTATTTGCTGGAAATAACTAGAACTCTCTTATTATTCCTGTCGATATGCATTGACCAGGCAAGTGGTTATACAGATAGGTGCACAGCATGGGTACCTTGTTTCAGATTCCTGGCTCTTGCCTTCAGATACATAATAAGGCTACTGGATGATCTGTATTTCTTGATTTTATAACAATGTTGGGTAAAAGTTGTAAGTGAAGTGTCCCTTCTCTCTTTTCTTCCCTCCATTAAAAAAAAAAAATCTTCCTCCACAATCAACACATATGGTCTGATTCTCCTCTGATGCCGATTTTACACTGGTGTAATATTGACTTCAGCTGAGTTATTTCTGATTTACATCCATGTACACGAGAGAAGAATCAGGCCCACAATTTCTAACTTCTTTAGAAACGTGGTGGAAAAATGGCATTTGCAAGGGCTCAGCCTGTGCCTGTGCAATTGACAAGATTTCAAACAATTGGGAGGCCGGCAATGCTTCCGATCCCATGGAAACGGATCTTAAAAAAAAAAGCCTTCCTGTTTTGAAACAGTGATTAGTTTAAAGCACCCTATCCCATTTTTGGCAGTTTAATGCTAGTTTCCATGGGGATGGGAGTGGAAGCTTGCAGCAGTGTTATCAAAACTCTTGTAAATGACACAGATGGAGGTTAAAAGATGCAAATACCATTTCAAGTGCACCTGTAGTGTTAGCGTTGGGGAAAAATAAATGAATATGTAGAATATGTTCCCTAGGGATAAGGGAGCTAGTTTGGGTCAAATGAAGTGATTTGAGTCTTTACTCAGGCTTTTTTGAACTAAACATTTTTTAGGTTCTGTGATATAATTATATAACAGATGGAAAACTTGTTGCTCTTTGTCTGAGGATTTCAAATTGCTTTACAGAAGTGGGTAAATATCATTATACCCGTTTTATGAATGGAAGCAGAGAAAGGTTAAATGTCATGCCCAAGGCCGTACAGAGATAATTATGGGGCTGGGAATAAAACCTCTTTCCTCACTTCCACTTTAGTGCCTTAGCCTCAGGAAAACTCTGCTCATTTAGACTATGTCTACACTGTGGACTTTACAGCGGCAAAGCTGGACCACTGCAGCCGCGCCGTTCTAAGGTCTCCTGTGTAGCTGTTCTATGCCAACAGGAGAGAGCTCTCCTGTCAGCATAATTAAATCACCCCCAAAAAGCATGGTAGCTATGTTGGCAGGAGAGTGTCTCCCACCAAAATGGTGTTTTTTTTCATACCCTTGACCGACAAAAGTTTTGCTGGCAAAAGTGCTAGTGTAGACACAGCTTTAGTCAACGTTTTTCTAGCTTGCTGCCAGGGCAAAGTCAGAATTGCTGGAAATTTCTTGAGACGCTACTTGAGATTTCCAACTCCAGATGCGCAGCTGCAAGAGGGTCAGGTATTTTAGATAAACCTCTAAACTTTCTGAAGTGGATTTTGAGCTGAGCAAGTCAATCTCTTCCTCCTAGTATCTTGCCCGTTCATTTATGTTAATTTAGGGGAGAATACATTCTAGAACTCAATGATCACAATGGAACCTGAAACTCCCCCTGTTTCAGATAACACAATGAGCTTGACATTTGGAAGTTTCAAAGAGATTTTGGGGTCATTTGAACACATACCTCAAGGCAAAACACCGGGAGGAATGTGTAACTTTACAAAGATCCCAACTGAAAAAAATTTGCATGAGCCCTTGCAAACAAATCTACTATACTTCTACTTGCTAGTGAATCTACTCACCTTCCTGTCCCCCTCCATCTCCAGTAAACTAGCCAGCTGATAGAGCTCACTGGACAGTCTGTAACAAATGTATCCAAAGAATTTAGCCTTTTTCTGACTGTGGAGTATCTGCCATCAGATTGCAATACTTGGAAATGTATTTATAGCTTGAATGGATTTTATCAGTATCTCTTTGAAAGCTTTTTATTTTGTGGATTGATCATGATTATTCTAAATTCTGTTGCTTAGTTGTAATTTGTCAAATAAGTTATGTAGCATTGCTTCTCTTGCTTGATTGGATTAGTACTTCCCTTATTTATTTTGGGAAAGTCTGTGTTATACAGGAAGTCAGACTATATAATCATAAAGGTCCCTTGTCTCAGAATCTATGCTATGTACAAAGTTGTATTTATATCACTAATATCATTCTTTCTACAGAGAATTGGATCTTTCTATCCCTGAACTTTCCACCCTCTGGCTCATTAAGAAATTAACATTATGAAAGGACACAGCTAGTGGCTGTAGAATCTGTAGGTATATGATCTATAGCCTCATAAGTGAACAGAGCTTGACCAATTTTCCACACAGTTCTAAATAACTGTTTGTATTTTTTTTTAGCAGAATGCAGTTTGGCCACAATGAGGGGACATTATGTTCACATTCCCTGAACATTTGAGCTTTCACGTCTTCCTAGCGAGGGATTGCTTTGTGAAAAGTGTACACCTGCAGGTGCAGGGTGTTTTTGTCTTTTATCATTTTCCTGTGCGACTCCATTTGAGAGCCTGGTTTCACCTACACAGTTGTTGTTGTTGTGGCATTGTTGATTTCAATAGGAGCTGACTTGGGCCTTTAGAGCTTTATCGTGTTAGGTGCTGAGCTTTTTCAACTTCATTTGTGTTCCGTGGGAGTTGAAGGTGCTGTATATCTTTCAGGATCAGGCTCTTACTGTACATATGCCAGCTTAGTGTTGAACCATTGGCCCGCCCCAAATCACATGTATAATTTGAGCATATAAAAACTAGCATAGAAGAGAACTTGATAACAGACTTCAGGCTGCAGCCCCGCTCTGCTTCCTTCTCCCTGACATGTAAAACAAACCAAAAACCAACCTTATTCTCCACCCACCAAAACTCCAAACAGGTCGATTTTAAAACAAAATAAATATTAGTGGGTTCAGTTTCAGACACACTCTGCACTTTCAAAACTCAAATGGCTTTATTTTTCCTATGTGGGTCTGCCATGTACCTACTGCAACCCAAATTAATTCCAGATTTTCCCTCCTAATACACACCCTGGCCTTCAATCTATCATTGTTATCCTTCCAGCTGAGGAGAAGTCCTTTGGAGCTCTTGGACTTCTGCGTATGTGGTCTGCTTTGGCTGGATCAGGTCTCAAGACTGGAAACTGCCCGCAGGTCTCTCTCATGCTCAGTTATGCCACCAAGCATGGCTTAGGGGTTTATATCTTTGATCCTGTAAACAATCATGCACATGAGCTGTCCCCTTGAATCCGATAAGGCTAACTCATATGTGTAAAGTTACTCTTGTGGGTGAGTGTGTGTACAATGGGGCCTTTGCTTCAACAGCTAAATAAAATGGAAAAGAACAAATTATCTTATTTAGGAAACCAATTTCTGCATGAGTACTAACTTCCTCTCCCCATCATAAAGATGTTAGCTGCATTGACACATCAGCTGCTCAGATGTGTGCCTGACTGTTACATCAGGAGAGTGAAAACGAAAAAGCCTTTCAGTAACCCTTGACACGATAAATCCTAGCGGCTCTGAACCAGCCATTAGTCTGTCATGTCAGGAGACCATGTACTAAGAGCTCCAATAGGTCTGACTCTTGACACTGTCGACTGTGCTGCAGCAGTTCCTAAATATAGATTTACCAGTCTGAGTCAGTTAAAATCAATCAAATCAATCTGCATTTTAGAAAGTATATAGATCTATCTTTTTGTGCTTCTGCTTGTGCTATTGACAAATGAAAGCAGGTAACAGAATTTTGGTTACTACAGGGTGTTCTTGTAAGGGTCCTTTCAAGGTCTCTTGTGTATGGCTATTTACCTAAATCCTAATGTCTGATTTTTATCCTGAAAGTTTTCCATAATGTCTGCACCTCTTTGTTATACACATTCGCACACACAGAGCACACTTTTTTTTAGTCTGAAAATAAATGAGTATATTGAACAGGTCTATTTGTTGCATTGTACAAAACTGGGAGGACATTTCTGAGCACTCAGCATTTGGCTTCACATACAGGAAATTCCTTCTTGGGCTGTACAAAGCAATAAAGAGACCTCATGTGCATTAACAAACATTATGTTTCTTTTACTTTTAACTTCGGTTTTAGTGCCACAGTGAGCAGTATGAATTGAATCTGGGACTACATTTTATGAACATTGTGGTTAGTTATTCTTTTGGCTGAAATTCAGGTAATAATAAAAAAGCTTAATCATAATATACTCCCAATCTCCTCTAAAAACTTTGCAGACATTTGATATTAAGATAGGGGGGTTGGGGCGAAAGGCACAGGAAACAGAGCTGTGGATAACCTCCTTTCATGCCAGATGAATTTCTCTTTATGTTCTAAACATTAGCCCTGTGGTCTGCATAGCTCTGTCAAATGGGACTGGCATATGGAAATGGGGGAAAAGTCAGGAGAAAGGTTATTCTACACGCTGTGAAACAGTTATATTGTTTCTGGAAAAGCTTGACTGCCCTTAAAGAGAGGCTTTCATCCTAGGGAAAATGTGCAAGGGTAGCTTCATTAAAACATAGGTTAATTTCCCTTGCATCTGCTTTTAATAATTTTCTTTGTCACTTCTATTAATTATAAAATCTGTTTGTACTGGCAGGAGTCTTCTGTTCCTTTGCCCCTCCACCCTCTGACTGCCCATCAGCTCTGCCTACAAAATCTTGTGGCTTGACTCCAAATGGTAAATTGATCATTTTGCAACTGCTTTCACAGCAGCCAAATGAGATGTATAATAAAAATATTTGGACATATATAGCACTTGTTATCTCAAAAGTCCCCAAGTGCTTTATAGAGAATAAACCCCACAGTCTTCCTGTATGGTAGATACAGCAGTTCACTTCAAATAGGAAACATTCTCTTGGTTAGACTGTTGTAAATCAGGAGTAACAGAACTCAATTGAAATCATGTGAGTGTAAAACTAGTTAAAGTGGGATCAGAATCTGGCCTACTTGCTTTCCCTGAAGTGTTGTGTTCAGTTCAAAGCTCTTTGAGATCTATGGATGGAAATATATTAGCAAGTGCTCTATTAAGAATTCCCTTGCAACAAAAATGATCCAGGGGGTTGGAGAGATTGATCTAAGGGTGAGCAGCATAAGCTCCCAAAAGTGGTGTCTGAAGACCATTAGCACCAAGGAGGAAGGAGGATTTCTGTGTGTGGAACATGGGAGGGATAAGTAGTGTAATTAGCCCTAATAGGATGAAACTAAGGCTATGTCTACTCTACCGCAGTAAGTCGACCAATGCTACGCAATTCCAGCTAAGTGAATAACGTATCTGGAGTCGATGCACCTTAGGTCAAATTACTCCGAGGTCTACACCGCAGGGGGTCAATGGGAGAAAATCTCATAGACCCATAGACACATAGACATTAAGGTCAGAAGGAACCATTATGATCATCTAGTCTGACCTCTTGCTATTCTCGGCTAGGGTAGAGTACAGGGATTGTCTGGAGAGCGATCTGCAGTTGATTTGGCAGGTCTTTTTTAGACCCGTGGATCAATCTCAGAACGTTGATCCCTGCTGTAGTGTAGACCTGCCCTTAGAAAGGCTTGGGAATTTTTTCCCATGGGAAGTGGAGCTGTTGAAACTTGAGTGGACAAAGCACCAGCATATATACTGAAAGGGACCAGTGAGAGGTGAACTGAATAACATATAAGTCTTTTCCATCTCTATATCATAGCATGATATATAAGATGATAAAACTAACTCTTGTACAGTACTTTTCAGCTGAGGAGCTCCAAGCACTTTACAAATTATAACTCAGGCACAGAGGTGAAGTGACTTGCCTAAATCTGCCCAGAAGGCCAACAGCAGAGCTGGGAATAAATCCCAGGTCTCCTGAGTCCTGGTCCAGTGCTGTAGACACTAGACCACTCTCCTTGACAGCCATGTCACAATAAGGAGAATGCTTGTGACACCTGTTTAGAGCTATGTATTCTCCTTCTCAATACCGCTCCAGTGGGACTATTTGCTTATGGAGTCTGAATGCAGAGTGAGATTTGTCACATTTTTCTACTGAGATTGGATGGGATGAGGTTCCAGGGAAGGTGAAAGGTGCACTGTTTTTTTTCAAGCCTTTAGCAACTGAATCTTGGAATGACCTCAGTGAAGGGGCATCCTGACCTATTCTGTCTGCCTGCAGATATGGTTCCATAAAGATGGCTGTGGATGAGAGGGGACTATGGGGTCTCAAAAAATTGAAGCGGAAGGGAAGGAGTATATGTATTAAATAGGTTCCTAGAAACAAAAATTAAAAAAAAATCTCAATACTTCAGTAGCAGAGCTGATTGGAAAATGTATTTTTCCCCATAGAAAACATTGAGGTTTTGGCAAAAACATGAAATATTTTGTTTGAAAACTGAAATATTTCACTTAAGAAATCCTGCTGTGGTGGCTCATGGGAGTTGTAATTTGGCTGGCTCATATTCCCATTTTTCTCAATAGACCAGGCTTCTTGTTTGGACTACATCTCCCATGATGCACCCTGGCCTTCCCTCAAGTCGATGGAAGGCAGTTGCATGATGGGAGTGTGTGGTTGTGGTGCATTATGAGAGAATTGTAGAATCATAGAATATCAGGGTTGAAAGGGACCTCAAGAGGTCATCTAGTCCAATCACCTGCTCAAAGCATCTGTCCTTTTTGCCCTCCTGATTTCCAGTGCCCATTCTCACCAGCCTTCTACTTCTCATTCCCTGCTGCAATCTCCCTTCTTATTTTTCTCTCTGTAGTCCCCTACTATTTCCCATGTCCTTCCTTCTAGTCTCCTTGGCCTGTCTCAGTCACTGACTTCCTTTGGTTATTTCCTTCTGGTCCATTGGGTTTGGTCCAACCCAAATAAAATCTCTAAAAAGGTCTCGGTGTAATATGGACATCTGGAGAAGATGGCATTTAAGCCTCATGCATCCATAGTGTTATAAGCATACTGTGCATGAGGACTCAGTGCTGCTGGAGCTCTGAAGGTGGGGAGGGGAACTGAGCTGGTGAGGTGAATGAGTCACAGGGCCATATGCATGAGAGCCTGAAACCCTGGATGCAATATATTTCTAAAATAAATAAAAGAAAAGAAATAATAAGTTTAAGGGATGGGCAATGCAGTCCTATTTTTTTCATTAAAAAAATACCCTGTAAGATTCCATCTTCTTCTGAATGGAGCTCCCAGGACAGATCTGGCTCAGGTGAGGAGCTCTAGACCTACAACCCTAGGATGCTACCAGGTGTTTGGGGGCCCTAGTTACTATGAACAAGTTGAAATCGCTCCAGTGCTGGGCAGTGGAAGCTGCTTCGTGCTGACAGAGCTCCGGGGGCAATAACTGGATCCTTGTAGTGATTCAGGGTGTCATGGCCTTGGCTGGGACACAGCACAGGTTTCCTCTACTGCTGCTTAAGAGGAAACCTCCATTCTCTCTTCTCCCAAATTCTCTGTATAAATAAATCAACCAAAGTTTCGGACATATTGACATGGGCAGTGGAGACATAGACCCTTAAGCAGTCATTACACAAGAGCAAAATGGGTATAAAATGCTACCAGTTGGATCTGGCTGCATTTTTCATTCACCTCACAGCACTTTAAATATCTGCTGCAGATGCAAAGCTTTGGAGAATCAGGCCTATTGATTATGCTCCCTTCAACCACCCTCGGCTGGCATGGCTAAGAGATTGGAGATAAAGATGCAAGTGGAACCTCAAGGTTGCAGCTGGAAGAGCGGAGGTCCTCATAACTGACACTGTTTTTTGGGGATGGGGGCGGGGCAGAGAATTTGTGTGAACTGGACCTGTCTCCATGACAATTGCCTGTATTTCTGTTGCGGAAGGAGCCTCTACAAATAGCCAGCAGATGTATGTTTTAATGGAAAACCACCCTCCTGCTTTCAGCAGCTTGCAAAAGTAATCTCTCAACCAACCATGTCTCTGGAGCCCCTAACTGCACAACTGATTAAATACAGAATTCATAGAAATACAATTATGAGGCAAGATTTTTAAGTGGACTCTAATTTTTAATCTACATTCATGTTCACTCCATATATCTCTGCCTTCCCATTTCCCTACTTGAAATGGATACTTAGATGCATCACTTAAACCAGGTATGTGCTTTATTTATAATTAAACTGCTCAGAAAATGGAGCCTCAGTTAATTTGTCTCCCAGACATCTTTGCCTGCAAGGAGTCAACAGAGCTCCACAACAATACCTGTAACTGTAATTCTCAATTCAGAATGATATAAAGAAATTGTGGATTTCTTTTAAAAACACACATTTGTCCTCAGCAGCCCCTCGGATCTGAGCTGTTGTGGATTTATAAAATCAAAGTCTGAAAAGTTTTTGGAGAAAAATCTGACCTTTCCTTCCCCAACCCCTCTGCTACTGCAAGAATGCTTCACATAGTGGGTGTGTTTTGTCATCCTATGGGCTTGTATTAGGGAAAAAATACAATGGGGTGGGAGATGACGTCAGCTTCCCAGTTATCCAAAGATACAGTGAGTATATGTGCATGTTTTGGGAGGGAGGAAGAGAAACTGGCTTTCAACCCAAGTTAGCCAGCTGTGTCTGACACACCATTACTGTAGTTGGACCAGTACTGAGAGGGGAAAAATAATCTTTTGGATCCTCTACTAGTGCAGCTGTCAGACAAAGGTCTGAACTTCTTGCAAGAGCTATGAAGACATCCTCTTTCAAAGAGGCCAGGGAAAGCTTTATAGAATCAGAATAAAAGTGGGGAAGGGGGGAGAACGTTTTTATTCTCAAATCATTTGTCATTAGTGGGGGCCATGAAGCAGATCCATGCTGCTTTAACATCCACTGGCATTTTCCATACACCTCCCTGCACAAAGTGAATTCCTGTACACACTGTGGGCCATATCCTCAGCAGAGTTCCACTGAGGTCAATGGAAGTGTACTGCTGTACACGGGTAGAGGCTTTAGCTCTGGGTATCATTGCCCACCCTTTCTGGTGTATTCAATTTAGAAAGGGAACAGTGTTATGTTGCTCCGGCTAGGCTACAAATAAGTGAGATGTTTATAAAGCTTTGAAGCTGAGGAGCTTTCTGAAAAATGTATATGAGTACTGCAGAAGTTGCACATCTTTAATTAATTTGTAATTGTGTATTACATAAAACTATGGTGTGAAGTGTATTGAGTTCTAGCAGATTGCCAGAGCAGATTTAGAATGCTGTTTGTTCCAGGGATGGAAGAAGGTGGACATTCAGCGTTATATGTTACATACTACAATGAAGAATGCTGGGACAGGGCAAAGTCCTCTGGGAAAGCGCAGTGTTTATTCTGTTGGTCTGATTTTATGAAACGTGCAATTCCTCACATTTGTTGGGAGTATTTATTAACTCTCCCTCTCCTTCCCGAACATGAGTTGTTATCATTTTTGTTTTCATATATAATATCTCGGCCAGTTTTTCTGCCAATTTACATCAAATGAACATCTGGCAGAATGTGGAGTAACTACTCCAAAATCTGTGCAGAGAACATGGTCTGAACGGTGATTGGGCGGAGGGGGAAGAGCAATGGATTTCCCCTACGTGAAATGAACTTTCGAAAACAATAGCTGAGAATCTCCCAAATTATTGAATAGTGTATCACCGAAGATTTGGGCAACGTTAGGCTTACAAGTGAAAAGGATAATAGGAGGGCAACAGGGGAAGAGGAGAAATCACCAGAAGTCAGGCTGGGTACTGCTGGCAATTAAACAAAATGCTGCATAAGAGGTGCTCACTCATTCTCAACATGTGGTGCAAGTTAAGGCCATCTATTCAAACACAATATAGAAGAGACTCTTACTAAATTTGGTCCCACTAACATCAGATAAGGGGGGTTTCCAGAAGGGAACCTTCTGGGCTAAATTTTGAAAGGGTACTTGGCCTGTTCTCTATTTTTAAGGCTGTGGTTTCAAACTCTCAATTAATTTTAGGTGAAAATATTAGCATTTGGGTGTTTGCCTGATTTGTGGGCACAGCCCAGTACTGAGGGGTCATTTGAACATCTGGCTTCAAATTTCTAAATAGTACCACTCACGCCCACAAAAATGGAAGCCGCTGCAAATCAATCAATCAATCAATCCCTTTAACGCTCTCCATCTTCCAAGTTCCACACAGTCTGTGCGTGTTATTACAGATGCTAGTCATTACTGTTTACCTTGAATAATTCTTCACATTTTGATAATAGTAACAAAGCAGAGGTTTGTCATGTTTCCAAGAGCCTGACCCTGTGAGGTGCTGAGCACCCTCCCCTGCCATTGAAGGTATTTAACTGAATGGGAGGTGAAGGTGCTCCGTAGCTCACTGGATCAAGTCCCAGCTGTTATCCATTCTGTATATGTTTACTGGAGGCAGCGGAGGATTTTGATGGGATGATTTCATAATTAGCTTTGGCTCTAGAGTTTTGTAGCTGCTGCTGTTGTTTATTTACTGCACATCAGTTGGGGTACATGGCATTCTACAGACAAATAAAAAATGACAGATCTCCACTCTGAGGAGATTACAGCTGAAGTCCTGATCTCTGAGGCTGAATCTTTGAGCCCTTATGATGCCTTATTGACTTCAATAGGCACAGCAGTTTGCCTGCATCTGGGATTCTGTCTTATCTGTATGTGGACACAGAATATCAGTGGAAGACTGAGGAATAAAGTCAAGGGATCCTTGCTCCCAGATCCTACAGTTTCACTAGACAATGGTTCCCCTTAGAAAGCAGGAAGGTATGGACCTTCCTCAAGATACTTCCGTTCAAATTATCTTGGGTCTGTAGGAACAAAAGGGGTTATTTCACTAAAATGTGTTGTTGTCAGTGTTCCTGGCTGTGTGTGAGACCTCATCAAAAGCTTCTGCCCAAGAGCATAGTACTTAGAAAAAATAACTTGGCTAGTGTTTTTATTTAAAAAATAGAAAAAGCCAATCAGCGCTAATGGCTTGGTGCTCACCACCACATCTGAGCTCTGTTGCTTCGGTTGTTGGCACAGAGGGGTGCACTTATTCCTGATTTAGTGACACAGAGATCTTGTAGCTGGAGAGCAGAGTATTTCAAGCTTGGGAAACCCCCATTGGTTTTTGTAGAGCAGCAGGTCAGAGTACTCTGCTGTTTTGGGAATACAAGTAAAAGGGATTCACACAGATGATTTTCAAATGAGTGTGCTCACAGAGAATATGGCTAGCACATGGGCTATCAGAAGCTAGTACTGATTCAATCTATAAATACTAGAAATGGAAACTCAGTGGATTCTAGTATAATACCTACCTTTGCAGTGGCAAGAGGCATTGGCTCTGGATCCAGAGGTTAGCATCCAGCACCCATAACTTTATGCTAGATATGGATGCAGGTCCAAGTTTCCCAAAAATATAGGGGTGTTTGCAACTGGGATTTTGGTTTGGCCTGGACCCATCTCTAAATTATACTTTGCAGTGTGTCAAGAGGCATAAGAGACATACTATAATGTAGGGGTGGTCAATTTTTTTGTGTCAAGGTCCAATTTTTTTGGTTAATGTATAGTCAAGGTATAGGATTCAGAGAAAATAATAAAAAAATCCCCCAATAATGATAATAAGTAAATAAAAAGCTTTTGGGATCCCATCTGGCAGTCTAGATTTGGCCAGCAGTCTGCCCATTGACTACCCTGCTATAGAGGCTTTGTTCTGCAATTATTGGGTCTGTAGGCCACAGATAATGGTGGATTTTTTTCTATTACAGCAAATAGCTGCTTTCTTTCTTTCTTTCTTTCTTTCTTTCTTTCTTTCTTTCTTTCTTTCTTTCTTTTCTTGCTGTTGGCATAGAAAAAACAACAACCCCACGTGGAATGCACCATCTTCTGTCCCTTCGTGCATTAGTTCAACAAATTTTCCTGTGCAACATACAGCTTTTTGCTAAGGGTAGGCAACATTCCATATGCTTTTGCTTCAATATCTCCCTTACATATCTCTGTCTGACATGGCTTTCAATGCACATTAAGTGCCTAAGCAAAGTACACACTGTGGTGTGAAAGAGATATGTTACATAAAGTCTGTAAGGCTTACACAGTGCTGGGCTGCAATATAAACTGTCCAGGGGGTAGACACAAAGCATCTCTCAACCTAGGATTAACTTCGATTCTTGATCTGAGAGAGGGGGGAAGAAATTTGCATGTGCTATTTTAGTGCCTTACTGGCTACATAAACCACGGCTTGAAAGTAAGAAGTGTACAACAGCTACCATACCTCAAATGCATTCGATAAAAAGGGGAATGAGTGCTAGCCATGCAGGATATTTTACCACCTCTTCATGTTCTGTAGCGTCTTCATTTGGCCTGTAAGGTACAGCATTTTCCTCTGCAGTTAACTTGGCAACAGCGTGTGCCTTTTGCATATATTGGTCATATGGATCTGGACATCTTCTCCCTTCTTTTCTGCAGCACTGGAGGGAGTGTGAGGGCTGGTCTACACTAGGTGGGGGAAATCATTCTAAGATACGCAACTTCAGCTACGTGAATAGCGTAGCTGAAGTCGAAGTATCTTAGATCGAGTTACCTACCGTCCTCACGGCGCGGGATTGACCTCCGCGGCTCCCCTGTCGACTCCGCTATCGCCGTTCGCGTTGGTGGAGTTCCAGAGTCGACAGGAGCTCATTCGGGGATCGATATATCGCGTCTAGATGAGACGCAATACATCGATCCCCGAGAAATCGATGGCTACCCGCTGATACGGCGGGTAGTGAAGACGTAGCCTGAGAAAAGCAAACTCTTCACATGATAGGTTATGTCAGATGTTTCAGTCAGCTGATGACCAAATATTAAAGTAGACTTATCCAATCAGCAGTAGCCCTTATTTTGCAAATGATCATAGCTAGGTAAACTGGGAGACTCATGTTCCACATGTAATGGTCTGCTATGGCCAGGACATCTAAAAAATCACCTAAAGCTCTGGGATGAAGGACATGGTCAGCAATTCTGCTTCTCAGGCACAACGGCACTTATTATCATAAAGGTAAAGCTTGTCTGGTGGGAAAGAGAGGCCAGGGTCAGTAAGACTATGGAATGAACTCCCACAGGAACTAAGGACCATTACAGACCTCACCACCTTCTGCACCAAGTGCAAGGAGCACTTCTTGACTTTGCCTTCTCTTAATATAAACATGTATCAGAGTGTATGTAAGATCCCCTCGCCCCAAACAAACCCAAACCAATGTTACAATCCACTGCACATGTGATTCCCTCCCTGAGGAGACAATGAGACAGAGAATAAACCATACATAACAGATTAGTCATGTTGCTAATGCACTAGCAGAAGACACTCAGATTCTACATGAGATGAGGGTGCTACAAGTATCTGTTGAGAATAGGATGGAACTACAGGATCAAAGGGAGCCAGTCTCCCTTTGGCCAGTGATAGCTCTAAGTTCTAAGCTCCTATCAGCTACCTGATTTACAGAGAGACTGAAACTCTGGTCTGTAGTCAGAAAAGCCAATACCTTATGGTTAGTACCCTACCAAATTCATGGCTGTGAAAAATGCATCACAGACCATGAAATCAGTTCTCCTCCTGTGAAATCTGTGCCCCTCCACCCCATGAAATCGGGTATTGTAGGAGGGTCGTGGTATAGACATTCTTACTTTAGACAGACCTTCAGAGCTGAGCGGCTGGCATGTGGCAGCTGCTGGCTGGGCACCCAGCTGTGAAGGCAGCGCCGCCACCACCACCACCAGCACAGGTGGCATGATATGCGGGGGTCATCACTTTTTTTGCAGGGGGCCAGGGTGCTGTGGTTGGGGGGTGGGGTGCTGTGGTCACCCCTCCCAAGGGTGACCAGATAGCAAGGGTGAAAAATCTGGACAGGAGGTGAGGGGTAATTGTCACCTATATAAGAGAAAGCCCCAAATATCAGGACTGTCCCTATAAAATCTGGACTTCCGGTCACCTTATCCCCCCCACCCCACCCAGCCCAAAGCCTCTTTAATTCCCAAGTGTTGGGCCAAGAGTTGGGGAGGGGTAGGCTTGGAGGTGTCCTGGCCAGGGGCTCCTACCTTGCACTGGGCTTCAGCTGCTAGTTCCGGCTGGGCTGGGGAAGGATGGGACTTCCGCTTCCCCTGCAGAAACTGCTCCCAGGGCCATGTCAGACCCACCTTCAGACACCTTCTCCAGCTGTAAAAAGCTCCACAGCTGCTGGCAGGGAGCCCAGCTCTGAAGGCAGCACCTCCACCAGCAGCAGGGCAGAAATAAGGGTGGCAATACTGCACCCCACCAAAGTAGACTTGTGACCACCCTCACAACCCTCTTTTCAGTCGGGACACCAATGGCTACAACATCATGAAATTTCAGGTTTAAATACCTGAAACCGTGAAACTTAAGCTTTTTAAGATCCTTTGATCATGAAATTTACCAAAAAGGACTGTGAATTTGGTAGGGACCTACTTAGGGTGGTCAGAAATCCTAAAAACTGACCTGGGTCCCGTGCTAATGGTTGCTAAGCAACTGCAACTCCTGTTCATTTCAACAGGGATGAGGATACTAATCACTTTGCAGGAGGTACTCAGCACCTTACAGGATTGGGCCTTTTGGAAACAGATCAAATGCGCAAATTGCCTGTCAGATTTTAAGGGGGAACTCTCTGCAAAGACATTTTTAATGCCAAAATACGCATGTTAATTTTGTGATTTCCACCCTGTCCAAGTACCTCATTTCTCCTTGTCAGCTTGCTACCAGAGAGCC